>NC_067225.1:33059454-33411954 GCF_019924925.1 Ctenopharyngodon idella
CTTTTCAAGTCAGACAGAAAATAACCACCTTTTAACAACCCTAATAACAATCCTGAATAACAACAGAATTCGAACAGTAATGGTCACCACCCACAAGACTCGAGTTTTGTACCTCGAGAACCACTAATATTTTATCTCCCGAAAATGTTAAAGAAAAACATCTACATTTAAAGTTGTAAATTAGGCTACAACGTGTTCCTCATCCTACAATATGTCTTAATGCATCTTATTAATCTTGATCCTCACATTTTCTCATCTTGCAATTTTGACAGATTTTTGCAACTATCAAAATTGCTCCTCACACAAAAAAAAGCATGTCGGTGCATGTTTTGCTTTAACACGGCAAACAAGGCTTATTAAAAGCAAGCTTTGCTGACTCTGTAATTGACAGTGGTTTTACAAAATACGTTGGCAGAACCGGTGCCAAAAAGGAGGGGAGTCACCAGAGAACTGGTCCACTCCAAATAAAAGACTTGCATTACAGGAACATGAGCCAAAGTGAAATCAGTTCAACAGGGAGAGAGGAATTAACAAGCATATTCTCAGTGGATGCAAGTCTATATTGGAAGAAAAATAGTTAGAATTTTTAATGCATTGCAACAAGCTCAGTGAAAAAACAAACCCAATAAAAATGTGTGCTACACATTTCACGGAACAGAAGTGATCTGTTCTGGTTAATTATGTGAACCAACAGTAAATAAAGAATTCAAAATGTTCATCTGCCATCAAAATGAAACCACATATTTCATCAATGCATTATCCGGTCATGGATGAGAATTCTTGTTGCAACAAGCGTGTTTCATAACGGATGCGTAACTCAAGTAGATTAGGTAAGTTATTGGTGTTTTTCTCATCAGGTTTGGAATGGCAGAACCTATTAAGCAGGTTAATCTTTTAGCCACTGTAAAGACCAGTTTTTCCCCTTTACAGTTCCCATTGGTAATTACATGATTAAAAGTTCTCAAATTTTCCATGTTTCATAAGACACTCCAAAACTCTACTTACGATTACACATGAATCAGTTACATGAATCAGTGACTGTTAAAAGGACACGTAATCCAACATTAATTAAAGCAGCCGTACTGCAGGACACAAAAGTGCCTGTCGCTGAAACACAGAGCCAGGCGAGAGTGAATAAGGCTTTCATATGCTTTTGTGGCGAAGCTATAACCTTACCAGATCTATATTTGCACATCCGCATGCACATTATTTGATGAAAGCATATAGCTGATCACCACAGGGCCCAATGAAATTTTAATCAGTTCGTTCCAACCAGGCGGGTTTGATAAATGCAATGCAGAAAACAGCCAGATATGATTCTTATGACGTGCACACCAACTAATGCAAACTGAGAACAATTTTCAGTCATGAAACAGATAAACAGTTACTTTCCAGAGGATGACGCATCACAAATGAGATCTGCTTTATATCTCAATTTAGAAATCAATAAGATTAAATAGATAACAAATAGAGATTTTGCTGAAATTTCAAGCCTTTCAGATGTTTCTCCTGCATGAATACACCAGAAATCTCATGTCTCCAGAAAACATCTCAACAATGTCTCAAAATGTGCCCAGATTTTTCTCCTAAAAGTCCTAACGACAAGAGAAATTAAATAAATAAAAATAGAAACAAATGAGACAATAGTTGTATTATAGAACTGGTATATAGCATGGTGTATGTTTAATATCAGAAATATACCATGGTACTGAATGATTACCATATATTACATGGTTTCCCAGTCTTTTTCCTACTTAACATGATGAACCTCCTGAAATTAAAGGGTTCCTTGATTATGATTTGACTTTTCTAACTTTAGTTAGTGTGTAATGTTGCTGTTTGAGCATAAACAACATCTGCAAAGTTACGACGCTCAAAGTTCAATGCAAAGAGAGATATTTTCTGTTACAGAAATCACTTTTTAAGGACTACAACAAACGGCTGGTAGGGACTACAACAAGCTTCTTCCCAGGTTGGTGACATCACTAAACCCAAAATTTACATAAACCCCGCCCCTGAGAACACACAACAAAGGGGGCGGGGCCATGTTGGGCTGCTTTAGAGAAGAGGAAGAGTTGTTGTAGTAGAGTGTTGTTGTCATGCCGTCATTTTACGCCGGACTGCTTCACAAACGAGGGTCAATTCAACACTGGATTTGCACAAAAGATTAAAGGGTTAGTTCACCCAAAAATGAAAATTCTGTCATTCTACACCCATAAGACCTTCGTTCATCTTCGGAACACAAATTAAGATATTTTTGCTGAAATCTGACGGCTCAGTGAGGCCTCTATTGAGAGCAAGGCCCTCTCAAGATCTATAAAGGTACTAAAAACATATTTAAAACAATTCATGTGAGTACACTGGTTCTACCATAATATAATAAAGTGACAAATTAATAAACCCCAAAATAACGTTTTTTCAACAAAATGAAACATTGCTTCGGAGCTTTACGAATCGAATCAGTGGTTCGGAGCGCCAAAGTTATGTGATTTCAGCAGTTTAGCCGTTTGATAGGAGATCCGAATCACTAATTCGAAACAAAAGATTTGTAAAGCTCAGAAGCAGTGTTTTGATATCGGAAAGAACCACTGAACTCACATGAACTGTTTTAAATATGTTTTGAGTACCTTTATGTATCTTGAGAGGTTCGGTGGCTTTGCTCTCAATAGAGGCCTCACTGAGCCGTAGGATTTCATCAAAAATATCTTAATTTGTGTTCCGAAAATGAACAAAGGTCTTACTTGTGTAGAACGACATGAGGGTGAGTAATTAATGACTTAATTTTCATTTTTGGGTGAACTAACCCTTTAACATGACGGCACATGAATCAACTCCACAGCAACTACATAAATTTATCCACTAACCATTCAGAAATGTCTAAAAGTTGTAACTTCTTCCTGAGTCTCTCCATCAGTGTCGACTCCGGTTTGAACAATGTAAGGCTGAACACCGTCGTCATTTTGGCTGCGTGAGATTCTTCAGCTTTGTTGTTGTTGAGCGACCGAAGCTCGAGCTGTTAAAGCTCCGCCCTCTTCTGGAAAGGGGGCCGGGAACAGCAGCTCATTTGCATTTAAAGGGACACACACAAAAACGGCGTGTTTTTGCTCACACCCAAATAGGGGCAAATTTGACAAGCTATAATAAATAATCTGTGGGGTATTTTGAGCTGAAACTTCACACACACATTCTGGGGACACCAGAGACTTATATTACATCTTGTGAAATTATTGGTCCCCTTTAACACATTATTCATTATAAACATAATGAATAATCAATTGATAATAAATTAAATAAATAATTGAATTACTTATTTTGCCAATCTCAAAGCATTTGCAGTAGTGCAGTGCATGTAAAATGTTTTGTACTTGATGTGTTCAAATGTATATTGTTTTTATACAAATTATTTATTATAATTCTTAGTTTAAAATAAATAACTAAATACTTGAATTTAGTTTAAAATATTATTTTGTGTGTAGTTTAAATTTGAACTGACATTACTACAACCATCTCACAAACCCAGCATTGAGAAACCCTGACATATATCATGGTACTTTTATTAAAAAAAGGGAAGAAAAATGGCATTATAAACATCCTAATACCATGGAATTTTTGTTCTCAGCACCTGGAATCATATTCACCACATCACAGTTTCAACCACAATCCTACTTTCCCCATCTGCGGTACTGTAAAATGTTTTCTCCATTTGCATACTGAAGCACTTGAACCCTAATTACATTAGCGCTCACTCAGGATGGACGGTACGAGTTCGCATGTGCTCCGCTGTGTCTCTGTGAACCCTACAGTCCAATCTGTGTGACACTTAAATGATCCTCTCCATTAAACACAATGACTCATTGTGACGAACAATCATGCATAGATGCTCAATCCCTCCCCCAATCATGCGTCAGACTCCTGTCCTAATCTGCCCTTGAATTCAAACAGAAAATAAAAGTCACATCCATAATGAGCAGATGAGTGTGAAGCCATTGAAAAATCGACCGTAACCTCATGCCAATTACGCATAAATCTGCCAAAATGCCATGTTGATCTGTAGCAACAGTAAATATTCTACAGCTAAACTAATAAATTACATTAATTAGCAAAACAAATTTTGTCGTCATCACTCAGATTTATTGAACATTGATGTCTTTTATCATATTGCTGTTGCCACCATTGCACAAAAGCAATGAAGCACTGAGAGATCGATTTTTACCAGAGTTAAGGGATGTTCTTAGGCACGCATGAAGCATTAAACTAACGCAAAAGAATATGACTGATGTCGTTTTGCTTCACTTGCTTTTTTTGGCCCTATAAAATCACCGCTCGTAAATACTGTCCCCCAGAAATATGCATCCTGACACAACAGTTTTTGTTGTCGCTTCTCCACCCCACCCTTATTTCCTGTGCAGAAACTGCCGACTTTGCATTCGGGTTTATGTTATGACAAGGCGACATTCATCACATAATGAACTGATGTAAGCTGCTGGGAAGTCTAAATGGAAGTCATCCCAGCAGCTCACGACTAGCCTCTCGACTCACGTGACTGCTGGTATATTTAGGCTGAAAGCTCGGGTAATGCTTTATTATTAGCCAGATATCGGAGGATAAACCTGCTGAACTTGGCAGAGACCAGTGTGTTTCTTGATGCAGGTCAAAACCTGACCGTACATGAGAGAAACCACAGCTTGCATTATGGAGAGCACAAATGCATACTGACTTTGTCTCAATACAAGTTGTACACTGCTGCCACCTAGTGAAATTAACCAAATTAAGACAAAAGTTAGTACATACTAAACATAAGCAGTAAAGCATGAGGACTTTGCTGTATTCACAATAAAACATGGCCTCAAGAGCCTTATTGCATTTATGAAATGGTTAGTATTTAATAAAAATGATGAAGGACACACATTTTCATTAAAACATGATTTTATTAAGCATATTTATGATTAAGTGCTATTCTTCTGTGAGCATACAAGTAAGCTACAGGTAATTTCATTGGTTAACATTGTTTATGTTAGCACATCTGGATCCAGGATATTTAGGCCTGGTTTCACAAACATGGCTTAGATTCAGCCAGGATTATGCTTTAGTTCAATTGGGACATTTAAGTAGCTTTTATAAACATACATTGTGCATCTTAAGACAAAACAATGGCAGTGACATATTTTAAGATATGTCAGTGCAAGTTGCTTTTAGTTAAAACAGCTTAAACATGCATTTTAGTCTAGGACTAGACCTAAGCCTTGTCTGTGAAACCAGGGGTTAAAGTCATAGCCTGGAACACCATATCAATCCAATTGACCAATCAGCATCCAGGACCACAACAAGCTGCTTTATAAGACTATGTACTGACATCCTTCAATAGGAGCATGAATATGTTGCACTTAAACAAAGCAAACTTAAAAAAAAAAAAAAAAAGATTTTTTTTTTTAATAACTGTTTTAACATTTCAAGAAAAATATGCTTTTAAAAGCTAATGCATGAAATGTACAGAGCATAATATTCATAAACCAGAGAAACAGAGTGACCGGTTGCATGAACTGCTTAGACTAGTTTTACAAGTTACTCTTAAAATTTTTCTTTAAGATGGGTCAACTTGAAAATCAGTTACACAAAAAGGTCTAATTCAAACTAGTTCTTAAGTCAGTCTTAACATAGTGGCTATGTTTATACAGCTGGCCAATCACTAAGCATGAAATGCGAATAAAAATAGGCATTGATGAGTAATTTACTCATCAGTTAGCAGGCAGTAAGAATGATTTTGATACTCATGTCACTTTTTTAATCTGACATGAGCAAATCAAATCAAAGAGACAAATGATTTGCATCATCATGTTAAAGTTCCAGTGTATAATATTTAGAAGGATCTGTTAACTATGTTTTCATAATTTACATGATGAACTGTTTGGGTTTTTTTTTTACTTAGAATCAGTCATTTCTATCTACATACACTGACGGTCTCCTTACATCTAAGTCGCCATTTTGCACCGCCATGTATCTACAGTAGCCCTAAGCGGACAAACTGCTCTACAGATCGTGTTTGCTTGACTGGGTACTCTCTGCTGTCTCAGACGATGACATATTTGCCCTGTTTTGGCCACTGTAGCTTCTCTATGTGCTTCAAAAGTGAGACTGAGCTGTTGGTTGCAATTCGCAACCTCACCGCTAGATGCCCCTAAAATTTAGACACTGCACCTTTTAGGGAAAATTTGCCATCAGAATTTTACCAAAAGTTCCTTTTTTCCCCCACCAAAATGAAAATATGAGGATCAGTAAGTGGAAGGAGCAATTCATCAAGAGGTTGACTAGTTGCCGAACAACAAATATTCTTCCCCTCATCATGGCTACAACATAAATGTAAGCAAATAATGCAAAGTACAGTTTCATCGTACACTGGCAAGCGCTGAGAAAAAGTTCACTTTGAACCCTCTTGGTAACTGTTAAATTAAAACTTGCTGTGAAAAAAGGTGCAACCTGCTTACCTGATTAAACAGCATTTCATGATTTGTGTTACCAGATTAAAGCCCAACACCTATCTGCAGACAGAAGGCAACAATAACTAAGAATTTCAATCTTCAAAGTTTATCAGGTCAAAGTTTGCCAAGTTGGCAGTATCTGACCAGGCAGCATGTTGTGCACCATCCATCTCAGACGCCACAACGTTTCCCTGAATGAGAGAGTGGTTAGTACCTCCAATATCAGCGTTGCATTCTGGACATGTGCTTTTTTCCATAGCACCCCCACATTCACCAATTGCATATACATGTCCGTTTGGACATTTGTACCAATGTCCTTTATTCAAACCGATGGCTTTGAGTATCATCACCCTCTCCTCGTCAGTGATCCCCAGGCCGCTGAGCGGCAGTTTAACTTCCAGCTCTGTGAACATTTTCTTGACTGTACGTTCAAGACCCTCAGAGAAAGGCAAAGTGTCCTCCAGGATGTCTCTTAATTGTTGGACCTCAGTGTCAAAAACAATGCTTGGACGTCTCAACTGAGACATCTTGCAGCGCGCGTTGAGCTCAGCCAGGTAGGAGAGTCTCTTCAACTCACGTTCGAGATCTGCAACCTGCTGGTCTGAAAACCTCTGACTTTGATCCAAAAGGAATTTCAAAGCTTCTTCAACTTTGTGGGAGAACCCCTGAATATTGCCAAGATCTGGCATCATATGCTCTACCTGCATTTCTTTCAGTTTCCCAATACTCTCGAGGAAGGTCATCAAGTTCTCGAAATGCCAAAGTTGTTGGAATGAAAGGTCCTTTGTGTTGAGCCTCTGTTTAAGGGAGGTAAACTCTATGGGAAGATGCTTCTTCAAGTTCTTCTGTGCACGCAGTTGCGATCTTAGGACTACTTGCTGTTTCTTGATAATATCAGGCACACCATTGATCTTCTCCTTGACCATCTCAATGGCTGCCAGGCTGCGGTTGATGTGAGTGCCATACCGAAGGTTTCTACGGATGGGAGTGCGACACCTTGGACATTCCTTAAGTCGGATCGCCCTTTGATCCAGTTCAGCACCTTGGTCTTCGTCGAGATTCATGTAATGATCCATTCCTTTGGACTCAAACAAGTGCTTGCAATCTTCTAGCTGAATAAAACAAGCATCCGGTTCGTCTTCACTGCCGAAGAAGATCTCCGTGACCTCTTCTTTGTGGCAAACACGACACTTATCGGGACAAGGGTCTCCACACAGGCCTATGCAGCGGTGTCCGCAGGGTAAGCTGTTGTTACAGGGAACTAAACAAGGTGGACGGTCGCACGGTTCGTGACACAGCTTGGTACAGCTGTAGTGAGGGCACTGCCATTCGCAGGGTTCGATGCAAGGGGCACAAGGCTGGCCACAAGTCTTCTTACAGATGCTGTGGACGCAACGGTTCTCGCAAGGTGTGGAACATGGTGGACAATCTCTTACGCAGGGTTCCCGACACTTATGAGAACACACAAGGGTTGCTTGGCATTTATGGGTGCATCCTTTGTGCAGGCGGCCTTGATAGCATCCATGGCAAGTTCCTGGGCAAGGGTGGCCACATTTCAAGGTGATGCCACAGCTAGTTCTGCAGTTTGGCTCCCTTTTGTAGTCTCTGGAAATACAGCATGGTTCTTCTTGGATATGTCCACATTTCAGCTGCATCAGAACTTTCTCCATGCACTGAGAGGTGCAGGAATCTCCGCAAGTTGACTTGCAGGGATGGCCACATGGGAGGGTCTTTTGGCAGCGCTCTTGACACACAAATGTTGCAGGGTCTTGGTGGCAAGGCACCTTCTGATTGTGCTGGCATGATGGTATTATCTTGTCTAGGGGTACCCGGCATTTACCACACTCTTGGTAACAGCGCTTCGTGCATTTGTGGCCCAGTTCACACAACTCCTTTGGACAGTTCTTCATGCACTTGTATTTCTTGTGATCGGCATCGTATGGGTGGCACATACGGGTGCACACATGGCCACAATCCAGGCGGAACTGGCAGGGCTGATCACAACCACCCTCAGGGGCCCCTTTGAAGTCATCACCGCGGGACACCTGGATCTGTTTATCCGGATGGTTCTGACAGCTCAAAGTCAAAGCACTACCTACTTGGTCGTGCTCTCTTAGAGTGTGAAGGATGTTGCTCCACAGTTTAACCGAGCTGAGCATGTCCATATTTCCAATACAATAAAGACCCATCTTAGCACGAGAGAGAGCAACACAGACTCGGTTTGGTATGTTCAGGAAGCCGACCTTGCCCTTAAGGTTGCTGCGCACCAGAGACAATATGATGATATCATTCTCCTCCCCTTGGTATTTGTCAACGACATGGACTTTGACACCAGCGAAAGCTGGAGAGGGCATGAGCTTACGCAGACAGTGAAGCTGTCCGGTGTAGGTTGTGAGAATGGTAATTTGGGAAGGCTTGTAGTCCTGGTACAGCAAGTAGCGGCACAGCTCGACCACAAAATGAGCTTCGTGAGGATTCTGGTGGCTCCGTCCATCCTTAATCTCTTCCTCTGTCTCACAATGATTCACGAAAAAAAGATTTTTCAGAAGCCCCTGTAGACCGAAAGATACAGATGTCAAGTAAATGATAGTACCCAAATTACTTTAAGCAAACTGTGATAAGTTTCTGCATGTAATGCTTTAATTATTACAGTGACCATCTAAGGTTGTGTAATTATGTTACTTACCTTGACATTGTCATACTTCAGCACAGAGGGGTGGTTTTCCAGAGTTTCATAGATATGAGGAGTCAACAGACGAGCGATGCATGGCCTCATTCGATGCTAGAAACAAACAAAATAAACGGAACAGGATTGTTGTTTATGTTGTTTTAGCACATGATTCACTAGAGGAATTATTGACATCTGTGAACATGTAACCCAGTGGTTGATGTGGTGGCACAGAAACTAACCTGGTAGTTGAGGCGCACAAACGGGAAGTTCACTCTGACAAGCCTCTCAAACATCGACACTTCAAGATTGAAATTTTTGGCAAGATCGTACACTGTTGCGCTAGGCCTCAGCTGTGCAGGTTCAAATACAGAAAGACGTGTGTTAGCATCATGGATTCTTACTAAAGAAGCATTTATTGTTTACATAGTTCACCCAAAAATGAAAATTATCCTATGATTTATTCAACCTCAAGCCATTCTATCTGCTTTCAGACGAACACAGTCGGAGTTATATTAAAAAATATCCTGGCTCTTCCATGCTTTATAATGGTAGTGAATAGGGCTTGAGATTTTGAAGCCCAAATAAGTGCATCTATCCATCATCAAAGTAATCCAATACAGCCCCAGGGGGGTTAATAAAGACCTTCTGAAGCGAAGCGATGGGTTTTTGTAAGAACAATATTCATCAAATATCCTCTTTATGAGGTTCTCTGAGGAGTACATCAAAACTCCAGAGATTCCCAATAATCATTCAATTTCCTTGCATTCTAATGTTGCTAGAAAGTACACACATATTTGGCCCAGACTATTTCTTGAATCACTTCGAATTTATTGACAGTCCCAGCAATTGATCAAGTCCTGTCTACCTGTTGGTGATCTCCAATCAGTATGAGGTGCTGGCACGCTTTGCTGAGGGTGGTGATGGTGTGCGCCTCCAACACCTCCGCCGCCTCCTCCACAATCACCAGTCTGGGCTGCAGCTCCTGCAGAGCCTGTCTGTATTTAGCCGCTCCTGTGGTGGTCATACCGACGACCTGAGCCTGCTTCAGCACAAACAGGTCCTCACGACGACGGATTTCATTCAGCCGATCCGCCGCATCCTGATAGACCTGTTCAGCTTCGAGGGCTTTAGTACGAAGATCAGTCCGATAGCGCAAAACCCAAAGACTGAAGGAGAAAACAAAAGTGTTTATGCCATGAATTGAGTCTAGCTGGTTTATTTCACATTTTCCCCCGGTTTCACAGACAAGGCTTAAAGGATTAGTTCACTTAAGAATTAAAATTTACTAGTAATTTACTCACTCCCACATCATCCAAGAAGTTTATGTCTTTCTTTCTTCAGTCGAAAAAGAAATTAAGGTTTTTGAGGAAAACATTCCAGGATTTTTCTCCATATAGTGGACTTCACTCGAGTTCAACGGGTTGAAGGTCCAAATGTCAGTTTCAGTGCAGCTTCAAAGAGCTCTACATGATCCCAGACGAAGAATAAGGGTCTTATCTAGAGAAACCATCAGCCATTGTCTAAAAAAATACTAAATATATAAAAAAATTATATACTTTTTAACCACAAATGCTCGTCTTGCACTGCTCTGTGATGTGCCACGCATTACGTAATCACGTTGGAAAGGTCACAAAAGGGCAAAAAAGTTTAAACTCCATCTCATTGTCTCCTCCAACTTTAAATTCGTCCAACATCGTTGTATTATCTTTTTTTGTAAAGGCCGTTTGACTTAGTCTTTGCACATTCGCTTTGTAAACACTTGCTCGGTACTTCCGCTTACGTCATGCGTGACCTTTCCAACATGATTACGTAATGCGTGGCGCATCTCAGAGCTAGTGCAAGATGAGCACTTGTGGTTAAAAAGTAAATACATTTTTTTTTTTTTTTTTTTTAAATGACCAATGGTTTCTCTAGATAAGACCCTTATTCCTCGTCTGGTATCATGTAGAGACCTTTGAAGCTGCACTGAAACTGACATTTGGACCTTCAACCTGTTGGTAACTGTTGAAGTCCACTAAAAAATGAAAAAATACTGGAAAAATTCCAGAAAAATCCTGGAATGTTTTTCTCAAAAACCTTCATTTCTTTTCGAATGAAGAAAGACAGACATAAACATCTTGGATGACATTGAGGGTGAGTAAATGATCAGGAAATTCAAATTCTGAAGTGAACTAATCCTTTAAGCCAAGTCCCAGCCTAAAATGCATGTTTGAGCTGTTTCAACTGACAGAATGGATCTTTAATATGACTCAGAGAGTGAATCGGTTATTTTAATCCTATAGGTCTTCGGGTCTGAGTCTGTCATGATGGCTCTTTTCCATAACTCATGATGAACGAACGACTCAGACCAGAAGACTCGGGAGGTGAACTAATCATTTCAGTTTCCGGTACAGACTGCATAGCTTCATTTTATGGGGATGTGATGTGACAAACGAATGAATGACTCAGATTGGGAGGTGGGGTGAACTAATAGATCCAGCTAAGCAATGAATGAATCATTTCTGTTTCTCATAATTTGGCCTTGGCTGCATTATAGTTTTTTCTTATTCTAAATGTGATCAATGTTTGCATAAGTTGATGTGTTGGCTCTTAACATGTAACATATTAATTATATTCTGCTGACATGAACAACTTGAGAAAAGATTTGTTCATTTTGTTGAATGAGTCAGTAAAGTGATCCAAACTTCCCATCACTAATTTGTGGGTAGATGCTGCCATCTAGTGGAGGAAGTGTCTGTGTGTGTCTTACCGATACAGTTTCCATCTGTCTTTCAGATTCAGGCTCCACACATCTCTGATATGCCTTTCCTGTTCCTCGCGCATGGTTGAAGTCTTCCTCAGCTCTTTTCGAGCCATTTGTTTCATTTTTTTCTTCTGGTGGCCTTGTATCTGAACACACATGAACAGAACAGTAGCACTGAGGTCATCACAACACACACACACACGGTGAATCATATTATTAGAACATGTTAAATGCACACACGGCTTATTTAAAAAAGAATATTTAATATATGATATAAATAATTAAATAATAAATGAATATTCATACCTGCCATTCTTCTTGATCAGGCTGAGTCTGGCTCTGAATCTGACTTTGGTCTGGTTGAGGTTCAGTATCATTCAGGTTCAAAGACAACATCATCTCAGCCATGGCAGCGATGCTTTTCTCCTCACATTTCCGTTTTAGATGGTCTTTATCCCGGTGATCTGCATCCTCCAATATCCTCTCCGCCTGGATCAGATCCGCCTCTTCATCTATATCTATCAGTTCCTCACCCTCCAGTTGTGGCCCGTCTTCATCTGCCACCTCTGAAGAAGAAAGAGAGAGAGGTTTGTAATGCTGAATTTGCCATTGAGGCTTCTGGAGATTTATTACATAAACTTCCTATCTTAAGATTTGACAAAAGTTCTATTTCCTAAGTGGTTACAAGGTTAGGATGTTTCTGTAAAAATTGACTATTTAGAGATATTACTTTAAACATTACAAGTAGTCAAACAAGCTCAAAAATGTTCTGGATGTGTTCATTGGCCACAACAAATCTGAAATGTGTCTTTATCAGCATGCAGAAATGTATACCAGCAGGGGGCCCCGATGAGCTGCAGAAACAATGTATATTTACTAGCATTGTATTCATGCCAATAACTGAGAAATGTTGAACACTTTGTCTTATGATTAGTTTGGCAGTTGTTGCATTAAGTACCAAATAATAATAATAATTACTGAATCTCAGTTGGTGAGGGGAAATCATTGTGCATTAAAGAGGGCCTATAATGCCCCTTTTACAAGATGTAATATAAGTCTCTGGTGTCTCCAGAATGTGTGTGTGAAGTTTCAGCTCAAAATACCCCACATATTATTTATTATAGCTTGTCAAATTGCCCCCTATTTGGGTGTGCGCAAAAACACGCCGTTTTTGTGTGTGTCCCTTTAAATGCAAATGAGCTGCTGCTCCCGCCCCCTTTCCAGAAGTGGGCGGAGCTTTAACAGCTCGAGCTTCAGTTGCTCAACAACAACAAAGCTGGAGAATCTCACGCAGACAAAATGACAACGGTGTTCAGCCTTACATTGTTCAAACCGGAGTCGACACTGATGGAGAGACTCAGGAAGAAGTTACAACTTTTAGAATGAAACTGGACGTTTCTGAACGATTCAACTCATCAACTAGCAGCCACCCGTTTAAAGAATGAAGGAAAGCTGTTCCTTTTTTTAATGAGCATGTGGTGCAAGAACTTTAATGATGATGTGGAAGATTTTTCTTCAAGGGAAGCACAATCTATGATTTATTTTACCTCATACAGAACATAAAAAGCTCAATTGTTGCTGACATTGTAATTAGTCTATTAAAGTCTCACCTGCTCCAGCTGTTAGTTGTAGCCCCTGCAAAAACACATTGGATCCGATGCCGAGCCACTCCGCTATCATTGACAGCTTCTTCTTCCCCGCTCTCTCAAATCCATCATATTCCTAACACAGAAAGAAAGGAAGTTTTGAAAATTGCTGAGTAAAAAATCTTTGTGCATATTACAAGTCAAATGATTCATGTAAAAAAAAGTCTAATCTATCAATCAGACGACAGAAGGACTGTAGAAGATTGTGTGTGACAAAGTTTTGATCATGTTGATTATTTGGCTTTAGAAATTTGCTATATATATGATACAGCAGACATTATAGGGTTAAACAGGGTCCACAATTGCTTCATGTCTGTATAAACTATTTATGGATGGCATGTTTGGCAGCTGAGTTAGGTTGAATGTGCGACAGACTCACTGGCTGTATACACAGGCTGTCCCAGTGCTGAGCAGAGATGTATCTCTCCAGGAAGTCTTCTTTGAGGACGCCACGCAAGCTGCACTCGAGCTGGGCAGTCTGTCTCTTTAAGAGCTCCTCTGCTTCCTCCATCTCTGTATAGATCTGTGGACATACAGCAGAACTCGTTAGAAATATCATTAATATATTATGAGACACAATGGCACATAATTGTTTCAGATAACTTTTGGATTTGTCATCCTGGCATTTTAACAAGGAACAAATAAAAACACCTAAACAGATATACATTTAATTGAATTATCAAATTAAACATGCCATTAATTAGATTATTAATAAGAAATCTTTGTTACATATTATTTAACAGTTTATGCAAAAATTAGAAAAAGACTCATATATTTTTACAGCTTGAGCGTTTACAGCAACATTAAAAAACACAAAATTATTTGTATTCTACTGATAGTCCTGGGAAATAATAGACTAGTCTAATAAAATAAAATAATAAAATAAAATAAACCAATTATTTTTATTCTACTGACAGTGTTAAGAAATAATAGACTAGTATAATAAAATAAAATAAAATTATTTTTATTTTACTGACAGTCCTAAGACATAATAGACTATAATAAAATAAAATAAAATAAAATAAACAATTATTTTTATTTTACTGACAGTGTTAAGAAATAATAGACTAGTATAATAAAATAAAATAAAATTATTTTTATTCTACTGACAGTGTTAAGAAATAATAGACTAGTATGATAAAATAAAATAAAATAATTTTTATTTTACTGACAGTCCTAAGAAATAATAGACTATAATAAAATAAAATAATAAAAAAAATAAACAATTATTTTTATTTTACTGACAATCATAAGAAATAATAGACTAGTATAATAAAATAAAATAAAATAATTTTTATTTTACTGACAGTCCTAAGAAATAATAGACTATAATAAAATAATAAAATAAACAATTATTTTTATTTTACTGTAAATCATAAGAAATAATAGACTAGTATAATAAAATAAAATAATAAAATAAAATAAAACAATTATTTTTATTCTACTGACAGTGTTAAGAAATAATAGACTATGTAAAAAAAATGAAATAAAATAAAATTATTTTTATTTTATTGACAGTCCTAAGAAATAATAGACTAATATAATAAAATAAAATATTAAAATAAAATAAACAATTATTTTTATTCTACTGACAGTCCTAAGAAAGAATAGACTAAAATAAAATAAAATAATTATTTTTATTCTACTGACAGTCCTAAGAAATAATAGACTAATATAATAAAATAAAATGAAATAAAACAATAAAACACAGAAAAGTCACAATGAAATAAGAGTTATGTCCATGACATGGGCCTCACCTCATGATGGGCTCTCCTCAGGTGCTGTGGCAAACCTCTCCGGAAGTTTGCCGCCCTGGTCAGCTCCCTCAGACCGAAACTCTTGAGAGTTTCACTGTTACTTCGTCCTCCAACTCTTACAATACCATTTTTTAAGAAGCCATGGATACCTAGGACATAAGTTATGAATTATTGCATTATTTCATTAATGAAGCTGAAGAGTTTTTACTGTGCTAGTTTGAGCCATAAAGTAGCCATAAAGTTCAATGTCTTTTACATGCTTAAAACAAAGAATCTCTTCTGAGACACATGACATGTGAGATTACATCATGAGAAAGAACTCAGAAGTAGGAGGCTTCTCCATTTAATCTTATAATTGGCTCAAAGAAACAACTGAGAGATCTCATTTGTGACCTACAGAAATCTCGTTTTTGTCCATGCTATTACCCTCAAAGCAATCAGCAACAAGCTCTTATAAATACTATATAAATAAAATTGTTAGTATTCTACCTTCTAGAAACTGGTCAAGCGCATGATTGGTGTAGCAGACTACCAGCATAGGGCAACCATTTGACCAGGCCTCATGATTCTCTAGCAAAGCCTGAGCGATCTTTAGTCCTACATGCGTCTTGCCTGCAAAGAAGGAAACAAACAGGATCTTCATATTTTCCAGGTTTCAAAAAGAACAATTTTGCACAACAAAACCATTACGAGATATCTAGTCACCTGTGCCTGGAGGCCCCTGTATGATGGCCAGTTCATTGGTTAAGGCCAGTTTAAGTGCTTGAAGTTGGCTTTCATCGAGACCCATTGTTTCCTCATCAGGCCAGGCGTGTGGAGTCAGGGGGTTGAAGGGTGAAATCTTCTCCTTCCCTTCTGCCACAATGCACGATAGATTGTATGACCTTCCCTGCACCCGAAGGTAAGCTGGAGGATCTACATCTGTTCTGCACTCCACTATGTACCTAAAACAACACATGTTTACATTACATACATTAAAAATTTAAAGCATCACTATTGCTATTGTTCAGACCTGGAACCTACACTGTCCAAAAAAGTCGCTGTTTGGATTTAAACAGGCAAATACTTACGAGTCTATGACTGGATCCTTATTGCAGTGATTATTATGTTTCTAGCATGTTTGGGAACGGTTCTTTTAACCCTAATTGATGGAGTGTGTAGATTTTCATTTCTTAAAGGCACAATATGTAAGATTTTTGGATTAAGATATCCAAAAACCACCAGAACAATCTTATATATTTTGTTGACTTGTGTCCTTACAGTATCCCAAATGTTTCCAAGGATGTTTAAATACAGAGAAATAAGCAATTTTAACCAGGACACGGACCGTGTCAATGACATCATACCCACGTTACACTCGATTTCCAGGTGAGCAACTGTTCGGATACATTCATCAGCAGAAAACTATCATTGTTATATAACTCAACACAGTAAGTCTTATTGTTTAAATCTCGTTTTCTTGATTTACCGTGAGTACCATGTTTTACCATGCCTAATATCGATCTAGCTTACAGCAGTGTGCAACAAGTGTCGCGCTTGTCTCTCATTAGCAATCGCTCGTTCCGCTCCAACGGCTTTCAGCCACACCCTGCTTCATACTAAAGCAGTTAATAAATCTTTAATACATTAGCTTATCCGTTAATACGATTTCTGCCCGATCCGTCAGATTCTTTTCCACCGGCTGTAGACGTGAAGACAATGATTCCGCGAAAACAAGGTGTCATCATGCTACGCCTTTGTTTTGAATAAGCGACCTCTAGTGGCGGTAAAATTACGTATTATGCCTTTAAACAACCATGTAGGACAGGGGTGTCCAAACTCCGTCCTGGAGGGCCGCTGTTCTGCAGAGTTTAGCTCCAACCCCAATTAAACACACCTGAACCAGCTAATCAATATAACTAGGCATATATAAACTTCCAGGCAGGTGTTTTGGAGCTGGTTGGAGCTAAACTCTGCAGGACAGCGGCCCTCCAGGACCGAGTTTGGATACCCCTGATTTAGGAAGACACATCATGGCCATATTCCAAGATGACAATGGCAAGATTCATCAGGTTCAAATTGTGAAAGAATGGTTGGGAGGGAGAAAGTCTTTGGGATGTGCTGGAATAGACTTTACAGAGTGCTCACCTCTTGAATGGTCAATACAAGATCTTGACCAAAAATTGATGCACCTCTTGATTTATTTCCATCAAGAAGTGCATCAATTTTTGTTCAAGATGATTTTTTTGCAAATTCATGTGTGAAAGTGATTCTTCATGCTCCCTCCCAACCACTCTTTCACAATTTGAGCCTGATGAATCTTGGCTTTGCCATCCTGGAATATGGCCATGATACGTCTTCCTACATGGTTGTTTAAGAAATGAAAACTACACACTCCATCAGTTAGGGTTAGAAGAACTGTTGCCAAACATATAGCATGCTAGAAACATAATAATCACTGCAATAATGACCCAATCATAGACTCTTAAGAATTTGACTTGAAACTACCTAGAAACCACTTTAACAACCAACCAAATAGCAACCACCTACAGAGTTTTCACAAGTAAACAAGACTTACATTTACTTCAAACCTGCATACCTTTGAAAGGGAACATCATTTCCGTCTTGCTCCTGGAGACCTTCTAGGACGTATCGGTAGGCCTCAAAGTAAGCCGTGGTCTCGACCATCAGGAAGGAGTCTGAGGGCTGAACCATGGCCATTCTGGCTCTGCTGTCAGAAGAAAAAGAGAGATTCACCTCTCCGTGCTTTAGCAGCTTAGGGTCCCGATCGGCCACAGTGGCAAACAGGAAGGTTTGGAAGTTGTCCATGGAGAGACAGACAAGGGATCCATAAAGAAGACGTTTGGAATTTTCCCACCGGACAAACTGTATGGTGAGAGAACATGATTAGGATTCTGACCAGATACAGAGGACACCGAGTTGTCTCGGAAAACAGAAAAGAAACGCGCCATTTGTGATTACCTTAAGAGGCCGTGGGTCAAACTGCACCTTGTAGGCGATTCCCGTTGATGTGCAGAGCGGCAAAACCACTCGGGTGTCATTGTAAACTCTGATGTCATCAAAAATCCTCTTTTTTATTGGTACTCCATCTAGATTATCTTGGAGGTGCTTCTTGATGCCCTCTCGCAGCGGCCTCACGAAATCTTCACGCAGAAGTCGGAAGTGCGTGTCTAGATAGATGCGAGCATTAGGGAAGCTTTGAGACATTATGTTGGGTCTCAGGAAAGGCTTCTGGTCTAGGTGGAACTCATCAAAGGTTGGATAGACGCTCATCACCCTGAAGTCTTCCTCCCCAGGTGGGGCATCCTCATCATCTGCAAGGAAGGAGTACTTATCCGACCGCAAGGTGCCTTCCCTTGATTTCTCTTGGAGATGGTTCACCAAACCCTCCACCCTCTCCAAGTCCTCATCGGTACTGTCGAGAATATCCACACCAGAGGCACGCAACTGGTTGATGGTTGGTTTCAAAAGATTCACCAACATTGAGACAGACTGGACAGAGCTTTGTGGAAACATATTGAGGACATCCGAGAGAAGGCTGATGATGTTGCTCAAATGTTGGGGATACTGATCCCTTCGGGCCTGCACGTATTCTAACGTCATTCCATTCACATGACACGGCAGGTTGTTACGGAAAAACTTTGAGTCCTTGACGACGCCAGCCAAGTGCAGCACGATCTTGCGGTCGATTCGAGACTGGAAGGCCTTGTAGAGAACCTGACAGATCAGCTGCACCAAGTCGCTTCTCATCTCATCTTCCGCAAGCAGATTCTTAAGCCCACTGTTAGATGAAAGGGTGATGGCTACCTCGGACGCTTCTTTCTCCAGAAGACCTTCGAGTGTTTTATACCCCAGTTTGCGTACATTAGGTGTGCCGTCTCTCCCACTTCCTCTTCCTCTCCCATGACCCCCTCTACCTCTCATAGCTTCTTCTCTTCCTCTTTGACGTTCTTCACCGTGTGGTCCGACTCGGGAACAACTTTTGGACCGACTCTGACTTGTGAATCCAGTCATGTTTCCACTGGCTTGGTGGCGGTATATGTATTCAGAGCGGTTGCTTGAATTCAGAGGATCCGGAAGAGAATAATTGACAACATTTTGATGAATGAACCCAAAACCAGGTCTCCCAAATGCTCGTAAGGGTGCATTTGTTGGGCGTCCCCTTATCACAGGGCGGTGGTCACCATTCCCAATTGCATTCCCCTGATGATGTGGCTTGTTTTCTCCTCTTCTCGGTCCTCTGCCCCTTCCATCTCCTCCTCCACCTCCTCTTGCACCTTGTGCTTGTTCATCCCGACATCTTTCCCTTTGGCTGTTTGTACTTCCACCAGCTTGTTGGTGACCTCGACCCCTTCCATCTCCTCTTCCTCCTCCCTCCCCTCGGCCACCTCCTCTGCCTCGATTAGGAGACCCACTTGCTTGTCTTTGACCAGGCACAGAACCATCTGTTAAAATAAAATTGTGGTGTATAATTAATGAGGATGTATACTGATTGACAAGTTGAAAGACGGAATGTAACGAAGCAAAAAGAAAGATACCTCTTCTTTGAGGGCCAGGGAAGCCTCCTCTTCCTCTTTGTTGTCCTCCTCCTCTTGGATTGACCATTATACAGCTGTTAATATCTCTGCAAGGCAATTATACCAAAAATAATGAAGAAGAAAATGTTATATAACTTCTCTGTAGACCCCTCCAATACATTCACTGCAGTTGAAAGCCTGGATCTAATGCAATGACTTCCATACTTTTTATGCTGGGTTAAAAACAACCCAAGTTCTGGGTTTGTCCAACCCAATTGCTGGGTTTGTCCATTTTCAACCCAAATGGACAAACCCAGCAATTGGGGTTGTTTTAACCCAGCCGTTGGGTTAAATGTTAGCCCAACCTGCTGGATAGTTTTATTTAACTCAACTATTGTTTAAAAATTACTGTTTTACTTGCTTAAAATTAACCCAAAATATGTTGGAAATTAACATTTATTAATATGTTTAAGAAATGAACATTTATTAATAGGTTTAATGAATAATAATTAAACAATAAACATTTATTAAATTGCTTATTAATAAATGTTCACCTTTTGATTATTATTGTTGCCTCTAGCAATTATGTGTCTGATTTTTAATTTCCAACCTATTTTAGGTTCATTTTAAGCCAGACATACAGTCATTTTTAATCAATATTTGAGTTAAATAAAACTGCCCAGCATGTTGGGCAAACATTTAACCCAACCACTAAGTTTGTCCATTTTCAACCCAACTGGGGTTGTTTTTAACCCAGCATTTTGAGTCTTGAATCACCCTTAATATTTACAAACCAATATGTGCAGTAGTAGTAATATAGCTTTTTTTTAATGCCATGTCAGCATCTTCATGACAAAAACAGAGTTACAAAAATACAAGAGTTGCATAAATACAATAAAAAAAAAAAATAAAAAAAAATGGAAAAACAAAAAGGCAGGAAAAATCTGGTAAAATCTCCCTAAACAAGTGCTTAAGTGAGCTTACTACATAAAAATGTGGTCTACTTGCATTAAAAGTGTGACAGTCCAATAAAATATGTTTATTGGAAAGGGGGGTCTTGCAGAACATGCATATAGTTGGTTCTTTGCAGAGTGCATTACTCGAAACAATTTGTACAAACAGCACCATACAATGGATTACATGCAAAAAGTAACCTGCTCAAAATCCTTAGTTAATCTCTCAAAGGTAAATATTTATTTATCCCAATGAATATGTATCAGTGGCATCAGAATGAAAAGTCCTCGTGTCATTGTTCACAAACAAGATATCAAAATGCTTATTCATGTTGTCAGTATAAGTGCACTCTGTCAGCATTTCCTGATTTAAACTATATGGCATGTAAGTATAAGTATAATGTATTTTGATCAGCATTACGCATAGCAATTGATGTGGGAAACAGCAGATGAATGTAACTTGATATTCCTCTGTGAACGATCAGTTTCATTTCTCGCTATAGTAGCCTATATAAATAGACTACAGAACCTAATATCGCACGCATATATATATATATGCAATAGCCTATAATAACATGCGTTTATATATATATATATATATATATATTTTTTTTTTTCAAACGGTTTATTATAACGTCACAACATGTTGTAAAATGAATATTACTCGCTTTCTTTCGTAAAAAAAAAAAATACATTTAAAATTAAATGACTGCGCACTGTCTACTTACCGGAAATAAGCAGGCTAGCAAAAACAAAACGGGCTAAAAACTGTTTTCTTTGAGACGAATAAAAACAGCGGCGACAGCAAATGACACTAGCTATAAAATGCAGATAATACTGTAAACAAAGCGATTTTTATTTAAGATGATCTTAAGCACTCACCTGGTTATGATGTCTCAAGTAGGCTGCCAGTGCATCTTTCATCTCGTCAGTCTTTAAATACCGGTCTAGTTTCGTTTCTCTTTGCTGAGGGCGGATCAGATCAGCCGGTTTCAATGAGTCAGAACCGAAAGTGATGAACGGAAAACAAAAGCCCGTTGCCGTGGTGCGATTTAGACTTGGGCTAAAGGGGAGGCCGGGGTTAGTTGTCACATAGGATATACCTCAGTAAGTAAAAAATTAACAAAATAAACGAGAACACACTGACATACACTGTTAATGCAATGGGCGCACACACACAGACATATGGCATTTGGTCATATCAGTAAGTCATTTGAGTACAAAATTCAAATTAAAGTGAATAGGAAATTATTATAATAGTTCACCCAAAAATGAAAATTCTGTCATCATCATCAAAAATGTCGGTAACCAAACAGTTGATGGACCCTATTGACTTCCATAGTATATATTTTTTTTTCTTCTCCATACTAAGGGAATCATTGGGGACCATCAAATGTTTGGTTACCGTTATTCTTCAAAATATCTTCTTTTGTGTTCAGCAGAAGAAGAAAAAAAACAAAAACAATCTGCGGGTGAATAAATGACGAATTTAATTTTTGGGGTGAACTGTCCCTTTAAATCCTGCCAGAGGCCATTTCACAAAACTGAAACCTATTCTGAGAAAATGTTGTGGTTTGAATGCAAAGCACTGAGATGCAGAGCAAAAACATCCCAAGCTACAATGCTATAGAGGCCAAATACAGGTAAATCCTTGGAGAACCAGAAGCAAAGCCTGCTAATTGCTGTTCAACAGCACTAATAAACACACATCTACTGCGGCAGAGCAAATAAACAAAACATACCCACTTGAAACTCATGCAAATATGACCTGCTGTGATAAATGAGTGACTGTGGAGAGACTAGCTTTAATAAATAAGTGAAGACATGCATAAATGGAGGTGCAGCAAGACTTCTCCTGTTTTTACTGAGGAAACTACTGTCAAAATTCACAATCTTATTTGTTCATCAGAGTGAATCATGCCTAACTGACTCCACCTAGAACTCTGACCTGACTGAAGCTTCATGTTTACTTCCTAATTAAATCAACTAGAACTAAATGCAATGTCCAATTTTGCAAGATACACTAATAATAACTTGACATTAGACGCACAATAATATTGTCACATTACACCCAGTGTAAATTCTACACAGATACACTGTAAATTATTTATAAAATAAAGTGTTAGGGTTAAAACTATTATAAATAATGGTATTCTAAATATCAAAATATTATATCATCATCCAATTATGATATATATTATGCATCTTTACTGTGAAGAACATGTGAGCTTCATTAATTTCTTGTGGAACAAAGGAGAGCTTCTCTGCATTATCTTCAAGGTCAGCTGATAAAGACGATCTTCTGCCTCCGATTCATTGTTTCACGTGGGCTCTCTGACATCTGTTTGATTTCACCTCTCGGAGATCACATCTTCTCGCTCTGCAGGGATAATTTGGCTTAATCAAGGGAAATTAATCTTATTTTTGATGCTCATTAGCCGTTGGTTAACGTGAGCCTGATTATACATATACTCTCCACCCTGACAAATGCACAGACAAACAGAAACACAGGTTTTCAGTTGTAGAGTTTTATTGGAAGGGTTTGGGAAGTTGCGTTTGGAAGGAGGATGATAAAATAATAAAGAGGCTGATGTTCCATTGAAGTTTTGCTTCTTATACATCAGACACGACTTCACCTTCTTCTGAACCTGGAAAGATGCATAAAGGACTTTAGACATCAAGACATTCGGTTTAAATTTACCTGAAATATACACATTTACTCAAGTCACAATTTCTTACTACCTTCATTTCAGTTTAATCAGTTCTGTGGTGTGAAATTAAATACAGTTATATTCAAATCTAGTCACACACTTAATACAAGGTCATAAAAACTGCTTGCATAATAACTGTAAAATTACTTAAATGTTTAAAATAGTTACAGAGAGAGTGAGTGTATATATATATATATATATATATATATATATATATATATATATATATATATATATATATATATATATATAAAAAGTTACTTGTTTAGACATTTCATTATGTGCTTTTGTCATTTTATTAGGTTTATTTATTTATCTAAAACTCCTAAAAACATTTTTGTTAATTTAAATACAGCTGAAAAAAAATCAAATGTAAATATTAGTTGAAAAATCTAAAGTAAAAAAAAAAAAAAAAAAAATAAAAATAAAATGTTGCCTTGGCAATAAACTGAAATAAAAATGAATTAAACCTAAACAGCAATATGAAAATAATAAATAAATAAATAAATAAACCTAATAAAATGACAAAAGCAAATAATGAAATGACTAAAAATGTAACTAAAATTAAAACTAAAAATATCAAAAATGAACACTAATACAAAATATTAAAATATTTATATATAATACATATACAAATAAATATTAAATTTTAATACATTTTTTCACCCTTTTATTTTTTTTATATATATGCTTATATTTAATTATTTTGTGATGTATTCAATTATTTTACAATATACTGATTTGCTTTATGTTGTCCACTATTTTATTCCAAGGGTGTGTTTTATATTTGAGTTTTTTATTTTATTTTAGAGGGCACTTGTATGTTATTTCACATCCTTTTTTATTATTTTACATGAAAACGTGTGAAATGCATTTCATTTATTTATTGATGCTTACAAGTTGTACTTTTATATATTTATTGCAATATTCCATGAAGTATTTAATCATGTCAATCCCTCCATAATTTCCAACCAACCTGTTTTTTTTTGTTTTTTTGTTTTTTTATGTAAAAGAAAAGTTAAATATCAGTCTGTTGCTATTAACAATCTACTGTTAAATGAAACACTAAAACCGCATATTTTTTAGTTTCCGGATGCATGAAAAATGAGCACATATATCATGTCTAATCTGAATGTGTTTTAGGGTAATAATAAATCTCACTTGGCCTTTGACTTGAAGTGTCCTCCCTTCTTGTTTGGAAGGCCGAGTCTCTTCCTGTCCTCGAAGGACGGCCTGGACAGAGTAAGTCAGTTAGAGACAAGAATGCAAAACCTTGAAATCTTTATCACCACATGTAAAATGCCACACACCCGGCTCTGTACTGCTTCAGGGTTTTCTTGCTGGTGTTCGTGAGCTCCTTGTCAAACACTGTCTTCTTCCTAGATTTGTTTTCTTTTGGAGCTGGAAGAAGAAGGTTTAAACCAACAGTCAGAGTCTGAACTCCAATCACAGTTTAAAGCAGTTTTCAGAACGTCAGTCACGCTGGAGGTTTACAGGTGTTTGTTTGCGAACCTTTCTGAACGGGTTTGTCTTCTGGAATGGCTCTGGCTCTCTTCTGCTTGCGATCGCGTTTAGCTGCTCGTTCGGCGTACATCTGAGACTTCAGCACCTCGAACTGAGCTCTCTCCTCAGCCTGGTGTACACACACACACAAACACACACATTCGCATTTTAAAACTAAAGTACCTCATGAATTCATTACCAAGAGCAAATTTGATTTCAGATAGCACAAAGACATGTTATTTGCTGTACCGTTTAATTCAACTAAAGACCCTGAATGACAGATGAAATGATCTCACCGTTAACTCTTTTCTCTTGCCCTCTTTCAGAAACTGTGCACGTTTTTTCTTTCCTCTCAGAGCCAAATCATAATCCTGTAGCGCCTTCGTCACTTTAACAAAGATCAAGATAATTAAAGCACAGGATGAGACTTTTCATACAAGACAAACAATTATTGAATCATAAACATTATTGAAAATGTAACGCACATCTGAGGTCACGATATGAGTGGATTTAATTTTTTACATTGCTTAGTTTGGGGTTGGTAAGATTTATGTTTTTTAAACCAAGTTAATACTTTTATTCATCAAGGATGCATTAAATTGATCAAAAGTGACAGTAAAGACATTTATAATGTTACAAAACATTTTTATTTCAAATAAATGCTATTTTTTCAACTTTCTGTTTATCAAAGAATCCTGAAAAAAACTGTTTTCAACATTGATAATAATCATAAATGTTTCTTGAGCAGCAAATCATCATATTAGAATGATTCCTGAAGGATCATGTGACTCTGAAGACTGGAGTAATGATGCTGAAAATTCAGCTTTTTTACTCTATATTCTCATAGAAAACAGTTATTTTAAATTCTGATAATATTTAACATTTTTACTGTATTTTTGATAAAATAAATGCTTCTTTCAAAGACTTTTCAAAAACATTACCAACCCAAAACCTCTGAACATAAGAGCATTTGTTTTTTCAAGGCTTTCTTTCATGAAAGACCATGGATTCATCGGGACTCACTGCGATCTTTCTTTCTCTCCTGGTGCGTCTGGAACCACGTCCTGGGCACAGGTTTCTCTTCTGCGCTCTGTGTTAACTTCTTCTGAGCTGAACTGATCTGGACTCCAAGAGAAGGATGGAAACATACTGTTTAATACAGGAGTCAAAGTGTGTTTAATCAGACGACTGAGTGTTTGAAACAAACATGAGCGTCAGACCTGCGCTTCTGAGCGGGTCATTTCCTTTTCCTCCCTCTCCAAGCGTAACACGGCGTACACGTCCTTCTCCAACTTCTCAATCAGATCCCGAAACTTCAGAATGACCTCTGTGAGATGTCCATAAACACACACTTCATTCAAAAGTGCATCAGAATAATGAATTTACATGAGCTTTCCATTAGATTGAGATATATTGACTTTTTTTAAATAGCACTAAAATTACCTGGAAATAAATAAAAACTTAAACTGAAAAATAAATTAATCCTACATAGCAGTACAATAAATAAATAAACCTGATAAAAATGACAAAAGCACAAAATGAAATGACAATTTAACATGAAAACTAAAAATATAAAAATAAAAGCTGCTTCAAAATAGTAATATTATGAACTAAAATAATACCAAAGCAAACTAAAATAATTAAAAGTTATAAAATATAAAAATATTTATAAAAAATAATTTATTTATTTATTTATATTTATATAAATATTTATTTATATATTATTATTATTATTATTAATAACTAAAATATAATAATAATAATAATAATAATAAAAAAAAAGCTGAAATAATATAAAATATAATTAGATGAAAAACTTCAAATTAGAAATTTTGCCTTGGCAACCCACTAAAATAAAATACATTTAGTTTGAAATACTAAAATGACTAAAACTAACGCTGAAATACATTAAAAGGCAAATAGAATAAAAAAAATTAAAAAAAAAGACAAAAGCACATAAAATGACAAAAACAAACTATAAGAAACCATTTAAAAATAAATAAAGCTGAAATATAATAATGAATTTACAGTAGTTTGTGATATTGGAAAAGAATTTATAATCATTTTGATTCCGTCCAATGTGCAATGAATCATTTAGACAGATGACAGATTCATAAAAAAAAGGAGATAAATTGGGAGCATATTTTCCTCAACACAAGATGAAGCAAGATAAAGTCTGTACCTTGAGGAATGACGCGAGCTTTGACGGGTGTTTTGGCTTTTTTAACAATCTCTTTCAGCATCTTCCTCTCAGTCTCGCCCACGAGAGACACGGAGCGGCCCACTTTCCCCGCGCGAGCCGTTCGGCCGACCCTGTGCACGTAATGCTTCACTGTGTTGGGCATGGTGAAGTTTATCACCTGCAAACACAAATGCACTCAGAGATTCTGGCTTTTGATGCTCGTGGCATCACTAATATTGACGAGAACTCACAGTTTTCACTCCCTCTATATCCAGACCTCTGGCAGCGACATCTGTGGCCACCAAAATATCAATCTGTTCATCCTTAAAACGCCTGAAACACAGAGATGACTTTTCATGTAAGTGTTTAAAGGCAAATATTTGTGTTTTTAAATCACACGAAACTATTCGCGGCACCTCAGACTCTCCAATCTCTGCGTCTGCGACAGGTTTCCGTGAAGCTCGCCGACCTTTAACCCCATCAAACCCAGCAGAATGTGCATGCGATGAGCCTGCTTCTTAGTCTGAGTGAAGAGCATCACGTGATCCTGGAACGTTCTGGTGAGGAGAGCTGTGGACAGAGTTGGTTACTGTATTTAAAGGGGTCATGTGATGCTTTTTCATGTTTTCCTTTAGTCCATCTGTTTTTGTGCATGAATACGATCTGCAAAGTTTCAAAGCTCAGTCTCAATCGAAGTCCAGAAATTACTTCTTTAAACGTCCATGTTACAATGTGTCATATTAGCATAAATCTAATGCCGCTCTCTACTAGAATAAATGTTAATGTTAGTCGAGTGTCTTGTGTGGTTCTTGTGTGGCTGTCCATGAAAAGCACTTGAAATCAGTCACTTATAAGGATGAAATTCAGTCAGGACACCCTGTGTAGACAGCAGACTACTAAGACCACTCACTAGGGCACCTTACCTGCAACAATCGCCTCTCTGTCTCCTTCTTTGTTGGGTCTGATCCTCACAAACTCCTGTCTGAGATACGGAGCCACATCTGTATTACTGTTCACAAAGATCCTCACCGGCTGCTTGAGCGACACCGACGCCAAATCCTTCACCTGTAATGAAATATTAAAAATGCACCAATATAAACATGTTGTACTAACAGTTATAGCCAAAATAGTGTTATATATGGCACACAACCCATGTGATAGCTAATATAATATCTATCTATATCTATCTATCCTGGATACATAAAGCATCCTTACAAAACACATGACTGGCAGTGAAATAAAGTTGGAGTAAAGCTGAAGGTCGGCAGCATCACCTCCTCACTCATGGTGGCCGAGAACAGCATGGTCTGTCTCTGATAGGAGCACATCCTGATGATCTCCTTCATCTGCTCCTCAAAGTACTCGTCCAACATCCTGTGGCAAAGACATGTGTCTAACAACCAGACAAACTTCACAGTCACAGTTGTAGTTCTAGAAGTTTCCCCTCTCACCTGTCGGCCTCGTCTAAGATGAGGATCTCGATCTGACTGAGTTCAAACGACGGCGTGTTGTGCAAGTGATCGATCAGTCGTCCCGGTGTGGCGATCAGGACATCTGGCCCCGCCCTCAGCGCCGCCTCCTGAGACTTCAGGTCCAGCCCACCTGACAGAGAGTCACAAAACATGTCACAATACTTCCTGCCTTCATTTCCAACAGTGTATCCACTGCTTCATTCTATTTCAATCCTTACAGATTGTATTTTAATGAAATGACAAGGAAAAGCATGAGAACGAGAGAATTAAAGCAAAAGAGTCATTCTTAACCAGTGCTGTTATAGTTAACTAAACCTAAAACAACTAAAAAAAACATTTAAAAATACGTGTAAATAAAATAAAACAGAATTATTAGATGAAAAACTAATTAGAAATAATAATATTAGAATAACTGAAATAAAATTTAGGCTAAATTTAAAGTACTAAATTCTTTAAAACTAAAACTGAAATAAATTAAAAAACAAACAAATACTGAAAATGACAATATTACATAAAATTACTAAAACTATATAAAATGAAATAAAAAAGAAATAAAGCTGAAATTATGTAGATAATAAATAATAAAATATTATTATTAGATGAAAACCTTAAACTTAAAAATTAGAGATGCTTCCTGGCAACTTACTGAAACAAAATAAGTTCAAAGAGTATTAAAACAAAAACTGAAATAAAAAAGAAAAACTTAAAATATAGAATATTTAAATAAAGCAAAAAATAATAAAAAAGTTAAGACAATAACACATTACTAAAGCTTTAAAAGTAATAAATCGTTTAAAAAAAAGAAAGAAAAGTTTCAAGAAAATAATTATTAGATGAACTACTTAAATTAGAAATGATTAACTATAATTAATAATTAATATAATTAATATGATTTAATCCAAAATTAGTACTAAATAAAGTACTAAAATTACTAAAAACAACAACAACAACAAGTAGTAAGACAAAAAGAAATAAATAATTAAAGCTGAAATAAAAAAATAAAGTAATTGATGAACAACTTAATAAGAAATGCCTTGGCAACTTACTGAAAAATATATTGTATTAATTATTTTACAAATATTCCTATGTCTTATTTTTATAATAATAATAATAAAATAAATGATTATAGAATATTAAAAAATAAATACACATAAAATTCCTAATACTTAAAATTTAAAATATAAAAGCTTCTTCAAAGTATGAATAAATACTATAATAGTGAATAAATAATACTACAGTAACACGTCTCTCACCGACTGCCAGGCACGTGCTGATGCTGGTGAACTGCGCCAGCTCACGAGCCACGGTGTGCACCTGGATGCCCAGCTCTCTGGTCGGCACCAGAACCAGCACACGCGTCACCTGCGTCTCTCTCGGCTTGTAGATCAGACGCTCCAGGACCGGCAACATGAAGGCCGCCGTCTTACCTGCGACACACAACAGACGCCACACACAGAGAGTCATCTAAACATGTCAAAGAAACATTCGGTTTCTTATCTCACTGATTAAAACAAAGTGATATTCATATTCACTCATTCTTTCTGGTCAAATCAAACACAGACAGAAGTGTAAGTCTTACCAGTGCCAGTGGCGGCACATGCACAGATGTCTTTTCCCAGAAGCCCCACAGGGACGCAGGCTTTCTGAATAGGAGTGGGCTGCTTAAAACCCATAGTAGTGATGGCCTGAACAAACACGAGGAAAACAGCATGAGATGGAAACATTGTACATCCTCTTCTGTTTTATTTTGATGCAAATTATGTTTCTCGACTGTTTACAGTGAGGAATAACTAATAACGGACCATTAACATTATAAAAATATAATGTAAAAGGGGTAATTTATTCTGATTACACCACATGCACATTTATTAATCTCAAGAAGTTCTGCAGGTCATTGTCCCTAGAAAATAAAACAATTACTTAATAGAAAAGACATAAACATGATGCAAAGAACATAAAAGGCTGAATGGTATCAAGTTTTATCTATATCACCAAGTCCTTTGCTGATATATGCTGATGTCAGTCTCACCTTCAGTAAAGGTCTAGACAGATTCATATCCTGGAAGGTGAGACTCTCATCATACTGGGAAGCATCTTCAAAAAATGCCTCAGGCTAGAAGAGAGCGCAGGATTAATATAATGTGAGAACCAGTTTATACCATAAACAACTGCAGCGGCTCAAGAAAACTGACTCATACTCACAATTTCTGCTGTTTTTCTCTTGCCCTTCTTCTGTTTTTCTCTCAAAGTGTCTGGAAGAAAATAAACAGAAGTAAATATATTAAATCTGTTGATAAAGTGTGTTTTGACTGGTGTCATCCTTCCACATACCTGCTTTTTTGAGCACCTCTTCATCACCTGATGAGAACTCATCTTCCTCCACCTCATCATCATCATCATCTCCAGCGGATTCTTCATTGTTGTCATTGTCATTTTCATCATCATTCTCTTCTTCATCATCATCATCATCATCATCATCTTCATTTTCTGGCTTAGAAGCTGGAGCTTCGGTTTTCTTGCTTTTTTGAGTTTTCTCCTGCAGACACATAAATACGACAAACAATTTCTTGAAATGAAAATGATTTCCAAACACAAATCTTTAACAAATACTAAAACTCCTAAAACAATGCACACTTAATATTACTGAATATTGAATGTTTAAAGGGGACATCGGATGGATTTTTTGTATTTAGTTAAAATAAAAGCTAAGAAAGCTAAGAAAAGCTGAAAAGAAAACACGTTGTCTGAGTCTGAAACTGTGTCATCCACGAGCTGTTTCAATTTGCAGCTAGTTTCTATATATTTGTTTATTGTTAGTTGTAACGAGTGTTTTTGTGTAATTCGCTGTGTATGTTGTTGATAATGCAAGGAAGAGAGTGAGTTTATGGATACGAATTTAATGCACACTTCTTGTACTGTGTACAAGCTCTTATGGAGATTTTCTAGAGTGAAAACAGACGTTTTGGACCCCATTTAAATGATATAAGCACATGGTCTGACAGTTTCTGACATTTTCAGTGCGTGAGATTGTCCTGTTTTGTTGTTGTTGGTATGCTGGAGAATGAGCTCTTAAAGCTCCGCCCTCTTCTGGAAAGGGGGCCGGGAGCAGCAGCTCATTTGCATTTAAAGGGACACACACAAAAACGCTGTGTTTTTGCTCACACCCAAATAGGGGCAAATTTGACAAGCTATAATAAATGATCTGTGGGGTATTTTGAGCTGAAACTTCACAGACACATTCTGGGGACACAAGAAACTTATATTACATCTTGTAAGGGGCATCCGATGTCCCCTTTAAGATGAATAATGACACTATTGTCTTCTGTAAAGAAGCTTTACAGCAGAATATGCATTTGAAGTTTATTCTGTTATTTGCAATTTTATTTCTTTGAAGCTGCTTTTTATATAAAGGTGACTTGACTCAACATTGTCTTACCTCAATTTTGCGCTTTTTCCGCACTTTCTCAATCTTTTCGTCCAGGGTCGTGGGCGCTTTCTGGAAAAAGCAAAAGAAGAGATGAAGATCCAGCATGAGCAACATGCATCAATCCGTCAGCTGTGTAATTAAAAGCATACTCACCCTCTTCTTCAGCTGCGCCATCACGTCGTCCATCGCCCAGTCACCACTGTACACTCCGTCTCGCTCTCCAAACTCAAAATCAGCGCTGAAGTCTCCAGTGCCACGGCTCTTCAGAGCACGCTTCTCTTTACTCAACACGATGGGCTGATCCTGACCAAACACAGACATGATCTCAGGTGATTCCATGCTATAGTGATGCTGTCAGATGGTAATACTTTGAAATATACCATGGTGAGGAAATTCATGTGCAAACAATGGTGTTTACATGGTGCTTTGGAGCTGCACGATTAATCATTAAAAGATCACAATCTCGATTCAAACACCCAATTGATCTTATTCCTAAATGACAGTGATTCAGCTCTGTCTATTAAACTTTTGACAAGACTACAATCACAGCGAACATTCAGATCTGCATTCTGAGCCAGAGAGAGACGTTGTCATGTATAGATATGAAACAGCTTCACAAACTGTCTTTTCGACCACACAGGATCATTATTTCTGTCTTACAATAATTCATATCAACACAGAAGTACTGGGATGAAAGTTTATAGTTCATTTATAAACACTGATGTCTTTAGCAGATGTCAAAATCACCTTTAGAAAGTAACTTGATGCTTCAAATAAAGATTGTATCAGTTACATCGTCACACCAGTAGGTGGCGACAAGTGACTTTAAAAAAAAATGTATTTGTCATTGAATCATTCATTCAAGAGATTTGTTTATAAATGCTGATTCATCCATTAATGAAACAAGTGAAGTATTTATGAGTGAGTCATTGAATCGTTCACTCAATACTATTTGAATGAAATATTCTTTTAAATACACTGCAGCAATTAACATTTTGTCAGAACCTCTAGTAAATTACATGTCATTTTGTTTAGCTGTCTAATGAGAATTGTGATCTCTATTCTAAACAATAAATCAATAAATAATTAAAGATCCTCAATTTATCTACAAACGTGCAAGATTACCATGGTACATGTATATTACAAAGTAATACTACTTCACATTTTGAATTCATTTTTACATTTTCTGTTTTCAGAAAACAGAGTTTAAGTAAACAAAGTTAAGTTAAAATATGTCTATATAGTCTTTAGTTTTAGTTAATGTAGAACATCAAGTTAAACTAAATGAAAATGAGAAATGCTTCCTTGACAACAAGCTAAAATAAAATTCATTTTTTATATTTTATTTTAAGTTAAGGTTTACTTTATTTCAATTTACGGAAATATTTCTTCTTAAAAGAACTCAATGGAATTACCAAGATAGAGTTCAAACTCTGGTTTTACACCATGGAAGAATGTACCAAAAACATGGTATTACTGTGTACATGTACAAAAAAAATAAAAATAGCATTACCATAGCATGACATTTATCACAAAACATAGTATTGCCATGGTACATGCCCAAACAAACATGGTATTATCATAGTATGTACACAAAAACAATTTTATTATGTCCCCCAAAACACAGTACTACCATGGTACATACTCAAAAAACATGATGCACACCACAAAACATGGTATTACCACAGTATGAGGCTCAAAACATGGTAAATCCTCAGATAAAGAAGTGTTACCATGATACACGCCACAGAACATCGTATTCTTCCCCAAAACACAGTATGATACCACGATGCACATCCCAAAACATGGTAACATCATGGTACAGGCCCAAGAAAACACGGTGATTCTTCAGTGTAACTTATCTGGAGTGTAAACTGAACTTACGGCTTCATCATCAGACGCTGAATCCGGTTCCTCTGGCACTTCATCATCCTCACCAATAGTTCTGATCAGATCCATATCTGAAAACATCTTTGTGCTGCAGACACAAAATAAACTTCACAGACTGATTAATAACTATTATTAATAACTATATATAACGTATATCTTTACTTATATATTTATCTACATAAATGAGACCTGGTCATATAGTCTCACAAATCATAAACGAGTAATTGTGTCTATTTGACACACTAAAAGCGCTGCATGTTCATACACACACACGTGTGTCGCTGTAGCAGCGGATCTGCGTCACTCACACACGGTTCTTAACTCAGTGGCAACATGAAGCTACACTGACACCTACAGGCGCGGAGGACGAGACTATTGGTAAACACCCCACCTCCCCTTCTCCACCTCCACCATTTAAATTTAAATGAAAAATTATGAAATCAGTTGAGACTGCAAAGGATTGGAGAGCTAAAACAACACAAAACACGATTTTAAACATCGGTTTACTTTCAGGAAACCCATTTTGATATGGTTGCCAGGTTTTATATTACAATCTGACAGAACACATGCATTTATTAAACTAATGCTTCAAATCATGTAGTGGACATGGCAGACTTAGTTTCAATGAATTAATTGAATACCGTAATAAGAAATTTCTTGAAAAGACTTTCACTTAATGAAATGCATCTTAAAAATAATCCATTATATTAAAAAATAAAATAAAAAAAACTTAACTCCTCTGCAAATGTGTAACAATATTGACCAATATAGTTCTCCTACTTTAACAGTTCTTTAATATTAAACACTACGGAAGAGGATTAGGGCCAAGCAACAATAATAATAAAAAAAAACATCTCGAGATTAAAGTCATTATAATTAGATTAAACGCAATAAATTTCAAGAGAAAAAAGTCAAAATACAACATTGAAAATAAAATCATTAAATTCCGAGAATAAAAACATTGAGGAAACTTAAATTTTGAGAAAGTCAAAATAAAATGTTGAGAATAAACTCATTAAATAAATCTTTGTGTTTCGAGAAACTCATTTGACTATTTTCTCAAAACACGACTTTCTCAACATTTAATGAGTTTATTCTAGACTTTTGACTCTAAATTTGAGTTTCTCAAAAGAACTTTATTCTCAGCATTTTTCTGATTTTAAATTTAATGACTTCTCTTGAAACAGACTTCATTCTCAACATTTAATAAGTTTATTCTCAATTTCTTTCAACTTTTTCCTCTAAATTTAACAAATTTTCTCTTGAAACAACTATTCAACATTGACCATTTCTCTAAATTTAATGTTTTTTTCCCCCCCTCAAAACATCATTTCAACTGTTTTTAAACTTAAGTTTCTCTAAACATGACTTTATTCTCAACATTTAATGATTTTATTCAACATAGTATTTCAACTTTCTGTAAAACACGAAAAAAAAAAAAAAAAAAGTGTCTCTAAATATTATCCATTTTCATCACCCAAACACGCCATTGCATCATATGCATAAATAAAACAGGATATGCATGAATTAAACATTAAGAGAACTTGCCATTTATGCTTAAGAGATGCATTATGAGTTTGCGTTATGAATTTCTATAATGCATGTTTTTAGGCCATGTAATTGCATCTGGTAGTAAAAATCAGCTCAGCATATTGTTTATTGGACATTTAACAGGCATCATTTGAGAGAAACACAAGAGTCATATTAAAACAACTGTCAAATTAGACACTTTATTTAAAAAAAAAAAAAAAAAAAATTAACAAAAAATACAAAAATCAACAAACTATACAAGAACTTGCAGCCAAACTTTCCTGAAAAAGGAAAAGACAGATCTCAAACACTTGAGTCCAGTGAGGAGGTTTACGGTCTGGGAGGACGCATGCCTGGAGGAGGAGGACCTGGAGGAAGTGCAGAAGATAAGTTAAAAATGAAACGTGCATTTCACTCAGATCCATGTGAAGCTACTGAACAGGCTTTACCTCTCATTCCAGGGGGTGGCGGCCTCATGCCAGGGGGAGGCATTCCCATCGGAGCGCCGCGGCCGGGCGGCATTCCCATCGGTGGTCCCATGGGCGGCCGCATGCCTGGAGGAGGTCCCATCATACCTGTGGCAGAGTAGAGACACGAGGTGAACGTTAACTATCACACAACAGGATGCGCGTTTGTTATACAGCCATGTGACTCTGAGCTCAGTGTAATCCTGCTTTCTACATAAGCGGACTCGTCATCGGCCTCAGAAAACATTGATGTCATCACAGCTGGCGAATCAGCACAGCCATCAGAAAGACACTGTAACGCAGAGCCAGTCTTACCTGGAGGTGGCGCTCCTCTGCCCATCGGTGGAGGTGGACCGGCCCGACCCGGAGGGTACTGTGTGGGGGCTCCGGCTATACTGGCTCCCGCAGCGGCTGCCGCGACCGTACCTCTGCCCTGAGGGGTCATGACCTGAGAGAGAGAGACACGATGGGTTAGAAAGAGAAGGGCAGTTGTGTTTCCATGCAAATGGTACAAAACAGAGCAAAATGTTTAACATTCATGCGCTTTATTTATACAAGTGTAGGTTATGGGCGTCTCAGAGGGCTCCTTTCACAGTAAGTGCTGCTCCACATAAACTTATTTACATTACAAACTGCATCTCTGCATATGCTGTGAGTTTGGGTTGCTTTTTAAAATGTTCATCTGGGAACACAATCTCATATTTGTAAGGTAAATCATTTATAAAGCAACACAGGAGAAAACATGCAAACTGCTCATCACGATTTCAAAATAAGGGTTTAAGCCTTCCGAGTTTGCATGTTTTGATGTCCACATTCTTGTTCAAGAAATTACAGTGGCTGTAGCATTTCTATCATAAAGTGACCAAATTGTGAACATTTGAATTAAATGTCATTTAGATCAAGATTAAACAAGGATTTGATCTGCTGTAAAGTAGGACAACCTCACCAGGCCGTTGGCGCCCTCTGCAGGATTTTGATAGTTGATTATTCTATTACGTATATTATCAGTGTTGTTCTATGAAACCATATGATTACTTGCTTTTGAAACTTTATTTGAACCAAAAATTGTTAAAATATGTATTATAAGTCACTTTAAAGGCTTGGGTCTATTTTTATTACCACAAAAACTCTGATTACTTGATTAATCGTCAAAATAATTGATTACTCTTACCAAAATAATCATTTGTGACAAACCTAATATTATTACTACTATATTATTAATAATAAAATAAAACAGGGCATCACAAATGACAAATGTAGCAGGTGTAAAATTGAGGCAAAAAAAAAAGCCTATGGCATTTTTCCATGGACTAATAAATTTGTTAAATATAAATAAAATACTGTTGCTTATTAGCACAACACAACTGCCAACAAATCAAATAGCAAGGTTAAATGCCATACAAAATATCCCTTAAAATGAACTCAATATAAAACACCTTGAAATAGTGAACAACGCAAATCATGAATAATTGAATACATCACTAAATTCTAAGTTACTATAAATGGTTACCTGCTGCGACGGGCCACCGACTCCCCTAACGGGTCCCGCGAGTCCAGCGGGAGCCTGTGCCATCGGTGCTCCAGCGGGAACGCCTCGACCTGCAGCCCTGCCGACACCTGGACCTCCAGCCACTCCAGCCAGCGGCACGCGGGCGATGCCAGTCTGTCACAGGACACAACAAAACCACATCACTCTCAGCACTTAGAAGAAAAAGCCATTCAAATGACTCAAAACACAGACTCACGTCTTTAGGAGGGGGTCCTTCTACTGTCATAGAAACTAGATTCTCTCCTCGGAGCAAAACCAGACCCAACACCCTCTTCTCCTCTCGCTCCGGCTGCTTGGAGTTCTTGGGTCTGCGAAAGACATGGATTGATGAATATTGATATGCTGAATGTTGATAAAGGACTGAGCTTAAGTTTCACAAGGACTCACTTGATCTTTCTGAACTCGTCACAGTCGCACAGGATCAGGTTCATGTGTTTGTCGAACGCTTTGAATGTGCCGATGAAGATTCGCCCGTCCTGCAGGATGCAGCGCATCCGAAAGTCGATGTGCTGCAACATCTTACTGCTCTTACCGACCGTCTGAAAGACAATAAAGAGAAAAGAGTTAAAGTTACAGATACTTCAGCCACTATAAGCCAGCTAATAGTCATTATTGGCAGATACTGCTAACAAATAATATCTGGACTTGTGCAACTTAAGAGTCAATTATTAAAGCAACAAGTTATTAACACTTTAGTAAAGTCCATTGTGTTTAGAAGACTGATTAGAAAGTGAGAAATACAATTCTAGGCTTAATGCGAAAGCCTAAAGCACTGAAATCTATTTATAAAAATAAACCAGACCATTATTGGAGACGACAGAAATAATCAGTTTGAGCAAAATAAAAGTCCTCTTCCTGTTCGCGCTGCACAACTCACTGGAGCAGAGGACATGAAAACGTAAACAATATACTTATACAGCTAAAGAACTGCTGAAAAACAATTCATTAAATTGCATCAATCTATATAACAAATAACGATTAAGTAGTTTAAATTGAAGCCTTTAAGCTAGAGTTTGGCTACCAGAGCAAACAAACGACGGTCACCATTAGCGCTCATTTATACTCCTGACTCGATTTTAGAGAAGGTTTTCTGTATTTTGTTTTACAAACATCTCAAGAATAAACTACACTTTCTAGTAGGCTTTAAAATCCCGAATTCAATGTTTTTGGTACTTTGTTCTTATAACATCGCAAGCTGTTTTGCTCTACGTATCACCAACGTAATGATAACGCAGACATTTTAAATTAAAAAACGTAACTAACCGACAGAAATATTAGAACAATAGATTAATCACACACTTAATAAGATAAACAATGAAGTCTTACCATGATTACTGTTCGGATGGCTCCGATTAATATCGGATTCTACCAAACAAGTTTTAAAAATTGACCCGCGAAGCGCCGCTGAGTCCTTTAATGGAGGCAAAGCGGAAAAGAGTGCGACAAGAGAAGAGTCCGACCGGAAACACGATCTCGAACGGTCCGGTTCTGTCACTTCTTCTTTATGTTTATTTTTACGAAAAAGTGTCTTCAAAAATTCAGGTTACTTAAGAGTTTTATTTACTTTAAAAATTGAATGTAGTAAGGGTTATTTTATTAATTAAACAGTTTAATATTTCTTCAAAATGAACAAGGACACCGACTATTCCCAGTAATAAATTAATCGAATAATCTAATAATAATAATGGATTTTTAGACCACATTTTTATATATGTATTATTTTTAAATAATTCTAAACACTGAATAAAATTCCAGTACTGCATTTCATTTACTCCTTTCATCAAAAGCATGTCTCGTTTTTATATTTAGAAATATACTTTGGCAATGTTAAACGTATAGAGTAAATAAGAAGAAAAGAACAATGCCTTTTTAATGTATTTATTTTTTTTTTCAGCTGAGAATAAATTGGTATCTTTATATTAATCATTCAACTGTACACATTCACTTAAGAAAAATAAATATAATCCAGATCATTAAACCCAGCCTACTCAATGTTAATGTGTTATAGATCGCAGGCTAATCATTACATGATGTACAGTGTTAAGAAAATAAAGAGGCCTTTACGTATTCAGAGCTACAAAATGTTTTAAGACACAAAACACATAACATCAGATGTGGGGCGTTTAGCTGGACAGTTTCCATCTTGACCTTTATTTGTCAGTTTATTTTAACCCAAACAATCTGGTATAAAGTAAATAAAGTGCTCTGCAACAAGACATCCTACTGAAAAGTCTGTAATGATAACAGACGCTGTTTCTAACGACCTGATGGACTCAATTTAGTGTACTCATTTACTGTACAAACCCTGTGTAAATGAATCAAAATCACATTCTGGAAAAGAAATGCATACTATGCTCTCAGAATCTGTGCTAAAGTGAACACAAAAACTCTTTGCATGGTTCAAATCCTACGTCTAAATCTGTTATAATCATAAGTTATTCTTTGTACACTGATATTTACAGTCCTGGTTTTGTGTTTTGCATCTGAAGAAGAAGAAAAGTCTTTAAAATAAACAGAATATCCATGAGATTCAGGACTAAATCTTCAGCATAACAACAAATGTTGTCAACCAAAAGCTGTAACATCTCTACAACACAAACACACTTTATTCTTTTCCAAAATAAAGCACATTTTGCACTAATTCCTCCTGTGAAATTAGTGATTTTGGTGAACAACATTTTTTTTTTTTAAAGATATAAAAGATTTGATCACACTAAATCGGCTAACATTATAACATTAGTCGTGTGGTTTGTGAATTCATGATTGGTAAGAAAGTGAATATTTTAATAGTGACGCGTGGAGATGGCATTTTTTGATGGACTATTGCTGTATGTGAACCCAAATACATACTCTCACTGCAGGCGTTTCCAGGTCAAAGCTCACATCAAAATAAAAATAATTATATTTTGCATAAAAAAAATGAAGACTATCTTTTGCAACTGTTACAGTAATAAGAATGAGATTTTCCTGCAATACAATAATGTCAATTTTAAGGGGAAAATGTGCTTAAATGTTACGCAAAATAGTGTAAAAAGTCTCATTTTCTTCATGCAATATATTCTCATGATTCATGAGGTGAAATATGACCAGGTTTTGCATTAGCCATAATCACTATGCCAGTGTTTTCACTAATCAAGTGCAAACCTTTCTTTTTAAATGCTAATCTTAAAAGGATTCATTTATGTATGAAGGTGCAATTCTGCACTGGCAATAAAAACCTTATTAAACTGACTTGCATGTACACACAACAGAAGAGACGCGATCAGACACACACCATGCAAACTCACACTTCAAGTTGTAGAGGAAAAATAAACATCAGAGTCTGTTGCATGTGCATTACTAGAGAAGAGACAAGTCATTAAGAGTTAGAGGATCACAGTGTGCATAGAGAGAGCCGATGTCTGGCCGCGTTGATCATTGACTAAGGCAGCATAAATCAGAAGTGGATGGCAAGAAAACGGGAAATGGAAGCCTAAGCCCACAGATTTCCTTCCAACAGAACACGGTTTATCCCTCGTTCCTGGTTTGAAGTAGCAGCAGCGGCAGCTTTTGATATGACGGTGAAAGCTGATGGGTGTTGTCATGGAAATGTGTTAAAAAAGGCGCTGTCGTGCGCATGCATCACTCTTGACCGAAGCCTTCGGTTTCCTCGATGGCGAACAGCAGCTTCTCCTTTAACTGCTCGTAGCTTTTATAGGGCGGCAGATCCAGACGATTAAAGCTGGTGGGGTAAAAAATGAAAATAAAAAGTGTAAAAGTTGTGTTTGTACATATTATTATTAACTAAAAGAATGCTATACTTTTAGCTTGAAGATTGCATGCTGGTCATTTATGTGCATTGATGCAAACTATCTGAAAATTCTTATTAAATCAGGCCTGCATACTGTACATTATGGTAATTAAAAATGATTTCTGATCTTACCATGTGTGGCTCCTCGGCAGCCAGTTTTCCTTACCCACTTTCTCAATACAAAACTTCTGCGGCCCATTGCTCCCTACAGAAATACAACATACATTCTGATCAATAAACATATATAGCATATACAATATAGCATAGCTATCATTAATAAACCTACACTAACATTCACCGGGCCTTTGGCGCCCTCTGCAGGCATTTGTTAAAATGCATAATATACATGAGTTGATTGTTTATAATACTACTTGCTTTTGATACTTTATTTAAAGCAATTATTATTGCTTCATTATTATTATAAATATGTATTTTAAGTCATTTAAAGGCTATTTACTTGGGTCTATTTTTATTACCATGAAAAATATTATCCGATTACTCAATTACTAAAATAATCGTTAGTGACAGCCCTAGATCAGTTAAATGATAAGTAAAAAGCACCTGCATTTTTTTTTTGCGACTTTCAATCAAATAAAAGACTATTTTTACAGTCGTATTTTGTCATGGAAGATTTCTTAAAAATATTGTCTCGTTCTCGTGAACCTAATATCGTGTATCGTCACACCCCTACTATTAAAGGTGAGTGTTTTAAATATTTTACTTTAATATTAAATGTAATTTAATATTTTATTTCAAGAAATGAAAATGCATTTTTGTTTTTAGTTATAGTTAACAATAATAACCCTGATCAGAATAGAAACATGCTACATTACAGTCATTTTAATATATCATCAATAGTTTGGCATGACACTGTCAAACCCTTACCCATAAGGTCGGCGAATCCCCCAACAGGAAGTCGGCATGTGCCGGTTACAAACTGCAGCAGTCGCATACGTTTCTCATTGTCGATCTCCTTCACAAACTAAACGCAGACAGACAAACAGATGACAGAACATCAATATGGCAGCATCTCCACATTTATGATCATTTGGGTTTGATTTAACCAGTGGTCTGATGCTGAAGTGTTATCGTGTGAGACTAACAGCTACTGGTCAGTCTAACCTGCCAAAACCAGACGATCTGTTTGCTGCTGCGAGCGTAGTGTCTGTAGATGGTGTTCCTCTGCCAGTCACCCAGATCAATCTCCTGCATCCCACACAGCATCACCTACAGTTCAGAATGTACAAAAGACATTGTATCTACGTGTAGAGAAACTATGGCCTTATTTACATGGCTTTAAACAAAAACAGCCCTCCAGTTAAAAAAAGTAACAAATTCCTAATCTATCATCCTGTACCTATTGACTACCTATGATTCACAACAAAAAGCCTTTGAACATTATGAATTGTAGTTTGTACCTCAAGTTCCTTGGCATCAAAGTATTGCAGGTACTGCTGTGGCAAGACCTCATTAAAGCCCTCGAGGAACGCCTGAGTCTGTTCCTCAACGCCTCTGGACAACCTCCACTCAGCAACCAACCTGCCACATGTTTGATTTCACAGTCATTCACTGATATTAGGGCTAATATGGGAGTAACTATTTGCTTGTCGAAAAGATTCTTTATAAAATGATGCAATGCATCACGCAATCTGAAATTTGGTTTAGATTATTTTGGTACAATTCATAATTATTTTCAAAATATGCTGAAAAAGAGGGACAATTAATCAGTACTTAGATATTTTTACAGTCCTAGTGGCTAACTTTTGTTATAATTTTTATATAACTTTTAATATATGTATTATATATATATGTGGCTGCGCACATGTGTATTAGGGCTGCCCTTGACTAAAGATTTTTCTAGTCGATTAGTTGACTAATTGCACGTTTATATTAATAAACCATATACATCGTAATAATGAGCCTTAATTGCCTACATAGCCTAATCAGCGCTCAATAATGCATAAAGCTTGCCACAGCGCTCCAGCAAAAGTAATGATTATGAATGTCCCTTTAAAAAACAACTAGGAGACCATCTGAACATTTTAATAATTATTGATAAACAAGTGTTTTCGGCTGCAGTAATGAAATTGATGATGCTGACTCGTCATCTCCGCAGTAGCGCACGCACCTATATGCACGTTTCATAACATACTCTGAGAATATTTGTTTTCCATTTCAATCGGTTTATTTAAAAATAGACATTACAAGCTTTCAATAGGCAAGATCAGACTGAGTTTCTTTTTTGTTTTTGACACGCTCAAGTACACTGACGGCAGAAAGCAGATCCTGTTTGTTTTCTTTATTTTACAAAAACACATCTTTTAGTTGTTATTGTGAGTGCACACAAATTAAATTAGTCAGTTTTAAATGATGTATTAGGCTACTCTTGATGTAAGACCAAAAATGACAGGATATTTTAAGTTAAATGCAAGTGATCACACCGGCGACTCCATGTCATGCAGTAAGTGCACTGATACTTCAGCTTCCACACTCCGCACAAACACTTGAATATGTGCCTAATAATAGCACACATTTTTCTAGGTTAACGTTAGAGCGAGTGGCCATGTAAAGTTGCTACTACTTACATGTTTCATGTGATAAGCCATATTTGAGGTCGATGAATGAACATAATGTAACTACAAAGAATCGCCGGTAACGATCTGTCCCTCAAGGACTAAGTTTTTTTTTCTGCGACTAAATGACTAATAAAATTTAGTTGATTTAGTGGCAGCCCTATATATATATTTTAACATTCACATTGTCTGAAATTCATCTGTGTATGAATAAGATTTTTTACCTGATATACTCCTCTTTATTTTCCTCTGTCACCTGAATGTTTCCTCCATCAGGTTTGAGGTCATGAGTGGTGACTTCTCCCAGAATCTCCTTATCCACCGAGAAAAACATCTCCAAGCCACATTCCTCAATGTTATTATCCCTGTAGAAAAACAGCATCATCTCAAATTGCATGATTAAAAAGAGCACTGTTTTTGTTTCGTAATTAAGACCAGACACTGGGATTGTTAATTTTTTTATAACTCCTATCCCTTATTTACACAGTTTTAACCCCCAACCCCTACTCTTGTTTCTTATTTTCTCTGTAACTCATTCAACTCATCTTTTAACTCGTCAGCCTCACTCACTTGATCCAGATGAGCGAGTTGTAGAACTCCGGATCGATGGACTCAAGGTCTTTCAGAGCCAAAGGTTTATTCAGGATGCGCTTATAAAAGGGCAAAGAGAAGCCGGTGTCTATGAACTTTCCATGAAAGAGAGCCTATGAGAGAGAGAATGCACAAATAATATTCAGACATTTTAATTGCATTTTAAACTATGACCCACTATCCAGCACAGGCATTAGTTAGCTGGTCATCATCATAACTCGAGTGTCATACCATAGCAATGAACCGGCCAATGAACTTGAAGTACTTGAGGTGGTCGGGGTTGATGGAGGAGGCGGGATTAATCTGCAGGCAGTAGTTGTCTTTACCGGCATATTCGAACAGACAGTACATGGGGTTCAAGACCTCGTGAGAGAGCAGGAAGAACCATTCCCTATGACAGAAACATTATTGTGTGTGCACATATATCAACTCAAGTCATCACTTCCTGTAAATTATGTAATATACCTGGCCACGCCTCCATAGTCAAGTCCCTCCTCCCCCGGGAAAATAATCCACAATCTCCTTCTCAGATCTTGCGGATGGCAACTCATAATCTAAACAGATCAATTTACAAATATTTAACTTCTTTCTACATGCCACATGATGACACACGTAAACCAGAATTAACTGTACAAAAAATGTCAATCACCTGTTGAAATGAGTCCTCGAAGAGTGTTTTGCGACTGACGTGGATCTTAATATGCTGAGGCATTGCTAGTTGCTTTGATATTAAAAACATAATTTATTACAGTGAAAGAACAATAGCAGGTTTTGAAGATTTAGAGTGTCAAAGCAACTAAAAAAACTGAGTTTGTAACTGAAGTCACTCTTACCTGACACCAGAAGCGGAAATAGTGCACTTTGGCTTTAAAGTCTCGTACGTATGTGATCTGAGGGCCGTTCTCACTGCAGGTTCACAAAGACAGAAACAAGACTGTAAAACTACACCAAAAGCTGCAATACATCAATAGACAATATTGTCCAAAAACAACTTAAAGCAGCATTTAACTTTTAACTGCATTAAGCCGACTTATGTGGCATATTTCTATTTCGAAGTGAACATATTTGTATCCTAAGACAGGAACAACACTATCTATGCTTTAATTATTAACATCTGCAAACACTGCGACGGAGAATGTCACAAAAGACCTCTTTACACATTTTAAGCTATTAAAATGGCTCACAGGGAGGATTTTCCTGTACGAGGGTCGATATATGTCGTCGTTTTCCTGTTGTGATCGACAAAATAAGGAATCCCGTCCACTGTAAACCTCATCTCCCAACCCTCCGGCAAAGGCTTCTCATTCAACAACCTGACGAACAAAAACATTTCATTCAAACAATAATGCTTTTTGTCAGCTTATTTTGTGAAGTTTTACATCAAATAATAATATCATATAGAAGGGAGGCAATTTAGCTGTGTTCAGGGTTATTGTCGTTAACTAAAACTACATTTAATTGAAAAAAAGCTGAAATAAAATAAAATATAAATAGATAAAAAACTTAAACTGAATGAAAATTAGAAATATTGCTTTGGCAACTAACTGAAATAGGTTTAAGGTGAAGAACTGAAATTACTAACTGGAAATAAATAAAAAAAATAAAAAACTGAAATAAAAATAAATTAAAACAAAACAGTAACATAAAAATGACAAAAGCACATGACTAAAATTAAAAACAGAAAATGTTAAAATAAAAGCTAATCCAAAATATGAATAAAAACTGTCGCACCCTTGTGTGCGAGGATCTTCCCATTGTGTGGATCTCGTAGGATGGTGAACAAAATACATCCTCCTATTACTGTCTGTCCGTTTCTCTGCGAACCAAACAACACACAAACAGAAATTCGAGGGTGACGCTCAAGAAAAGACTGTGTGAGCCGCTCTATTATGAGGGTAAAATGTGATTTCCTCTTTCTGCAGCATAAAAATGAAAGAGTGGTGACTCACCCCATCCCGGTGGCAGAGGACCCAGAGGGTCAAACTCTTTATTAGCTGTAGGCACAAGCTGTTCCTGCTGCTGTTGAGATGAGGAATAAGAACAATAACACCCTCAGCTCAGGTCATAGAGGAAATCCTGACATCCTTTCATTTAAAAGCGTTTGAAAAGAGTCGACCTTTACATATATACTCACTCCATAGATGAATCTCTGGTTGAAGCGGTGCATGGCTCCCTGCAGCTGACTGCGCTGGTTCTGCCACTCTTCATAGTTCCGGACCGACTCTAGTGTGGGTCTTTGCCATGTGGTGGTTCGGATTATATGATCCACATAGTAAACACGGCCCATCGGGTCCAAGCGACGCTCCCAACTACCGCACAAACACACAAAATTCTCTAAAAAACTGCTCATTAAGGACATTTTCACATTTGACCTTGGTCATTTTTAATATTGTTTTAAAATAATAATACTAATTATTATTATTAAAAAATTTACAGTGATAATTTTGATGATGATTGCTCATAACTATTATTACTATTACTGTTATAATAATAATAATAATAATTAATTATATTTATTTATTAATAATAATAAACATCAAAATTAAAATTGTAAATATTTTAAAAATTATAATTATTATTATTAAAATATTTACAATGATAAATTATTATTAATTTTTTTTATACTTTTATTGTTATAAAAATATTTTTTGATGATTATACAACAATAATTTTTATGATGATTTCTGATAACAACAAATAACAATAAAAATAATTATTATATGAATTATAATAATATTAAATATTATTTGTTGTTGGTATAAGAAATTAGTAGTAGTAGTAGCATTAATCTTTCATACATAAAATGCAGCTAAAAGGGTTTCATAGGTCAGAAAATATGACGTTTTTCTTTTAAAAGAAAACACAATCACTAAGGAGGCTTAAAATATATTAATCGAAAGTCAGCTTAAAATCTGTTTTCTCGACAGATTTTCTCGACATTTTCTGCTTTACATAAAATCATCTCTTTTGCATCTGATTAGGTACCTTAATTAACACATACTTATGCAATATGCAATTTAAATATCTATTAGCAGCAAACCAATTAAAAACAATCTGCACAGATCACTGGTTACCCCGGTGGTAGCGGTTCTGGTCTTTCCCATGTGGTTCTTTTCTCGATGTGATCCACATAGTAAACGCGGCCGTTCTGATCCATTCTCTGCTCCCAGCTACGCACCAAGAAACAAAAAGTAAATCCATTAAACATATCAGACTAAATCCATACAGGCTTATTATTATAAAGTGTCTTTATTTGACATTCATTTATTCATTCTGACATGCAGCAGGAGCATCGGCTCTTATTGCTCTCTAGTGGCATCATATGGATATTTAAGATCATATCTTTCAATAAGCTAAATATAGCTAGTAAATTAGAAAATAATACATCTAAACAAAAAAATATAGAAAGGTTTTTGATTTCATGGGGACTTGCTTATAATTTCTCTTCACTGTAATTGTATCACATACCCAGGAGGAAGAGGGCTGTTAGTGATTAGCGAAGCTCTGGGTGGCGTTGGACTGGCACTGGGGGGCTGATTTGACCCTGAGCCTGAGCTTGACCCCTGACTCTCCGTTTCTCCGTTCACACACACCCGTGGAGACGTCTCCGGGCTGGGAGCTCTGCTGCCGTGAGTGGGAGTAGAGCCAGCAGAGGATGCTAAAAAAAAAAAAACACCAATGAAGTCAATAGTTAGGGAACTCAGATATGACCTTTCATGTAGTGTGTAATACAGCTGTTTGTGAATGTAAAAGGTCTGTAAAGTTTTAAGATCAAAGTGCAGATAAATGTAGTTACTGTCTCCCCCCTACGTACACATTTGCATAATTCCAGCCTATGGTCTTCATTTACTACCCATGAATGTCTGCTTTGACCCGCCCTCAAACACTGTAGTAAGTGCTGTAAGCAGTCGACCAATCACAACAGACTGGGCCATCTGACCAATCAGAGCAGAGCAGAAGCTCTCATAAAGGAAGGGTTTAAAGAGACTGAATCCTTGATCGAACTGTTTCAAAGACTGAGAGAAAAGAGCCGATGCTGCAATGTATATTATGAAACAATTAAAGTGTTTTTTGACCTTGGATGCATGTAAACCTATTATAGGAGAATCCAAAACACAATTAGGAACCTTAAAATAGCATCACGTGACACAAAATATTGTTACACCCCTATTAATAAGGTTCTCTACCTGTGGAGGAAGGTTTATGTGGCGAGGCAGGCGGTGGTCGCTGGGGTCGAGGTGGACGCGGTGGTCTCAGAGCCCCTGCGGATGGAGAGGAAGACCCAGTACTTCCCACCGCATGACCATTGGGCAGTGGTGCGTCATCAGTGATGTCACTGGATGGGGAAGAATCTCGACTAGACCAACAACAGACGCAAATGTCAAAATTCAAATAGTGCAAACAGCAAAGCAAAAACAGTAGCACTTTACAATAATGTCTCATTTGTTAACATTAGTTAATGCATTAACTAACAATGATGGCATTTATTATTAACCTTTGCTAATATGACTCAATAAAAATGTTCATATTCATGTTGGTTCACTGTGCATTATGTAATGTTACAACTTTTGATCTTAAAAGTACGTACATTAGTAAATGTTAATATTAACATTAGCCAAGATAAATACTGTAGAAGTACTGTTCATTGTTAGTTCATTTTAACTAATGTTAACAAATGAAACCTTATTGTAAAATGTTACTGCAAAAACTAAAGGCTGATTCGAGTAATTAAAGCAGGTGATTTTCAACTTATACAATATCTTTTTAACATCAATAGGTGTCATTCATAATATAAAGGAATTTTTTTTTTAATAGTTAAAACATTCCTGTTTTATGTGCATGACATTCATTTTTTTGTTCCATAAATCAGATGCTAACCTTCAATAATCTGGCCATATTTTTACGCATCTTATTTAAACCAAAATAATGAGAATATAAACTAAAGAAGGAAAAAATTCACTCTCATTTCATGTATTAATTATAAAGCTTGTGTTATGATCTATAAAATATGAAGTGCACTGTGTGAGCAATCAAGATATTTCCCTCGAGAGCTAATTTCGCCAAGAATTCAAACAAAACAGTAGAGTGAAGTAATCTTTATTTTACCTCGCTGCTGCATCCCCGTTCAGTTTGGGTTCTCCATTTACAACAGCATCTGTGATTGAAGAGAAACATTACACAACTTCATGTGTGGGAAATCTCTATTTTAAACAGCAAAGAATCTAAATGACTGAACTGTTGCTGGAAAACAGCAGAGATAAAGAAGGTCTCACTGTGCTTTTCTTCCTCTGAAGCAAAAGTCTCGGCATCCACCTGCAGTCCATCCAGACACACTGAGAGATCTCCAACCACCTCCGACCGCTCTCGGTCTGAACTCAACTGCAACGTCTGCACAACCTCGCAAACTGAGACAGACACACAAACACATGATCTTCAACATGAAAAATGAATATTAACAGCCCATAAACACTTTTTGACCAATGCTTATAAAATAAGGATTTTTAAAAATGATCTTGTTTCACAAATAACTAATTCAGAATGAATCATGAATCGAATTTAAATGATTTATTGAAAGAAACTGACATCATTACGGCTTGGTAGCATGTTTTACCAAAAGAGCAATATCAAGCTGATTAAATAATTTTTTAAAGCTTAAAACCAGTTAAGTCATATTCACAGATGACCTGGAAAGCTAAATTGACTTCACTAAGCAAACAAGTTCACAGCAACACTTCAGGTCACAGGAAAAGGAAATGGTAACCTGGTTCCAGGCTAATCAACGCCCTCAACTCAATCCCCAGTTCTATAATTCTCACCAGCGGTGAGCGGTCACATGATTCCCACATAAGTCTCTGAAAAGACCCTTTGTTTGGTAGCATGAGTCAGTTCACCTGCCTCCATTACAAAGAGCCAATAAAACACAGACTCTTGAGTGCACACACACACACACACTAAAGAGACCTGGCTCTGAATAATGAGACTCACAAAGTGGAGTATATGGAAACTCACTCTTCATATTGTTGGCTTTTAAGGTCTCGCTGACCTCCAGAGTGGCCAAGCCCAGCAAAATGTCCGCTTTAAGTGTCTGGTGACTCCAAACCCGGAAAATTAACTTGCTGAAAGGGGTGACGATCCTGCAGGGAATATGATCAACAGAGCAGTGATGATACTGCTAACTATTAAAAATTACAGTTTTACATCATTTGAAATAAAGCTGACTAAAAGTTTTGTATTCCACAATTCAACTGCTAACATTCAATAATCTGGCCATATTTTTATGCATTTTATTTAAACTAAAATAAAGAGAATATATAAGATAAACCAAAGAAGAAAAAAATTCACTATACTTTTATGTATCAATAAATCATGTATTATGATAATTATGATACAATTATTATGTTAAAATGTCAAGTGCACTGAGCAAACAGTCAAGATATATATAATTTATATTAGAAATAAACTCAAACAAATATTTGAAATGTTGCTTTGGCAACTAACTGAAAAAAAGTTAAAGTACTAAAATTACTAAAACTAAAATAAATACAATCTAATAAATCTAAAGCTAAATAGAATTACTACAAACACAAAAAAAAATATTACAAAAAATTACTAAAACTGATGAAAACTGAAAACATAAATAAAAACAATTTTTTAGTCTGGAGAGAGAGTTCATAACGATAGGTAACACTTTACAACAAGATCCCATTAGTTAACATTAGTTGATGCATTAATTAATATTAACTAACAATGAGCATTTGTTACAGTACTTAGTATTATTTATTTACTATTTTATTATTACTTTGTTAATGTTAGTTCATTAAAATATAACTATTTATTGTAAGTTAATTTTAAGTCGTCCATGAAATAATGTTAACAGATACTTTAGATCTAATAATGTATTAGTAAATAATGCTTTAAAAGTATTTTTCATTGTTAGTTTATATTAACTAATGTATTTAACTAATGTTAACAAATGGAACCTTATTGTAAAGTGTAACTAAACAATATAAAGGTAATAAATACTGATTCTGGATCACTTCTGTTACTCAACAGTGAGTCGTTTTAGTACAATATTTCTCTCTTACACAGTGAGAGACTGTTTCCACTTGGGACTGTGAGTGTTGGTGCATTTCTCCGTCTTCTTGGACTGGCCGTCCACACACACCTCCACGTAAGGACTGGGCCCAAACCAATTCTTCTTACTGTCCCGCAGCTTAGCGGACAGAACTAACAAAAGATAACAGAAACAATGACATCTATTCAAAGTATTCATCTAATGATGTGACAACAAAATATCCAGATAGCTGACATCTTAAAATAATGACAAGACATCTCAAAATGTTAGGCCTATATTGAAATGAGTGCAAACAAAATGACAAATGTGAAGTCTTGCAATAACAAAATAGAGATTATTAGTTTTTTGTTAAGCTCACCTGTTATCTGAAGTTGAGCCTTCATGATACGGCCATTAAAATCACTTATTGTGGCTCAAATCTGAAATAAACAAGCATATACATCAATATTAATTCAGTTAAGACTCATTATAACAAAAACAGTCTGTAAACAGTAGTAAACAGTGAAAAAAGCTCATGAAACAGCATCCGCAACCCCTTTTACTCCTGTAATGCGCCTTATTTCTAGGTGAAACAGGATATGATTTCATGTTGACTAATTCAACAAAACACCCACTGTCTGGCTTTTACCGGATGATCTGACACCAAATGCACTGTATAGACACATCTGTCCCCTGATCAGTGCTGTATGTTGTTCAGTGATGATGTGTGATGTATGTTCTAGTTGTGTCTTCAACACCTCTCTGCGGTAACAGCTAATCTCACAACAGAAGTCTCCAGTAATCCTTGGAAGATTACAGATAATGTAATTCTGTCTGTCCACCGAGAGAAAGTAGTGATAAACACACAGGCATTTACAAAGAGCCCAATGTCAACATGAATTTCTGGTAGTAAATTTTCTTCAAGTCAATCAGGGAATAACAGGAACTTTTTTTGTTCAGATATGTGCTTGTATTTTCACCACCACCACCACAAGCAATATCTACTTTAACCAACATACTTTTACAGTAAATGTTATCTTTACAAAATTCTCTCAGTTGCTATCTCAAAAACATGAACTTAAACTAGATCTAACTTTTTAACAAGCATCATCTTTAGATTTTCACCCAAAAACAAAAGGCCTGTCAATTATTTGCTCATCCACACATCTTTCCGATTTTTGCATGGCCTTCTTTATTCTATTTAACACAAAAGGAAAATGTTCTTTACGAATACAATGAAAGTTAATGGGTACTGAGGCTGTCAGACTCCAATAAGAACATAAAAAGTCTTCCATTACTATTACTCATTATAATAGGTTTGATATTCTAACCATCTTTCATTTTTTCTGCCTGCAAGTGCATTAAAAAGCTCACATCTGCACACTGTCAGTGGTTACTTAACAACATGAAAAATTATGAAGCACGTCATTAATTGTCCGGTAATTATTTGAATAGTTTACAAATTGAACTGGTTTCAATTTTAAGGCTAGACACCACTGTTTTTTCATGCATTGGTCAATTTAGAGATTTAGTATTTATTTTATTACACTTTATCCATTTGCATTTGTAGAATTTAACTGCAATATCTTTAAAGGTTGTTTTCACAAAATTAGTTTTTTCGAGTCAGTAATCTCTACTTCAGTACCAAACTTTACAGTTGGTTTATTCCTAAAACATGGTGAAAATGTATTTTTTTCTTACTGTTGACAGGTTTGTGCAGCGATAAAAAGAGAGATCCAAATTCCCTTTGTAAAAAAAACTCCAAGAAATTTGAACCTGGCTTTATCCAATACTCAGATTTCCATTCTGGAAATGTATGCAAATGTGTGCATATTAGTGCATAATCTGCATATTTAAACATAACATTTCAGAAACCTTGTAATATAAAACAAATGTCTTAACGTAGGGTGAATAATTAAGAGGGGAAGTATGGTGATATCGGTTTTGCATTTTTACCCTGTGCTGTCTTGCCTTAACAGTTTATAAAAAGACATTTCACACACTTTTAAAAACACTGTGGTTTTAACACAGTACCGAGATTATATCAGATGGTAATATCATGGTACTTTGACATATACCACAACAACATGGAAGTATCTTTGTGTAGCATGCAAATACCGTGGTACATAAATATCAGTACCATGGTGTCAGATGGCACTTTTACATTGTGTTATGATACTGTACTAATGAGCGCATTACAGAAGTGACGTCACGTAGCGTTTCTGACTGACGGTGTCGCAGCTACAAAAACGAACGTTTACAAGTCAATTAAATGCATATATCTGTTTGAAACCGAAAACGGATATTTTTTTATTCGTTTCAGACTATTATTTACGTACATTAGTCAAATAGCTGTCAAAACATCATCCGCTACACAGTATAACGGTCAGTCAGTCAGTCACCTGTCAAACGAGCTAACGCGTTATCAAAACACGGCTGTTTTTCTTCCATATTGTCCTCTATACTTGTGTGTCTCTTATATCTTACCGTCTTATGATCACGGGAAATGTTTCTAAATTTCAGTTTTAACGGGATCTGAGGTCAACTTCTCGTCGTTCCAATAAACTTTGCTCCATCTCAACCGGGTGACCAAAGGTCCGCCGCCACCAGCACTGGCTCCATGTCAGACTGACGTCACTGCGCGACCCCGTCACGTGACGCGACGCGCGTCCGTTTGGATAATGTAATGTTTTTTAGTACAGTGTAGCTGTGTGGTATATTACACGTAAAGATTGAAGCACTAGAAATGTCTGTTTACTTCAGATGAACAGGTAATGGGTTTATTAATATTATTTAAGGGCTGTACGTTCACAAGATGGCGCTGTTTGACAGCACAAGTATGCCTTGGTAACTGCAATACTATGGTACTTTGAAATATAAGCCACAATAACATGGTATATTTGTAAGTGCTTGTAAATACTGAGGTAATTTAACATTATAGTATGGAGCTGCCATTGGTTTTTAGATATGAATCGATGCATGATGTTCAATACCATGGTATTTTTCAAAAGAACTTTGGTATAACATGCAAATACCTTGAATTAATTTTAGGGTGGTTCCAAATGAATGACGTCCCTTTAAATATGTGGAGATTTAAAATAGTGTTTCGATTACATTAAAGACATTTTATTTATTTGTTTGTTCATATTTTAATATAATATAATATAATATAAATTTGTCCTGGCAAAAACGAGTCAAAGGAGTGATGTCCATGTCCACTGAACTACTGCTGGACCAATCAGCATCCGAGGAGGTGGAGAAACAGAGCGCGAAGAACTTTCTTTGAATCGGTTCGTTCGAACGGTTCGTTTCAATGAAGAGTTGCAATAAAAAAAGATTCATCGATTCGTTTTGTCTACCAGTCATGTTCCCATAAGGGGAAAAAAATCCTAATTTTTATATAAATCATTCGAATGATATATGAACAAACCCTAGCTCTCAGAAGAATATAAATATAATACCTATATAACTGTAAAGTTTGGTGCTGAAGTGGAGATTTCTGACTCAGTGCCGGAGAAAATAACACATTTTGAGAAAACGGCCTTAGTTTAAAGATATATGTATTGTAATTGAAGTCTACAGAGGGTAATAAAATGAACACGTAAATATCTATTTTGGATGTTTTCTTCCCACTAGCATGACATGTTATGGAAGCAAAATGACCCCAAATCCAAATTACAGGTACACAATAAACGTGAAATCCTTTCCAGCCTGCTTTATGTAGTCTACAAAAATAACAACACAGCAAATTTTCCCTTAGAGACTAGTTGTTCACAAGCGCTTTTCGAATCAATTCGTTCGAATCATTCAAACGAACTGGTTCGTTCAAAAGAACGATTCGTTGGCGTTCACTAGTATTCCTCAGCATCAGCAGCATTCGCACAGAAGATCACCGCCGTACTGCTGTTCACACACCAGTTCCGATCTCATCTGCATATATATCGGTGTCATTAAGTGCATATTCTTCTGTCTAAATTCTCGAATAACTCGTTTAAAGATGTTGGCGTGCACCGAAATGATCACGATGTGTCTCCAGTCGGCGAAGCGCGAGCATCTCCGCTCCAAACTGCAGCAGCAACAGCAGCATCAGATGCAGGATGCGGTTCACGGACTGTCCATCTTTCACGATGTAAGTAGCCAAACATTCGGGCAATCAGCCCCACCGATAGGTCAGCATGCAAACATTCACCTTGAACCCAAGAAGTCACTGTATCACTTCTATGAATGCAGGACAGAGAGAGAGAGAAGGGTTGCTTATGCACATGTTAAAATGTATGGTCTTAAAATAGGTTATGCTATAAAGCTTTGATTGTTAGGGCAGTTTGTGGAATGAATAATGCAGTGGATGCATAAGCTTATGTGCTTATTGTGAAGCACAAATCATTAACAAGAAAATCCACTTGCATTGTCATGTCTTATTTTTACTCTTCCCTTGTAACATCTGATGCACTACATTATATCTCATTTACATATTTAAATATATGTCTGATACATATGTAACATATCAGCATGTAGAGGCTCCAATATACATATGAACATGTTTTAATTTATTGGAATTTATTCTAATGAGAATGCCTTTCTTTGTGACTCCCCGGCCATAATTGTCATTTATGCTTAATGATTTTGATGTTTTTATGCATTTATGCCAAACAATTGCTGCGGGTGAATCATATTTGAGGGAAGTGACTGTCACGATTTGCTTCATGTCTAAAATGCAATGTGACATATTCTCTTAAAATGAATCGATAGATATTGTGTTTGCATGTTTGCTTTTTGTGCTCAAATACATTAAATATTATATATATGTACCTGTAAACATTGCCATAACAAAAACATTCTGGTCATTTTTAAGCACAAACCTGGATTTTGCTCAGAATTTCTAATCATGATCAAATAGATTTTTCTGTCAAATAGTTTAAAATATAATCAAGGGTATCATCAATATTGCATTGCACTTATAAATAATCTTCCTGTTGTTAATGTTTATTGTATTGTGGATGTTTAAATGTAGAATCAGTGTGACGGTATATTCAGTACCTGCTTCAGCACGTTTAGGGCTGTGTTCAGCCGTGTTAGTGACAGATAAAAAGTTGCAGATGTTCTCTCAGCAGGGTTAAGTAAGCTGTCATAGAGGGGGTCTGACAACAGAGGTGATTGTGTGTGTGTGTGTGTGTGTGTGTTTGTGTGTATATGTGCGTGTTTGTCTATTTCGGTGTCTTTAAAGTCAACCTGAAATCAAAACTGATGCTATTTAACACATTCCTGGTCTTATTTTGCATGATTCATTAGTGCAATCTTTAATCTAAAAGTATTAAAATGCCCTTTTATGCTATTTTAAAGGTTGCTAATTTTTTGTAGTCAATAGATTTACATGCATCAATAGTCAAAAAACACTTTAATTTTCTCGTAATATATATTGCACATCACCTCATTTTTCAGAGTCTGATAATGATTCAGCCTCTCTAAACCCCTTCTTTCCGAGAGCCGACTCTGCTCTGATTGGTCAGACGGCCCAGTCTGTTGTGATTGGTTGACCACTTACAGCGCGCATCAGAAATTATGGCATCGGTTTTACCCATGGCCTACAATTAACACTCGCCATGCGCCAAATTCGAGTAAAAATCGGTGTTGGCGAGTATATGAAACTCAGTCGCCAGATGGCTAGTAACATTTTTATGAATTCTAACAATGCAATGTTATGAGAACATGAACGTGATCAAGCGTGAATGACGCTTGGCACAGTTGACGGGTCAGTGCTGCATCATCACGCAAATTTAAGCCTTTCTAATGTAAATATTCAAGCGCTAGAAGACGCGAAAGGGCGCGCTATGTAGGAAGTTCAACATCTGAAGCGCATGCCCTGAAAGCCGTGTCTGAGTGCACAAATACTAAGTTGAGCTCTCTTTCATTCCTTCCTGTGCTTGAACTGACAAATTCACACAAAATTATGTCACAAAATGCCCTTCTCGGCAAATATCCTGGTAAACATAGTCGGTTATGTCTTCAGTTGAGAAAGAAAAGGCATGATCCGTGCATGCATTCGCTCTTAAAGTGACAGCATCATAATAATCCTGCTGCTGTGCTGTCTGCGTTTTTAATGTTAACCAAACAACAAAGAATCACTCACTGCTCTTGAACTTCAAAAAGGATATGAAGACTATGCAGTGTTATTTATTTGATTAGAATACTTTATTAAATTTCTGTACCTGAAAACTACCGTCAGACCTGCCTGAAAAACAATGTTTATTTCATTTGTATCTTAGTTTGTTGTATTAAATTTATTTGTGCTTTTGCATGTAATTTGATTATTTATTCTTATTTGATTATTGACTGTTTACTTGTCTTTAAAAATTTAGGCTATTAAAATGATATTAGTTAAGCTAGTAGTTTTAGCTGTGGTATCGAAATTGGAATAGAGGATTGTGAATTTTCACTAGTATCTAAAATATTGGTGTCTTGTTGTTGTTTCATGGCTGGTAAAAAAATAGTTTTGGCCAGTAAATTTTCTTAAGTGTGGCAAAAAGTTAGTTTTATGCCCTGGTATCAATTCTTCAACTCAATCCTTTTAAAGTGGATTTGCAGCACAGAAAAGAGTCAACAACACCAACCAAACTCTTCCAGTCTCAGCTACAACTACAGTGATTGAGGGCGGGGCAAAGTAGATGTTATTCAGCCAATGAAGACCATAGGCTGGCTTTATGCAAATTTGTTACAAACCTGGTATGTTACGGAAGTGAGACTAGAATTACTGACGACTCATTTCTGACAATAACTTTATTTGGCGTGCACTTTGATCTTCACAAACAGCTATATTACTCACTGCATGAAAAGTAATATTCTAAAAAGCATAATAGGGGCACTTCGACTCTTTTTTGGTTGACGCTGTGCAGGCATTTAGTGAATGTTAACCAGTAGCCAAATACTAGTAATTGTTTTAGGCTGCTGTTGTAGTTGAGGCAGGCTTTCTTAAATCTTTGCCAGTAGTTGACGGATAATAATATCAAATAATGATTGATTTGAAAAAAAAAGCATCGCCATTGGGATGATTGAAGATGCTCTGCAGGGTGAAATTGATCTTGCAATCCGCATTCAGAACCAACTCCATTCTGATATAAAACGCCCACGTTTCATGACCCAATCAATTCCAGATGGATTAAATCCTACATTTTTTCTTGAATATGCTCTTGCACGTCACATTAGGGTGCCGACGTTTCATGTTGACTCCAGCTTTTCGAGCACTCTTGTTGTCTTTAAATTAAGACTCGGCATGTGCAATTGGGAGATACAAAAAACTCAAAGTATTGTGTTTGTGTCTTTGATCATCACAGCAATAACAGAGATGTTTTCTGACAGTTCTGATGGGCGTCATGATTAATGTTGCTGTGTTCCTTGGAAGGATTGAATCTGTTCTCAGCATGTGATTCAGTCAAATTTCCATTCTTGTACTGTTTCGACATTTAATTGAAGAGACGATTGCTAATGTTGCCGCTTGTCTATTGCCTTGCATTTCAGATCATGTTGAAACATCTCTTATTTATGAATTTATCTTCAGGATGTAGAATTATGCATGAAATTAAATATTGCAGGGACTACTACTGAGCCTTCTCATATCAGTACAACATCAACAAAATTGAGTTTTACATTTTATGAAGACATTTTGGTGCTCGGCTGTGCAGACAAAACATTAAATCAGTACTAAATCTCCCTTACCTACGGAGCCCTGCACATTACATGCAGGAAAACAATAGTAGGTTAAATTGTGCGCACACTTTACTAAGTCATTCCCTTGATATATAAATCGAGCACACGATTTACTTATTCGTTCCCTCGATTTGCTAATCCGTTCCCTCGATTTACTAATTCTTGCGCACGCTTTACTAAGTCATTCCCTTGATTTATAAATCATGCACATGATTTACTAATTCGTTCCCTCGATTTGCTAAATTGTACGCACGATTTAGCAAATCGAGGGAACAAAATAGCAAATCGTGCACACGATTTATTCTTTTTTCCTGCATGTCATGTGAGGGGCTCCGTACTTACCATTAATCTTGCACAAAAAAAACATTATATAACACCTAATTTTAGCATTTACTCTCCCTTTCAAGTGCCTTGGACAAAGCATGCTGGGAAATAGAAATCCCAGCCTAGTTTCAGTTCAACTTAAGTTAGTCTGAATGAAAAGAAATTAGTTCATTCAACTCAAAACAATGAAACAGTTCAGTTTACTTGAAATATATCAGTGCTGTGAACTCAAAAGAAAAAGAAAGTTCTAAATACTCATAACAGTTGATTTTGTTTAATTGTTAAGTTTGTCCTACTCAAATCAATTAAGTATTTTGAGCGTTAGGTATGAATGAGTTGAAGAGTAGTAATAATAATGCTCGACGATTACAGATCAAATTGAGATTAACAGAAAAAATATTTCTTGTAGTGATGAACGACCTATATTAAAAGAAATGAGGTACATGACCTGCTAATGAAAACATTAAATTAGATTAAGGGTTGCTTTTATGATTAAAATAGACAGTGAGCCTTAAGGGTTAAAATATCACGTCGGACAGAGCTTGTGTTTGTGGGAGGTATTTATTCGCTCCCCGAGGCGATAATTACTAATCATCTTTCCCGAGTCTGTATCTTCGAAATTTCTAAAGCCGACTGACATGAGAAGAGCGAACAGCTACTTATAATTCCCTCGACCCGCGTTTGAAGCTCTTGAGCGCTGATACCAAGCCGTGGGCTCTGAAGGAAAACGAGGTTTGGATTAACTAAGATGCTGTCAGGCCTATTTATAAAGCGTGACTCAACTGATATTGTGCTTTGTGAATCGTTTGTTCTCTTTCTAGTGAACGGAGTCAGTAGGACCCGTGTCTCCCCACTGGCTCAACACCTGCCAGAGAGCCATTGGAAACGATCTCTCGGCAGGAAGCTCAGATGACCTTTAAAGGACATTGTTAATGATGCATTATCCTACACTTATCTTTTGGCAATGCACTGTCGCACATCTGGCTTTTGCAAACCTTATTGTGTAATATAAAGCTGAAGAATCAACAGACATGCAGCCTGCTCTTCATAAACCGAGTATATTTCACCTTTTAATCTCTATCCGGGTGTCGTTTTTCTTAGATTAATCTGCTCTAGAGGGATTAGTCAGCACTGAATGTGAATGTGTCTGGCTCTTAGCCAAATGCAAATCCAGCTATTGGTTTTAGTTAATACCATTTGTCTGAATGACATTTTAATTTTGCATGCCAGTTAGCTGTGTTTTAAAGTTGTTTGTATTTTAATAAGACTGTGAAACTGCACATTTGTTTTAGAAATGTTATCAGAATAGTTTATTCAAAAAATGTTAATGTCTATTTGGAGCACAAAAGAAATATAAAAGCATGATCTTCATGCAGCTGTTTCAGGAAGCTTGTTTCTGCCTTGAAATAACAATTTACTAACTGACTTTTTTTCTCAGAATTGTGAGATATAAACTTGCAACTGTGTTATAATGTGTAATTGTGAGAGAAAAAAGACTGACATTTTTTTCAGAATTGCGAGTTTATATCTCACAATTCTGACTTTATAACTCGCAATTCTGACTTTATCTCACAATTTTGACTATAACTTTATATCTCGCAATTCTGACTTTGTCAGATCTGACTTTATCTCGCAATTCTGACTTTATATCTCACAATTCTGACTTTATAACTCGCAATTCTGACTTTATATCTTGTAATTCTGACTTTATATCTCGCAATTCTGACTTTATATCTTGCAATTCTGACTTTATAACTCGCAATTCTGACTTTATATCTTGTAATTCTGACTTTATATCTCGCAATTCTGACTTTATATCTTGTAATTCTGACTTTATATCTCGCAATTCTGACTTTATATCTCGCAATTCTGACTTTATATCTCACAATTCTCTTTATATCTCGCAATTCTGACTTTATATCTCGCAATTCTGACTTTATATCTCGCAATTCTGACTTTGTAACTCGCAATTCTGACTTTATATCTCACAATTCTGACTTTATATCTCGCAATTCTGACTTTATATCTTGCAATTCTGACTTTATATCTCACAATTATCTTTGTAACTCGCAATTCTGACTTTATATCTCACAATTCTCTTTATATCTCGCAATTCTGACTTTATATCTCGCAATTCTGACTTTGTAACTCGCAATTCTGACTTTATATCTCACAATTCTGACTTTATATCTCGCAATTCTGACTTTATATCTTGCAATTCTGACTTTATATCTCACAATTATCTTTGTAACTCGCAATTCTGACTTTATATCTCACAATTCTGACTTTATATCTCACAATTCTGACTTTATAACTCGCAATTCTGACTTTATATCTCACAATTCTGACTTTATAACTCGCAATTCTGACTTTATATCTCGCAATTCTGACTTTATATCTCACAATTTTGACTCTCGCAATTCTGACTTAATATCTCGCAATTCTGACTTTATATCTCACAATTCTGACTTTATAACTCGCAATTCTGACTTTATATCTCGCAATTCTGACTTTATATCTCACAATTTTGACTCTCGCAATTCTGACTTAATATCTCGCAATTCTGACTTTATATCTCACAATTCTGACTTTATATCTCACAATTCTGACTTTATATCTCGCAATTCTGACTTTATATCTCACAATTCTGACTTTATATCTCACAATTTTGACTCTCGCAATTCTGACTTAATATCTCGCAATTCTGACTTTATAACTCACAGTTCTGACTTTACATGAACTGGGATGAGATTTCAGAGCTACATTTTTCTTTTTGCATGAACTATTCATTTAAATTAAATACAAGTATCTCAATAAGATCTAAAATACATTCATTTGCACTGAAACCACATGTATAAACTGCTACGTTGTCAATACTGAGGTCTAGACAAGAAGTGAGTAGTTAGTCTGACGGTGACACTCTACTTCAATTTTCCTTTGTTTTGCTTGTTTTTGCTTTGTTTTGCTGTAAAATTTGAACACTTACAGCTGTGTTTTATGAGATAAAATAAATTGGCCACCTGATGATTTAGATGCTGATCCCAGAGGAGAAATTGAGCTCTCAGAATGGCACTTACAGGCCAGAGCTACATAAAAGAAGCAAATAGCAGAGGAATGACTTTGGAAAAAATAAGCTATAAAATGAAAATAAGCATAAAAACCTGCTAATGAGGAACAAAGAATGAGAAATATTGATAGAAAATCTTATAAATATATACTTTATGATGAAAAGGTTTGATTTTTAAAGGTGTATATGAAAACGAATAGTCTGGCTTTAGATGTTGTTCATATCTAGCTGAGTTGTTGTACAACTTGATGGTAGATGCCATTTTTAGTTGCCCAAAGAACCTTTCAGTGAACACTTCTTAATGTGAAGAACATTTAATAATCTGGTGTTCTTCACGTGTGGGTCAAAAATGACCTAAATTTTATATACTTTATACTATATTTTAGTTCGATAATGGTTTTTATTTAATATTTTGTATTTTTAGGTACTAAATTATAGTTACACTGTAGTTATAATATATTTATTCACTTTTTGAACATAGACCTGAAAATGAGAACCTGAAAACTACAAGAAAATCAAAGCCATACATCTAAACAAGTTGTGTTCCAAATTTGAGCTTGATATCTCAAAAAATGAGCTTTCAGTAAGATTTTGTTTGGGTGCAGTACCAAACGCTTCCACTAGATGAAATTCGTCTCCCATTCATTTTTAATGCGCTCATTTTTGACCGCGAGGAGTGTGACTATTTTTTTCAGGACCATTTAACCTTTTCGAATCATGTCCATGATTTTTTGTTTTGTGTTCACATAGCAAGTGCCAAAACCTTTACCAAGTTTCGTACCATTCCGATGAAGTAAAAAATTCTAAAAAAAACTAAACGTAATTTTTTCGGTCAAAAATGACCGAAGAGCACCAGAGTGTTAATAATCTGAAGAACCTTTCTCCACCATAAAGAATCTTTTGTGCAAATGGAAAGGCTCCATGGATATTAAATGTCCTTCATGGAACAATGCCAATAAAGAACCTTTATTTTTAAGAGTGTAACACGTGATAAATGTACAGGTGAGATAAATCTAAAGTAGTGTGAGGTGCAACAAGAACTGAGTCAGGCTCAAGAGCCTTTTATTCTGTGGAAACACATGGATCCGTGTTGTGGAAATCTATCAGACCCTTGAACGCAGCCTCTTTATGTTCACTCATACACTTTATAATCACCCAATAATCAGAGAACTGCAGGTACATGTATGGATCGTAGATAGAACAGACCCTTGTGGGCATCGACTTGTATTGACAGTAACTTTGCCCGTCAGAAGTGAAGGCCAGATGGTATTAAAAGCACTTGAGGAGTCATTGAAAACTATAACAGGGTGCCGACCCCGTCCAGGTGTGAATGAGCCGTGTTTAGCCACTGGATGATTGTACTGTCAACACCTACATAATCCTCAAAGGCAAACTGTTCAGAAACGTTCTCACCCTGAATCTCAGATGAGTCTCAAGCCTTCACAAATGTGATATGTTTGGGCTACCGGCCTGAAGAGCCAATGGAGGAAGGAGGAGTGGGAAAAAAAACGCTTGACAGATAAAAGGATTAGCTGCCCTTGAGAATATAGCAACCATTTTCTCTGTTATGATGATCCAGTAGAATTTATGGTTATTATCTTAAAATATTTTGATCAAAGGGATTCTTCTGAAATGCTTGAATTTTGTTTTTAGGCAACCATAAATTGTGCCTACATGCATTTATTTACAAAACAACACTAGCATTCAAAAGTTATGCATCATGCATGTTTCTCCAATATTGTTAAAAAGCATGGCAAGATGCATCTCAACTCCATCCTAGTGAAAGTCTATGGTTATAGCGCCACTTAGAGGTCAAAAGTAGAAATTGCACGTTTTTAAAAATTGTGTGTAGTTTGAGCTCTTAGAGAGAGAGAGTGTGTGTGTATTTTGCATGATTTATAAAAGGATGACTAGTTTGTTTATGTGACTAACAGGCCTAATGAAGAAATCTCAGTTATAATGTCAAGTTCCATCAGTGCTGAAGAGAAAACACCATAAAGCTCCAAAGCTCCACAGTTCTTTAAAGGCCAAATTATGTTTATTATTGATCACCACTGAGCATTTCCATCAATCCCCAGTGCTTCTGAATGCTGCTCACGTTGATAAACTGGCCATTGACTGTTTTTCATCTTTATCTCTTCACAGATTTTCCGCAGAGCTGACAAAAATGGTGAGTGTGAATCTTGACCTTTTGCTGCATCAGATTTAAAAGGTTTCTCTTGTTACTTTTACACAGCGGTTCAATTGCATGTCTAATGAAAAGCAATTTATTTCTAGCATTCTGCTAAGTCACTGTAAATAAAACTTTTATTTTGCAAAAATAACCTGATGTATTGGTTAACAATCTCTCTTGGTGTGCACGAATTTGAAAGAAAAGTAATAAAACAATAGAAGATGCTTATGAGTTCAAATATCAACATTCCTTAAAGGGGAGCTATTATATCACTTTCACAAGATGTAATATAAGTCTCTGGTGTCTCCAGAATGTGTCTGAAGTTTCAGCTCAAAATCCCCCACAGATCATTTATTATAGCTTGTCAAATTTGCCCCTATTTGGGTGTGAGCAAAAACACGCCGTTTTTGTGTGTGTCCCTTTAAATGCAAATGAGCTGCTGCTCCCGCCCCCTTTCCAGAAGAGGGCGGAGCTTTAACAGCTCACGCTTCGGTCGCTCAACAACAACAAAGCTGGAGAATCTCACGCAGCCAAAATGAGGATTGTCAGTAACGGTGTTCAGCCTTACATTGTTCAAACCGGAGTCGACACTGATGGAGAGACTCAGGAAGAAGTTACAACTTTTAGAATGAAACTGGACGTTTCTGAATGGTTAGTGGATAAATTTATGTAGTTGCTGTGGAGTTGATTCAACTCATCGACTAGCATGTGCCGTCATGTTAATCTTTTGTGCAAATCCAGCGTTGAATTGACCCTCGTTTGTGAAGCAGTCCAATGGTCTCACCGCCTTTGTTGTGTGTTCTCGGGGGCGGGGTTTATGTAAATTTTAAGGTTTGTGATGTCACCAACCCAGGAAGAAGCTCGTTGTAGTCCCTACCAGCCGTTTGTTGTAGTCCTTAAAAAGCGATTTCTGTAACAGAAAATATCTCCCTTTGCATTGAACTTTGAGCGTCGTAACTTTGCATATGTTGTTTATGCTCAAGCAGCAACATTACACACTAACTAAAGTTAAAAAAGTGAAATCGTAATCATGGACCCCTTTAAACACCTCTGATTGGTCATTATTTTCAACAGAAATGCCTGTGATTGGCAACGCAGCAAAAGCACGTTGTAAATAGACACTTTGGCAGCACCGTTAACTTCTTTGTAATTGTTTGTGAAATTAACTAGCAATTTGTAAGTGAAAATTGTTTCTACACCAGATTTTTGGGAATGCAAATATAGCCGGTTGCAAAAGAAAAAACTTTTTTTATTTTTATGCAGAATGCATTACATCTCTAAGAGTTTGAAACCTCAAAAAAACCCTCAGACACGGTGGCCCGCTGGTTCATCTGTGCGGCCCAGGAGCCAATGACCAGCCTGTCACGAAATCCTGTTTATTCTTCAAAGGACGGTAATGCACGAGGAGGGAGAGGGTGAAATGAACAGAATGATGCGCTGTCCAAACAAATCAGAAATGAGTGGCTGTCACCGGGGCAGCACAAGTCCTTTCAGAGGTCATTACCATTGTTCCAGAATGCCAATTACCTTCTTGCCACTTCAATCATGCTCTCATCATTGCCAAGGACAGAGAGAAAGAGAGAAAGAATAGTTGAGTGGGAGAATATAAGAGCGGCAGAGAGGCGAAAGAGTCTGCGGATGTGCTGTGAAAGCCATAATTAGTGAGCTTTACTAAGGCAGCATCAATATTACTATTGCTCACGGTGAGTTAGTGTGATTTGAACAAACCCCTAACATTACATGTACATTCGCCATGTTTAAGCAATCAGATGCACAGTTGTCATCTGTCGGTTGATAAAACCAGTGGGGGAAAAAAATCCCACAGACCCTGAGACCATAATATAATAACCCTACATGGAGGTCAGTTTTGCACATGTGACGCTTCTCAATATATTCAGAAATCTAATGACATCATAAAGCATCTGGGCTTTGAGCTGTTGGTGTCAAACTAGAGCACTGTTGCTAAGTAGAACACTGAGTTACGAGTGGGAAATAAAAACAGAGTTTGGCTGGTATTCTCCTCTTGAGAATAAATCAAGCTTTTAGTGGAGTTTCAGCTCTCCTGTGTGGATTTTGAGCTCAGCGACTTGAAGGGAGATTATTTAAAGATTAGAAGATGAGTTCAAACCAGCACTAACCTAGTTAATAAACTCTCTCCCACAGGCCTGTGATACCGAGGTGATATATGAGTGGATTTCTGAAGCCAACTTATCTGGGTTGTGTTTGATTAGACTGATTAGGGCTGCTAATTAACTTTCGAGTATTAATGCAAGAATTGTTGGTATTAATTCAGTATTTTTAAAGGCATTTAATTTGCATGTGAATGTGAAATATCACCTTTTGCTTTATACACTGTAAAAAAAAAATATGTTCATGATTTGTATTCACAAAATTTTTTCTTTTGTCAAATCAACTTAGATAATTAATGTGGTTCAGATAACATAATATTTTGAGTTTCTGTTGATTAAACCAATCGCCTTCATTGAATTAACTCAAATTTAACTCAATCAGGTAACTTACTTTAAGTTAAACCAACAATTCTTTTTTTACAGTGTAGGAAATGCTTTATTTTACTTCTCCAATCACATTAAATGCATAATCAGTGTTATTTTAGTATTATTTATATAATATTTAGTGCTGTCAAATCAATTAATTGCAATTCATCGCATCTAATATGAAAGTTGGTAATAATATGTATATATATTATATAATGACTATATATATATATATATATATACATATATACACACACACACACTATATACACACACACACGTATATATATATACACACATACACACACACACGTATATATTTTTACAAACTTTTATGTTAGATGTGATTAATCATGATTAATTGATTTGACAGCACTAATAAAAATTATTTCTTTAATTTTAATTTAATTTTAATTTTAACTTTAATTTTTTTGTTCTTCAACTTAAACATATTTAAAAAAAAAATAATAATAAATTAATCACAATTAACTGTTTTTGATCAAATGACAACCCTAATAATAATTAATAGTCTATGAAAAATGTTTTGAAATATGGTGAAATTGTATGTACTGGGTAAGTAAACAAATGAATGAGCATGTTAAGGGTTAGTTGGGTCGTTTAAAATTGAAAGCATCCATCAGTGGCAGATTTAGGCCATTGCTTGTTGATTTTAGTGCTGTAATGGTTAGTAGTTAACGGTGATGTGTACTTGTATGTATGTTCAAATAGTTTCCGGTGTGTTCAGAGACACTTAAGTCAGTTATTGGTTGTTTAACTTCATCAAGAGTTGAACAGTGACTCTGTCAACGTTCCTCTGCGGCCCAAAAACTGCTCAGTTTTGGGGCAGAGCTATCTGTGAAAACTGTTTGAAAACAGTCATTATTTTGCAGTTATCTTTGCTCCAACTTTGAAATTACATGCTGCTTCTTTAAATTCAACTGCTTCAATATTCTGGTTGTAGTTTGTTCTTCCACTAACTGTGTCACCCCACTGTCGTCCGTGTTACGTAACTGAATCGTATCGCCTGAAAGAAGGTCAGTTTCAGCATCTGCCTGAGCCCGTCACTGCTGGCCAATCGAATGACAAACGGCACGTCAAGCGTGTCTGACGGTGCCTTCGGCAGGGCCCGAAATACTGGAGCTGTCAGCACAAGAGACACATAGAACGAATGAGAATGTGGGGGAATGTAATGAAAAAGGCCTAAAAGAGACAAAACAGGCTGTGAACGCCCACTGCGACTGTCTCTTCACATACAACCAGCACATTCCCTTCTGTTATTCTGCATCTTCCTTCCACAAATTAGCCTGTTTGCAAATGTTCTAGATTTCTGTCTGCATATTCATAATTTCCTCATCCTTTAAACCCTGTTTATCGTCCTTTTCCTACTGTCTCCCCCTCAATCCCTTCTTTATTCCTCTCTCTCTGCGTGTTCCTGTTTCTTTCTCCGCTCAGACAAACAGACAGATTGGCTCGGGCTTCAGAGTGTTTGTCTGCTCGCATTGCATCTGTTGACTCAATCTGACAGCACTGCTGGTCGAGTTAGTGGTGAAGCAAACCTCTCAGAACTAGAGAGGAAGAAAGACAAGGAAAGATGAGAGTGATTATGAGGATACAGGAGCTGAAAGTATCATGAAAGGAAAGGGAAAGAAAATTTGTGCTATTCATTGAATTGGTCAAAAGTTTCTTTGAGGTTTTTTGTGAATGATTCCTCAAATCATGTTGAGGAGAGGTGTGATGTTACTTTATTATGTGATCAGGCAACATTCTAGCAACCATTTTGGAACACACTTGCAGCATTCTAACAACCATTCAGAACATTCTTGCAACATTCTAGCAACCATTTAGAACACTCTAACAACATTCTAGCAAACATTCTTGCAACATTCTAGCAACCATTCAGAACGCACTTGCAACATTCTAGCAACCATTTAGAATGCACTTGCAACATTCTAGCAACCATTCAGAATGCACTTGCAACATTCTAGCAACCATTTAGAACGCACTTGCAACATTCTAGCAACCATTCAGAACACACTTGCAACATTCTAGCAACCATTCTTGCAACATTCTAGCGAACATTCTTGCAACATTCTAGCAACCATTCAGAACACTCTAACAACATTCTAGCAACCATTTAGAACGCACTTGCAACATTCTAGCAAACATTCAGAACGCACTTGCAACATTCTAGCAACCATTCAGAGCACTCTAACAACATTCTAGCAATCATTATATTCTAGCAACCACTACCAGAAACATCATATCAACCATTCAGAACACACTTGCAACCATCCAGAAGAACCTAGCAACATCCTATCAACCATTCAGAGGAACCCTGCATTAGCACTAATCACAAAGCACAGTGCTTTTTGTGTGCATCCCTCTGTTCCAAATTCAACCACACTTTAAATCTGCAACAAGAAGCCAGTGAGCTCAAGAGAGGCAAAAGAGACACTGTTGGATAGTGTTACTTCATGAGTGATTATTGCATTATTTGATTTCATATTGAGTAAAATTAGTTTTTATTTTATTTTTGCACTATTGTTTTTTTTTCATCCGAGGTACTGCCTCTCTTATCTTGCCTGAGTTGAATTATCTGTGAAAATTGCACTTTTTTAGACCTGTTCTGAGTAGTAAAGGTTATCAGACTGTCATACTGAGATGAAAAATTACATGCGAAAACTGCAGTTCTCTGAGAAAGAGCCACCGAATGAGAAATAGCTTAAAGAAGTGGATGACTGGAGGTTTTGTGCTGAAATAAAGCGTCGCCTTGGCAGCTCTCACAAAAGCTTGAGACTGTCCTGTGAATTCCAAATCAAACTTTGTTTCTCTCCTGTTTCATTTAAAAAAAAAATTCTTTTGAACCTCATCTTCAGAAAAAAAGATACTGCCTCTTTTAAAATGTGCTTTTAACTATTCAGATGATACTGTCTTTTCTTTCCTCGTGTGGAAATAAAGCTACTTTAAGCATAAAATATTCATATAGAATATTATCACTAAAGACGGCATTTGCTGTGTCTCATTACCGCAGGGCAATTGTGTCACTCATACATAAATGAATAATTCTGCATCCAAACTGCTCATAAACTATTTAAATTTCTTGCTCTTGGACTTCAAATCATTTTTGTACATTTGCAATGAATACATTTAAATAAGTTTGACCACCTGCTGCATATTTGAGCATGCTCCTTTGAGCTCGTGTTCATGCAGAGAAGCATGAATCATCATTTTCTCAGTTTTATTTTGTTAGATCTCCATCATCCAGAATGAATGTCTCAGAAATTCTCCTTCACACTGACATTCAGCCATTTCTCCCATTGTGGCAGCGGTGAGATGTGATGTACGTCTTAGCCATTATTTCGGATCCTTCCAGCAAGGGACAAACGTGGGCACAAGAGACGTTTGTCTGCTACTGAAGCACTAAAGCTGCAGGGCAGGTTCTGGATGGACCGCTGGGTCGGTCCCTGGTGAACACCTGGTGACATTTGACAGAATCACTCATAGAGATTTTTGCTCTTTTTAAGGTATATTCACCCACTAAACACCTCCAGGTAATGGAGAGCTAATTTGCCAGTGTGGAAATATTTAATTCTGGTGCAGTAAAAAAAAAAATACATGGTAATTTTGTTGCACCTTTAAAATAAAATAAAAAAGTGAAACTTAATTGTAATTTAAAACTGATAGGCCATGCATTAGAAGATATAGAGGGTTGTGGATGCACAGCATTTTTGGGTTGATGTGCTTGATTATTTTAGTGTTAAGATATTGAAGGTGAATTTACTAAACTATTGCATCTCTTTTGCAATGCCAGATAGCTGAAAGTATCAGGAAAGAGCAGAAAGGAGACAAGTGTATTAAAAGACAAGTGAATCATGTCAAATAGCGAAAAAGGGAAGGAAAATTTGTGCTATTCAATGAATTGGTCACAAGTTTCTTTGAGGTTTTTCGTGAATGTTACCTCAAATCATGTGTCTTGTTGAGGAGAGGTGTGCTGTTTATTATGTGATGAGACTTCCAAGCCATTTCTAGAGACCAGAATAGTATTGGCATACTTGCAACATTCTAGCAACCATTCAGAACATACTTGCAACATTCTAGCAACCATTTGGAACACTCTTGCAACATTCTAGCAACAATTCAGAACTCACTTGCAATATTCTAGCAATCATTTTTGGAACATATTTGCAACATTCTTGTAACTGTTTGGAACATAATTGCAACATTCTAGCAGACATTCAGAACACTCTGACAGCGTTCTATCAACTATTTGGAACACACTTGCAACATTCGAGCAACCATTCAGAACACGCTAAACACATCCTAGCAAGTATTGCATCTCTTTTGCAATGGCACAATTTCCCCATGCATGTTTGTGCGATGATTTGCATAATTCCTTTAGAGAAACAACCCTAAAGGTACATGCAAATAAATGGTGCTGTCAGTGTTTTTAAATGTCATTAAATGTTTTTTAAATGCCTGAACCCCATACATTTTTGAAGTGTGGATGTGTGTATGAGGGAAAACAAATCAGGCTTTAACAGAATAAATCCCTGAAGTAACTGTACCAGATGAGCTTCTGTCACATTGCTCCACCCTTCCTAAAGGAAATGTTTTTGAAGCACAGCATGGAATGGGTGGGAAACGCTTAGGAAGACGCATTAGAGTCTGTTGATCCCCAGACAACAACACAGAACGGCACATTAGTTTTGAGACTAAATAAGGCAGAGCAGCAGAGTAGATAAAAGTCTCCTGAGAGCCAAACTGTTCTCTCCGGTGCCTCCATTAACCACAAGAGCTGCTATCTAGCTGTCTGCAGCAGATTGGAGCTATTACTGGACTTCAGATATCACTCTGAATTAAACTTTGACCTAGAAATGTCAGGTGATGTTTGGCAAAAAAACAAAGCAAATGTTCACAAAACACAGATGACCAAAATCAAGCATGCAAGTTTACGTTTAGGCCACAAAGTGCTCAATTGCCATGCTTAAATCAGATTTAATCAGAAAAAACAATGGATGTTTTATAAATATCAGTCTAAACAAGCACACTTTACTCTGAAATGTTCATCATAACATCATCGACAAATGTTTTTAATATTTCATATATTGCATTTTTGTGTATATTGCATATTTTGTTATTAAATTAAATGATTCTTCCTTTGTTATGTATGCATTAGTATTAACATTTTAACATACTTTTAACATACTTTCACTATCCAGACCGTGCATCATATTGTACGTATATTTTTTTGAAAACATAATATATTTTTATTTTTTATAATTGAATATATATATTTAAATATATACACTAAATATCTAGAGTAAGTGTTTTTGAAAGAAGTCTCTCTTGCTCACCAAGGCTGCATTTATTTGATCAAAAATACAGTAAAATACAGTAATATTGTGAAATATTATTACAATTTAAAATAACTGTTTTCTATGTTAATATATAGTAAAATGTAATTTATTCCTGTGATCAAAGCTGAATTACTCCAATCAGTGTTATATTTATATTATTATTTTCAGGACAATTTGATGAATAGAAAGTTCTAAAGAACAGCGTTTGTTTGAAATAGCATCTTTTGTAACATTTTAAATGTTTTATTGTCACTTTGCACCAATACATCCTTGGTGAAAAAAAAATTTTAAATTATTTTTTCTTTTTTTGTAATCTTACAGACCCTAAACTTTTGAACCATAGCATATAGTATTATAGTTTTATCACTTTTGTGTATTATTTCATATAGTGCAGACAGATACATATTTAACTTCATGGATGAAATGAATGAATGCAAGTTTAGGGTCCAATTCTCACTTTTAACTACAGTAGTCAACATTTGAAGTGGATCAAAACCTTTCATCAAAGTTGTCCTAAAACCTACTTCTAAGGACAACTTAGTTCTTAGGACAACTTTGATGAACTTTTTTGATCCACTTCAAATGTTGACTACTGTAGTTACTTATTAGCATGCATATTACTATTGGCTGTTTATTAGTACTTATAAAGCACATATTAATTCCTTATTCTGCATGACCATATTCTACATCCCTTTATCCTAAACTTAACATCTATCTCACTAACTATTAACAAACCCGCTGATACTGTAACTGGAAGTTCTCAAAGTGCTGATGTTTCTTCCAACATAATTACATTCCTGATCAAGATATAAATTAACTTTATTTTCTTCTTAAGTGCATCATTGGCTGGCTAGTGTGTATTTTAATTACCCAAAGACAGAATGAAGAAGGTGCCACTGTTTGGCTCTGAACCGAAGCTGAGCGGAGATCTGACCGTCTGTTGTGAAGAGACTGAACCCAGATGGCCGTAAAATTTGCTCTTGAATTAATTGGAGCCGTTGGAGAGTTTTCTAATGCGCTGAATATGTCCACTGTCGCTTTGAGCCTCCTGTGTAATTAAGTATCCATTTGGCCGCAAAAATGTTTTTAACTTAAAAACATTCAAAGCTCTTTCATGTATTGTAGTGAAATTGCATATTTGTGGATCAGATAGTTATTTGAAGAAGTCTTGTTAATGTGTGCATGAATTATATGAACCTGTGTGTGTGTGTGATTTTAGTGAATTGTAAGTCTGATCACCATTTTGACAGTATCAGTCTAATTATGTTCTTTTGGCTCATCACTAGTTGATGTCTAGATCAGAATGATGTGTGCTTTATAAATGAGACGTATTTTACTTTCATTCTCAGTGTATTCTTTCTCAAAGAGGATTGAACTGCCGTTCTCGTCTGATCTCTGGCCCTGGAGACAGGCTGCTTCTTTTTGCCATCTGTCTTTGATTTATGCCTGAAACTTTTCTCTGTTCCAATATAAAAGTTATCAGAGGCTTTATATTTCAACATATTTAGGGGTTCAAGCACATAGCGCTGAAACCCTATTGTAATTGTTAAAATTTCCAAGGATCAGCATTCTCCCCTAAAAGTGATCAGGCAGACAATGTCACCAAGGCTCGCCTCGGTCGGTCTGACTGGGGCGCTACAGTGGCGAAAAGTACGAAATCGCTCATAACTTCTGAACCGTTAGGAGTAGGCTCAAGTGTCTTATATCGTTGGAATCATTTGAGTAAATTTTCGTGTATTTTGGATTTTTTGAAAAAACAACTTTTGCGAACTAGTCCTAGGTTTTTGGCCTGATCGGAACCAAACCAGTGCAGTGAGATTCTCTGGAGTCTGATTGTCAATAATTATCAAAAAAAGGATAAAATTTCAATTCTTGATCCCTAAGGGCCGCCAAAACGTTCTAAGTGTGTGGAGCCGCTTTTACTAAAATGGCTATAACTCGTGAACGGAATGAGATATTTTCACCAAATTTGGCACACCTATGTAAGAGCTTATTCTGTGGTTTCATGAAAAAGGATGCGGCGACTGGCCATTTGGTGGCGCTATAACAGAAAAAAAAACATGAAAATGGCTATAACAACTTCACCGTTAGTCCTATCAACTTGGAAATTAGCATGCGGTATCTTTGTCCAAGGTGCCATGACTGTCTATGAGGACATTGACGTATCTCAAAAAACATGTCCGCCATCGGCCAATGAATGTTGAGCAGCTATCAGACAAGGTTAACGGAGGCCTATTGGAATGAAACTCGCTGTGCCTGTTTGACTCACGGCTCTAGAGACCTGTGAGAATTTCGAAAGAATTCGGCCACCGGAGGGTGCCTTTTAAGTTTTTCACGTGCATAAAGGATTGTGTATCATGCAATTTTTCACACACACCCATGACATTCATACCACATGGTAGGGCTGGGCGATATGGCTGAAAACTGTATCACGATATCAGTGTTTCATATCGGTTGATATCGATAATTATTGATATTTTTTATGACCCATTTTAAAATAAGGACCAGGAGAAAAATATATTACATTTAAACATTTTTATTTTAAACTTATCCTTCCTCTGATCATAATCCCCTCAGTTATTAAGACAGAAATGTCAACAAACATGGAAAACTCAAATAATTAAAATGTTGCAGCTACAGATGTTGTTGGTTGAATACGGCTGTGCTCCAAAGGGTGAGCGCGGCTAAGGTGGTACATCAAGTTCGTGGTATTACCAGTCTTGGCGGGGACGACGGTCTTGCATAATTTGCAGACGACATTGGTCTGACTATGGTCAGACTTATAATATCCAAAAAACTGCCATACTAACGAGCTGACTTTTCCTCTTTTATTTACAATTACCTCGCTCACTGCGGCACTCATTTTCTGCTTATCAGTCGCCGGTTACTGAAGAGGAATCCAGCAGACCAGCACGAGACAACGATATTGCGCAACCAAATATGATACTGTTACATGATTGGCTGTTGCTAGGTTACCAGAGAGCGAGTGCCTTTGTTAATGCAACCAAACTTGCTTCGCAACCTCTGTTTTCTTCCGACGAAGAATAAAAAATATCGAAGGTTTTATCGAACACATTTTTTATTGATATCGATCACGTGTCTATCGCGATACATATCGTTATCGTTTTATCGCCCAGCCCTACCACATGGTAGAACTCCTCATTCTGAGCAACTTTGCCTCAAGGACCACCGCCATCCATCGAATCGTTCATTAAATATTGGAGATTATTTAAAAAACAACTTTGGTGAACTAGTCCTAGGTTTTTGGCTCAACCTCGATAAAACCACTGCAGCACAATTCTCGGGACTCTCTAGGTCAATAGTCATCAAAAAATGTTGAACTTTTGCCTTTGGATAGCTATAGCAGGGTCATTTAAAAACCAGGCATGGCCAAGTCTACCCAAAAGCCTATCGTTCCTAAACAAAAACTTAGAACTTTGCATCATTACATGAGCACATGCGGCACATGATTCTAAAGAAGTTAAAAAGCTTTAAAAACCATGTATTTCCTATGGTAAATTTTCTGTATTTGCTGTAAATGGTCTTATAGAGTGACGACTGATATTTATATGCATTTTATGTAAGTATCTGCTATATTTCATATGTCACACAGGCTTAAGCATATCATAGAGACTTAGCAATGGCAATGAAGCAAGTATTTCTCCCAAATCCTTTTTGCATACCATTTTCTCTTAGTCTAGTTGATATTGGCTTTATATGATTTTTAGATCTTTCACCAGAGTTTTCCACTTACATTCATGTTCTGAAAGTCAAGCTTCACCCCTGACGTCAAGCTCAAGTGTCATCAAACCACAAATGCACAACTGGAGGGCTAAAAGAATCTCTCGTGTCTTTCGGGAGGCTGATAAATGTCAGAGAGCTGAATGTTCAGTGACGTGCTCAGGGAGGAAGTGATTTAGACAATCTGTCAGCTGCGATCCAGCCATGAATGAGTGCTGTCAGATACTGCCGTGTATATTCCTCTTTTTTCTCTTTGGGCTCTTGATGGATGACACGTTCTTCATTTTAACTAATAATAAGAGCAGATGCACTAACAGCAGATGGTAGTTCAGGTATCAAGGTTGATCTACGACATGTGCCATCAGTAAAAAGCATTGCCAGGTGTTCATCTGACCTAATACAGACGGTCGCCGTGGGCTGAGGACACTATATTTCAGACGTTGTCTCAGCTTCCGGTCTATTCACTAACTGTTTGATGTGTATTGCACACAAATTGCAAGCTAAGTCGCAATATCTGGGAGTCAAAGTGCTTAGTTTTGTATCAGGCCAACAGGAAATAAAATCTTATTTAAACAGTACTAGGTTGATATTATGAACGATAAGTGAAGAATAACTAACTTGGTTCGGGGCATCAAATGTTTGAAAGACTCAGTTTTGTATGAGCATTTTAGTAGGAAATAAACTAGATATGCACATGCAATTGTTTAAATCTGTACTTAATACATTTGGATGGACACATGTTTCCATTATTTGATATTTAAAGGGATAATTCACCCAAAAATGAAATATATTACTCACCTGCTTGTGAGTAAAATCCATAAGACTTTCTTTCATCTTTGGAACGCAAATGAAGATATCTGGATTTATTTTATGAACGTTTTGTATTGTCAGAGTTTTGGATGTATAGACTTTCAATGGAGGGACAGAAATCCCTCAGATTTCATTAAGAATATCTTGTGCTCTGAAGATAAACAAAAGTCTTACGGGTTTGGAACGACATCAGGGTGAGTAATTGATGACAGAATTTCCATTTTTGAGTGAACTGTCCCTTTAATGTACACAGAGTTTTTTGTTGTTAAATCTGCCCATAAACAGCACATAAAAGCAGAAGAAACTGTGATTGGTCGCTTTACATGTCCATCCGCCGTCTCTTTCTGTCTAAATGGGTTTATTTGCGTTAAAGCCCTTTTTCTAGACGAAAAGTATCCACATATAATTTATGCGCTAAAGATAAATGGAAAAAGATTTTGAAGACACTTGATCATTTGCATTTCCATTAGAAAAATTCTTGTATGGAAGCTTGGCAACAGATGTGTTTGCTGATTCTCTATCTTGTGTCCTCTTGCAGATGACGGGAAGCTGTCCTTCGAGGAGTTCAAAGCCTATTTTGCAGATGGGATTCTCACAACCGACGAGCTGCGGGAGCTGTTCTACTCCATTGATGGACGGCAAACAAAGTATATACTTCAACCATCACAAACACAAAGCAAATTCACTTAAAAGTTGCCTCACTGCGCACAGAATATCAGTGCAAAAAACCTGTCTCAGACCCTGTTTACACCTGGTATTGAGATGCGTTTTGGTCGATTGGATCACAAGGGAGACACATTCCCGTTTACACCTGGTGTTTTAATCCGTCTCTTTTGTCCACTTTCAAGCACTTCAGTCCTGATTTCTTTGTGTGAAGTGTCTAAGGGCAGGTAAATCTATGGGTTTTTTCAGATCTTTCGATCTAATGGATGAAACAAGTTAATGAGAGTCGGCGGTCTTTTGCAATGTTCGAACACATTCAACCACACAAATGCGTTTTTCGACAACCTCTGGAAGTGGTTGAAAGTGGACAAGCCTAAAATGTTTTAGACCATGTGTAAACAGGGCCTTATTTAAAAGTTTTATTTAAAGGTCACTGTCATTCTTTGTAGTGCAACACATCTTTTATGCAATTTAGGCTTATTATATATTTACAAAAATCAGTACTATTTTTCTGGTGCAGTTCATAATTCATTACTGCATTACTGCCCATAGAAGGCAAGCAGAATATTATTTTAAAAACCTTCATCTGCATTTTTAATTAATCATGACAGCAATAATTCATGAAATGATGGTTAAATGATAGAGCAGAGCATTATAATCACATCTATCCAGATGCACGGCGTGGTCGAGAACATTTTTTTGCATTTTAAGATCGATTCAGTTGTTTTTGTGATGCTGTACAGTCGCATTAAATTAAAGTCACTTGATTGTTGCTTCCTCCACAACCGCCCTGCACTAATTATTTGTGCCTTTTGCATCGTTATCTGTTTTGCATAATTCCTTCGGTGAATCAGGAGCTAAAACAACGCAAACAGAGCGTGCAATCAGTAGGCGCAGTTCATACTTAGTGAACTCCCACCTCAGTTTACTTTAGCCTTTGAGTTTAGGTGACCTGTATCCTTGGCAACCTTACATTTTCGTTCCCTAATTAGTCGCCTTTCAGAATAGCGTGATTATATTGCACCGCACTGCATAGCTTTTTGAAGCATCTGGAAAGAAAACGAACAAGCATTCGAACGTTCACGCGCAGGAGGATCAAAGTATTACCCGAGGTGGCGTGTATGAATCAAAGCGTTGAGAACTGTGTTCCAGGAAGCCAAGGCATCGACAGAACAAAGCTGCAAATTTGACTTCACAAAGAACCGCATTGCAGAGCTGCGACACACACACACACACATACAAAGAACCGCAAAGTTCCAAGCTCAGATTTTCCTCTGAAAATGGAGCATATTTCTGCAATCAATCAGAATGGTCACTGGGTAATTACTGTATTCAGAAGCCCGTAGTAATTTAGTCTAGTCAAGTTAGAGTCTAAAATAGGTCTGCTGCATGCAAATTCTTTTTAAGCAGCTCCCGTCCTCATTACGACGTTAAACCAGACTGTTGATTTGCAAACCCCTGGGAATTATTTAATGGGAAAATGACCTTATTTTTTTCTTTATGCCATGAATAAATGTACCTGCTGGAATTTGTGTTAGTGGGCGTGAATCGTATGGCCACATATGCAAACTTTCAGAAACTTTAAATCTAAAGATTGTGTTATTTTTCCATCTGAAGTCAACATGAAATCAACTTTTCAACACATTATTATTGCATGTTTCTGGTCCTATTATGAATGATTCACCAGTGCATGAAATGTCTTTCTATTTCAGCTGATGTCATCAATCCCTCTTATTTTTCATCCTTCTGTCATATAGCGACACTTTTCACCATACAGTCAATTCCAGATGGATAAAATCCATCCAAATACATCAGTTTACATCAGTAAAGTGGCCTATTCCATTTAGGGATGCACAATATATCAGCCACCATATCGGTATCGGCCGATATATGTTCATTTTTAATGTTATCGTTATCGGCCCAATAATAAAATTTGGCCGATATATTAAAGCCATTAAATAATGGATTATTTCCTTCAGCTGAGACGCTTCAGATGTGCACTGTTCACTATGATGGTTTTAAATTACCTGAAATATGATTGGAGTCACTTCAAAAACGAAAATACAGTTAAGTGCAACATGTACAGCGCAAATCTGTCATATAGGCTACATAAATTATAATGATATAATATAAGATCATTATAGTTGTGTGTTTGGGACATGGCTTTTAATGGTGAGGACTTTTGTTTTTGTAATCAGGCTCTCGAAAATTATATACAAATTTGGATTTAGATATATCGGCCAATATATCGGTTATCGGCTTTCTAATATAAAGAATTATCGGTTATCGTATCGGCCAAAATTGCATCCCTAATTTCATTGGAATGTATCAAATAAGATCAAATGTTTTATGCCGGGTTCAGACTACACAACACTTTTGTCTGTTTTACGATAGTCACTGTATCAGATTATGCGATTTTGACTCCTAAATTCTTGTCATGGACAAGAAACATGTCAGACTACATGTTGCTTCCCGACCAATCATCGTTTGCCATCTTCAACGACATGTGTGATGTATCACAGAAGCAGCATCAGTTGTTGTCCACCATGTCACACTGTACGAGATAAAACGATTAATTCTTTTCTTATGGAAGGCCATAAGGGCCAAAACATGTGAACACGTTTTGACCCTGGTGGTCTTCCATAGATTCTTGTGTCCCGACACCTATTGTTGTTTATGAATCACCACACCACGCTATATCAAACAGATTGCGCCAAAATCAGGCTAATATTGTGTAATCATGAACACAGGATTAGTCTCTGGATAGTAGTGTGTTAATAGACACCTGTTTGGACACGCTTGTCAATCCAATTCAATTACCCAATTCATTCAACTAGTCCCATTTCTCCTTTTGCTTTTTTTCCATCCCTCAGTCTCAGCAAAATATTAAAAGTCCATTAATGCTATCAGGGAGCACTCAAAGCAAATTCAGCCAATTATGGAGCCTGAGACTACACAGTGTTCATAATTGTGTTTTGGCTGCGATGGCAATTTAATGTGACAACATGCACTGGGGTATTTAGATTTGTATTCAGTCGGCATAAGAATATGAATGTGGAGTTCAGCATGAAAATGCACAATCCAAAAGGAGTGGGATGGTGTGATTGTGCAATGCTTTATTCTTTGGCATGTTTCCTCCATACTAGTAACTCATGGAGATTATCTACATCTTTGATTTTAGGATCAGGATAGTTTTGTATATTATATTATATTATATTGTATTATCCATCCACTCTCTGAACCGCTTTATCCTCTGCAGAGGGATGCAGGAACCTATTATTATATTGTTATGTTATGTTATGTTATGTTATTTTATTATGTTGTGTTGTTAAATTATTACATTATATTATATTACATTATATTATTATTATATTATATTGAACCTATTATATGGAACCTATTATTATATTATGTTATGTTCTGTTATATTATATTATATTATATTAATTATATTATGTTATATTATATTATATTTTATTATTATCCATCCACTCTCTGAACCGCTTTATATTATATTATATTATATTTTTGATAGCAGTAAATCAACAGTTTGCAATACACATTAGAAAATTTATATATTTTTTATTTTAAAATAAAATTAGAAAATAGACACTATACAATAGAGTTTACACAATATGCACATAATATAAATATTATACAGACAGTTTACACTGTGCAAAAACAGTGTGAAAAATATTGTGGTTGTTCTTTGCTTTATTTATTTATTTATTTTTGTGGGTCAATGGTATAGAGAGCCGCTGTTTGCACATGATTTATCACATTGGATTTAATCATTTTAGCGCAAATCTGAGTTTGTAAAAGTCATAAAGTGTTTAAGTATAGGATTTTTCTGTTGTACTGGTTTTACCCCATTAGCAAGATCATTATCTCGGCAAGTTACCATCTGCTGAGAAATATCACCTCAGCCCTGCGATGTTAACAGAACGAAACATAATTGGACTGTTTACACTTTAAAATTCTGGCGAAGCTGTGGACAGCCCACACATCCTCCTCGCTAATGACACCACTTTCAAATCCTTGACTCTTCTCCAATTCAATTAAGGCTTTTTTTTTTCTTATGACTCATTTTATTCTCTCTCCTCTTCCCTTTCCAGTAACCTCGATACAGACAAACTATCAGGTAGGTGTGGATAATTCTTTTAAATTATCATACTGGAAAGAAAATAAAGAATGGAAGAAGTGTTTCAAGTGGCAATAATTAAAAAAGAAATGTACCTGGAGGAAACTCGGGTTCTTCAAACATTTCACATTTTCTGCCTTTTACGAATGCATTAGTGGCTGGTTATTCCCTTGCAAGGTCATATTTTGTTTCATTTGATTGAATTAAGGCTTCTTTTAATTATATAGCTATATTGAGAATCCGAACATTTGCCATTTCACCCTGTTTTGCATATTATCCATCTTGAATAGTTTGCAAGATTAAGATTTGTTTAAATCAGTATACTATTTCAGAGGTGCTACACATTGTCTGGTGGATTTCTGAAGTGTGCATCCATGCACTTTTGAGTAATATTAGCTTTGCGCAATGGAAAAGGTCTTCATCTGAGTAATGCAAGGCTGCTACAACTTAAATGAGAGTAATTAATTTTAAGTAAATTAGTTTAGCTAGTTTCCAATGCAAAATCTGTAATATCAATAAAATTATGAAATGGCAGTTATAACAGGGCACAACAATCGGTTCTGGATATAAAAATCCCATTTTATTTCATTGCATTTTCTCCACAAACAGATATTATTATTTTTAATATTAAAAATAGTAAGTATCTTTTTTTTGCTGCCGGATTTAGTGGGTTTTATGGCTTATTAAAAGTGTTTATTACAGAATTTTCTGAGATCCCTATGGAAAAACTTAATAGGAAAAAGAACCAAGGCTGCTATAAAACTGTGTGCTGACTGTACATACATGAAACACATCCTGAATCTTCTGTGCTCTGAGTTCAGAGAGTAAAGATGGTCATATTGGACGACAAATAATGATCTGAAACCTTCCTGTCCTCAGAACAGCGTAGCTACATAATTCATTGACTCATATACTGAAGCTGATATCGACAGCAGCGCTGAAGAGCCACAGTCGCCTGTTTATGAGCAGTGCAACTTTTAATCTACACCTGCAAGAGTGTGTGTGTGTGTGTGTGTGTGTGAGTGATGGAGGACGATCTGGTGATAAAAACAAACTATAAAGCTTGATCATTTCAGACATCATTTCCTTCGTTTCGTATGTGGTAAATGACTCTGTAGCCATATAACAAATCCTGTTGTTCGGCCTATAATTCTTTCTCTCTCTCTTCCTCGCTGTTTTCAGCTTAAATTGACAATTTTTAGAACTGAAAAAGTGACACAACTCAGTAAACATGCATAAATGCACAGTTAAAAAATCCACCAGAGAAAGAATATGACTCATATTTTGTTTCTGACCTATAACTCATCCTCTTTCTCTTTTCAGATTACTTTTCTCAGCATCTTGGAGAATATCTGGATGTTCTGTCGGCGTTAGAGAAACTCAATGTCGCCGTCCTGAAGGCGATGGACAAGACGAAGGAGGTAAACATGGAACGTTTTGGCAAGCTTCTCTCAAAGTTATGAACAAACGTTCTTCCAGTAACGTTAATAGAATGTTTGTTCAAAGTTATCTGGTCTTTAATAATGTTCTAAAAACGTTATCACGTTCATGGAGCATTTTTTTTAAACATTTTAGTTTAATGTTCCTCTAACGTTTTTTAAATGTTACTACTTGTTTCAGAACATTCAGAGAACATTCAAAAGTAACGTTCTAATTCTAATGTTTGCATAATGATAAAATGTAATGTTCCATTAACATTCGCATTAAACGAAGAAAAAAAAGAAACGTTTTTAAAACATTTAAAAACTGGACATTTTAAACCTTTAGAAAATATTCAGAAATAACGTTTTTATAACTTAATGGGAACGCTAGCAAAACGTTCATTGAAAATATTTTTGTTAGCAGGGTAGGATTCGAATAAGGTCACATCATATCCAGGGTTATCATTGTTAAATAAAACCATTTAAAAAAATTAACTGAAATAAAGCTGCACTACGATAAAATAAATAAAATATAAATATTAGATGAAAAACAAAACTAAATGAAAATTAAAAATGTTGCCTTTGCAACTAACTGAAATAGATTGAGGCACTAAAATGACTAACTGGAAATAAATAAAAACTAAAATAAAAATAAACCTAAATTATAATATTTTTTTTTAAAAACCTAAACAAAAACATAACAAAATGACGAAAAATTAAAACAAAAACTACAAAATTCAAAATATTAATAATATACAATTATATTATACTTACTTTGGTTTAATATTTTGTTTATGGTATGACTTAAGTTAACTTTTTTCAGACCAAGAAAGTGCAAACACAGAAATGATCCACTTCACTATCTCTGTCTGCCGGCACTGATCTTTACGTTTTACTGATTATCTCTTATACCGCGTCGAGGGCAGTAATTGTATCCGACACACGGCCGATCTCTGTTAGAGCAGGATAAAGTGGCCCTTAATTTTGTTTTCAGACCGGTCGTTACATGTCAAGATGTTTCATTGATGCAGTGGATGGTGTCCTCCATCAGCAGCAGCTTAATCATGTTGGTCATGATATTTTCTGCACTGATGATACTGTGGGATTTTAAATACTGAAGGCCTTAGAGGACATTTACCTCAATGATTGATGCAGCAGGTTAAGTTCTTAAGTGTTCTTCTGCAGGAGTACCAGGGTTCATCGGTTCTGGGGCAGTTTGTGACCCGTTTCATGTTGAGGGAGACGTCTAGTCAGCTGCTGTCGCTCCAGATGTCTCTGCAGTGTGCTATGGAGGCTGTGGAGGCACAAAGTAGCACCTCTCCGTGAGTTATGCACACACACACAAACACTGTAAGCACAACACTTTTTTCTGTCTTACACTCCTATAAATAAAGGTTCCAGAAAGGAGTTCCAGTGGCGCTTTAGGAGATCCCTTTTACAGTTCAGATGAGAAGAAATCCTCTTCAAAGAGGAAGAGAACCTCTTAATGCCTACTAGAACAGGTTTTCATATATTCTCCTTTCCTCATATTCTCCATTGTTCAGCTCCTCTCTTCCCAGTCTGTCAGTAACGCTCTGTTTAGTTCCTGTCTCTATGAAGCCCCTCCTTCTGAAAAGCACAATGTGCTCTGATTGGTCAGCTGGAGCAGTGTGTTTTGATTGGTCAAGCGCTTTGAGCGTGTTTGGTAAATGTCCCGCCCCTTACCATAACCAGCAGTTTCAACTAACTCAACCAGGACCCGCCCCTTTATTTTGCGTATGAATGATTTAAATGAGGAATATTATGACGTGTTCATTCCCGGAAGAAAACTCGAGACTAAAATAGAGGCGTTTCAGGGAGTTCTGATATAGAGAATAATTCTACTTTATTACATACAAATTTGATTTGCAGTTCTGTATTCTATTTTCAACACTAATTCAAATCCAATTAAAATGTAGTAATTGATTTGCTTATATAAGAACCTTTTTATATTCCCATCATGTCTTTAGACATCATAAGAACTGTGGCATCATAGAGCTCCTCTTGAAACAAAAATAGTTCCTGATATGAAGATGGTTCTGCGAGCCAAAGGTGTGGCACAGAATCACTGCAGATCCAGTGTTTTTATTAGGCTGTAGTCTCTCCTCGCTGAGGGACGTTCGCCGGTCTCAGCATTTCATATCTGTGAGAGCGAGAGAAAGAGGGAGAAACACAGAGAACAGATAAACAGAGTGCTGCAGAAGTAATTGTAATGTATTCTTCATGATGAAGCACATTTGTCTTGTTTATCCGTGGGGAATTTTCTTCCTCTCAAAGCAGCTGTCACAGAAACAAGCCGGAATTCTCAGAAGAGCTCTTAATGTGACGGAACAACAGGAAAATGTTTGCATATGTTTTTGTTTGCTACTAATCGCTCAATAAGCGAAAGAACATTTCTTCTGTTATTTCTCTCTGACTGTAATTCCCATTTGTCAAACAGAAAAGCCCCATTAGGACGATTTCATAACACGACTGCCTGTACAGTTCAGCGGATGCCCATAAACACAATGAAAGCGGAGTTTATCGTAGTCCTGGTGAAAGTCAGAATCATTTCAATCCTGTTATAGCTTCAGGACTGCGCAATTGTAACCAATAATGGTGACAGATGTTTCTTCTGATTTTTGTTCTTGCCAAGCTGAATTTCAGATCCTTTGTGCACTTATTCATTGTGTCATTTCTTACAAACACATTTTATAAAAACATGCAGAGCAGTTTATAGAACATAGAAATGAGCATTCAGAGTTATCTCAGTTAAACTTATAACTTGACCATGCTAACCAGCCAGAATATATATACTGTACATCTAATACAGCAAATTGTGGATGACGTTATATATTAAATGGCTATTAACAAGTTTAAAAAAAAAGGTAAATGCTATTTACACTACAGCACGACTGCATGTATGATATATTGCTTTTATACTACAGTTCAGTAAACAAGTTAATATTAAGTGACTTACATTTTAGACATAATATTACAAGTTATGTCTGTTTTTGGTCCGCTAACGACAATAGCTCCAATTTCTTCCAAACAAAACCACAGCTGAACCGTAGTGGTTTTTCATTCCTGAATGAATAAGCGTGTTTGAACAATTCAACTGAATGAACAATTCAGTGACTCACTCATAAAGACTTGTTTCTTTTCTGAATGATTCAGTTGTTTTTGAAAGAATTGATTGAATGAATGATTCAGTGACTCACTCATAAAGACTTGTTTACTCATAAAGGCAATTTGTTACTGAATGTTTCAGTGTTGTTGAGTGAATCAGTTAAATGATTAAACTATTAATTCAAAATTCAGTAATGCAGTCACTTGTCGCCACCTACTGGTGTAACTATGTAACTGCATAAATGGTAAAGTTAGTCTAAAGTTATGTAATATTCTTAAGTTATCTTGATGCATTACCATTACATTTTCACAAAAATAATTTGTTGTGTAGAAATGACTTTTGTTATATTTAAATAATAAGAGTACTACATTTTGTAATTGTGTTTGGTGCTGTAAACGTCTCCGTTCATATTAAGTGACTTACATTTAAGACTATTACAATAGTCTTAAAAAATTACAATAAAATATTACAAGTTATGTCTGTTTTTGCTTTGCTAACGACAATATTCCCAAACAGAACCACAGCTGAACCGTAGCAGTTTTTGGTTCGTGAATGAATCAGTGTTTTTGAACAATTCGACTGAATGAACAATTCAGTGACTCACTCATAAAGACTTGTTTAGTTTCTGAATGAATCCATTGTTTTTGAAAGAATTGGTTGAATGAATGATTCAATGACTCACTCATAAAGATAATTTGTTACTGAATGTTTTAGTGTTGTTGAGCTAATTGGCTGAATGAATTAGACTATTAATTCAACATTCAGTAATGCAGTCACTTGTCGCCACCTACTGGTCTAACTATGTAACTGCACACAGTACTATATCAGGCCTGTTGTCCAGTGCGATGTTAGTCTAAAGTTATGTAATATTCATAAGTTATCTTGATGCATTACATTTTTTTCAAGATAATTTGTTTTGTAGAAATGACTTTTGTTATGTTTAAATAATGAGAGTAATAAATTTTGTAAATGTGTTTGATGTTGTGAACGTCTCTGTTCAGAGCGCGAAATTCAATTACAAGTTAATATTAAGTGACTTACATTTTAGGCATAATATTACAAGTTATGTCTGTTTTTGCTCCACTAACGACAATAATTCCAAACAAAACCACAGCTGAACCATGGCGTTTTTCATTCCTGAATGAATCAGTGTTCGACTGAATGAACAATTCATTGACTCACTCATAAAGACGTTTCGTTTCTGAACGATTCATTCGTTTTTGAAAGAGCTGGTTGAATGAATGATTCAATGACTCACTCAAAAAAACAATTCGTTACTGAACGTTTCTTTCAAGTGTTGTTGAGCAAATCAGTTGAATGAATTAGGCTTTTCAACATTCAGTAATGCAGTCACTTGTCGCCACATACTGGTGCAACTATGTAACTGTACCCAGCACTATATCAGGCCTCTCATCCTGTCCGATGTATAAATAGTAAAGCTAGTCTAAAGTTATGTAATATTCGTAAGTTATCTTGATGCATTACCATTAGATTTTCTCAAGATAATTTGTTTTGTAGAAATGACTTTTGTTATGTTTAAATAATGAGAGTAAATACATTTTGTAATTGTGTTTGGCACTGTGAACATCTTTGTTCTGTTCTCGATACGCAGCTTATCTCGTGAATAATCAGTGCCGCACAAAAGTTCTCAAAACTTCAGTTTCATACTGAAAATCAATACATATGCATATGATCTCTAGATGAAACTTAGCCTGTTCAGAAATCTCTAGCTTTTTCAAAGATCTCTAGCTTTTTCCACACGTTTTTGAGTCTGTGGTCTGTTACATCAGTGCACATGATTGTGCTGATGATAACAGAAGTGGGACAACAACAGCCTTAAGAAAGACTTCTGACTCATGTGAGCATACGTCAGCAGGGTTACAACATTGACAAGGTTATTCGCATTCAATGATATTCGCTTGTGCTCATCAACTATTGGCAGTGAATGCAGATGTACAGATGCCGTGCAGCTATGCTTTATCAAATCTGCCTTCTGCTGGATATTCACTGAAAACAACACCAAGTGAATGCATCTAGTTTTAAGCACTATATTATTACTGAAAAACAAGATGCAACATCATTTTAAGCACAAAATTATTCATACGTTCCTATGACGCAGAACATTAACATGCTATTTTTCTCTGTAGGGTTGAAGTTAAAGTCCCGGATCATCTGATCATACAGAAGAACAACAGAAGATGTGGCCGTCGAGTGCAGAAGAACATGTGTTTGTCGCCTACTGATCCGTACTCGGGCATTCTCACTACTGGTAACACACACACACACACACACACACACACACACACAGAGAGAGAGAGATTTCAAAAGACAACAGTGTCATTATAAAGCTATAAAGCTAAATTTATTTCAAGTTTTGTTCTCATCCAATAGTGTCAGTGCAGTCAAACTGATATTACTGAATATGAAGTGTATTTTAAATGTCTTATTAGCACAAAAGTTTTTAATAGTTTATATTAACAATAATAACTCTGCTGCTGGTGAGTGGAGTTGTGTACTGAGTGTTGGTGTGTGTTGCGTCTCAGGCGTTACCGTAGATACAGATGAGCACTGGTGCTCTCAGATCAACAGACTGCAGCAGCTCATCGACAAACTGGAGTGTCAGGTGAATGCATCTAAATGTCCATTCACACAGAATAATCTTTATGTTTTCAGCATGTATATTGAGATTTTGGCTTGCTTTTCATTTCTAGAGTCCAAAGTTGGAGCCACTGAAAGAAGATACACTGGCCAGCACGTACAAATCAGTGAGTTAACTCATGACTTTCCTCATGAGACTCTCGATGTGCCATCTCTGAACCCATTTGTCTTGGTTAAACTGCCTGAACATTGACATGTTAATGGTTCTTTCTCCTGTTGCTGTGGAGGAGTTAGTTAGTCTGGCTCCACACGACAGGATCTTCTGATTTTATAGTGTTCATTTGGATTTTTTTTGGCTTTTTCACAGTTCTGATCAAGTCATTGCTGTCTGATTCGCTCTAAGATCCTACATAATGGACCACTGTGCCTTTATGGATCTTTTGTGTGCCTTTTATAATAATCATGTTCTCACAGAGTGAAAAATAAATTGTGGAGCAAAGAGGACACTGACAACGTGTCGACAGAGCAGGTTACTTTTGGTATGAAATAAAGTCTCAGCTTTGTTATTTTTTGTATGAAATTCAAACAATAAATCCCATTGTGTGGCTCTTTAATGTGTCGTGACAGATCGCTGTAGCGCCTCAGTTCAAGCGGCATCTCTTCTTACTAGTAATAACCATGAATTAACATTACAAGTTATGTTATTTCAAACACAGAAAGACATCAATACACACCATTTTTAAGTTCAAGTCCACCGACGTTAATATATGAACTCTCCTGTATTTGTTTGTCGGACAAAATGGCGGATTCAGCGTCATGACTGGTCAGAATGCTTGTCAATCAAACTCCCGGCGATAGGTGAATTAGCTGAACTTTGTTAGACTTTCTTAAGACTTAAGTACATATTTATACTTAATTTCATATTTACTTCTATTATATATGAAATAAAGTGTACTGCTGAATGAACTAACAAGCACTTAGGGTAAACTGAAATATACTTTAATGTAATTTCTATTGAAACTTGTATGTCATGCAATTAAATATATTTGTAATTAACTACACATTTGTGATGAAGTTGCAATTTAGTATATTTAAAATATATTTACTGTAGATGTGATATCAAATTACACACTAGAGTTAGAATTATGATCAAGTACATTACATGTGCTTTAGTATGTTAGTCAACACACTTTAAATTAAGTGTACTTCTGTAAAGCATGCCAAAAGATTAATTCATAAGGATTAAAAAAGTGAAACTTAATTTGACACTATTACAAAGTGCACTTTTAACTCTCTTAGGTGGCCTTAATCTTATTTCATTAATATTATATGCAAGCACAGTTATATACACTTCGTTTTCATAAGGGACAATGTCAGCACTTTCAACGTATTTTAAATCATTATATTATACACGAGGACATGCGGGTGAATGAATGACAGGTTTTACATCATGAACAGATGTTCAGCAGAAACACTCACTTGCTCTGCATGAAAACAGAAGCTAGCATTAGTTCTCTTTCTCCAGTTAGTCATGTTTGATCGCTGTGTTTCCTTCTCTAGAACATTCTGCTGGTGCAGAGACAGATGAGCGTGACGGAGAACGATCTCGAGGAGTTCCAGAAGGCTCTGAAGAGCTACGCCGACACCACCGCCAATCAGAACGACAACCTACAGTGAGAAAAACACATTCATATTATGAAGTTACTATCAAGATACTGTATGAACCATAATATAATCATGTTCCAAGAGAATATTAAGCCTGTAAAAACTGACATATGAAATAATAGTCCAAACAAAAAAAAAAATCCATTTTCATCTCTCTCTGTCTCTGGTTCAGTGTGTCCATCCAGAAGCTTCCTGAGAAGAGCTGCTACATCATCTATGAGTTCTGGCAGGACCGCATTTCCTGGATGAGGTGTGTGTGTGTGTGTGTGTTGAGCAGCATAATGATTTAGAGAGTTGGTTCAGGGGTCTTTGTAAATCAATTCCTAATGGAGTCTATTTTTACGAACACAAGACAAGCACGGTCTAGTTTGAGGTTCATTCGGCCTCCTGCTGCAGTCCTCCATGTGCAGAAGCTCCTGCTGGGTTTTATATCTGTCAGGGTTCATGATCAGCCATGATTCTGTTCGGTCCACAACAGTTACACATTAAAACATTGATTACACGGCTAATAAAAATATGTTCTAAGAACATTTTGCTAACTTTCCTATTTAAGAGGCCATATTACGCCCTTTTACAAAGTCTTGATGTTGTTTTTGGGCTCTACTAGAACAGGTTTTCATACTTTCATTCTCCATTGTTGCAGCTCCTCACTTCCCAGTCTGTCAGTAATGCTTTGTTTAGTTCCTGTCTCTATGAAGCCCCTCCTTCTGAAAGCACAGTGCATTCTGATTGGTCGGCTGTAAACAGTGCGTTATGTTTGGTGAAGCTCTTCGAGCGTGTTTGATAATCATAAATATTTCTTAAGCAGCAAATCAGCATATTAGAATTATTACCGAAGGCATCATGTGACACTGAAGACTGGAGTAATGATGCTGAAAATCCAGCTTTGATCACAGGAATAAATTACATTTTACTATATATTCACATAGAAAACAGCTATTTTAAATTGTAATAATATTTCACAATTTTTATTGTATTTTTGATCAAGTAAATGCAGCCTTGGAGAACATAAAAATATTAAACAATCTTACCAACCACACACTTTTGAATGGTAGTGTAAATAGATGCAACAAACCTGAATATTTAAGGTATACAGAAGTTTGGATTAATTAGTAAAAGTCAGCGCTTTTTATCTTTTTATTTGTATCTATTAAAGCACTTCCTCCACAGGAGATAATTATATCGCAGTATTACTCACTGCAATTTATAATTAACTTATTTCTGAAATGATTTATTTCTTAAATTAGATCACCGTATCTTTAAGGAGTAGATGAGATCCACACATAAGGTGTGTGTACTTCACAATGCTGTCATGTGAAGCATCACAAATGAGATTAGGTAACATGAGCCGTCATGTGTAAATTTGTGAAATTTGTGTTACTAGACGAGCCATCTGCTAATTTAAACTGAGTCTCGTTAGACCCTCAGCAATCTGGCTGGCAAACATACAGTCGCACAAACACACAAACATTTAGATTTCTAAATGAAGACGTACACTTTTTTAATGCACTCTTTTCTGCTCCCCAAGGCTGCATTTGTTTCACCAAAAATACATTAAAAACAGCAAAATTGTGAAATATTATTACAATTTAAAATAGACGTTTATTATGTGAATATATAGTAAAATGTAATTTATTCCTGTGATCAAAGCTGAATTTCCAGCATCATTACTCCAGTCTTCAGTGTCACATGATCCTTTAGAAATCGTTCTAATATGCTGATTTGCTGCTCAAGAAACATTTATGATTATCAATGTTAAAAACAGTTCATATTTTTGTGGAAACTGCGATACATTTTTTTTTTTAGGATTCTTTGACGAACAACAATTAACTCACGTTTAATGCGCAAGGAAAATGTGCACCACTAGTGGCATCTAACGGGATTGCAAAAATAATGACTGTTTCCAAACAAGTTTCCAAGAATAACAGAGAAGTATGAGACTTAAATGAAATTAAACTCAAAACTCAATTTCGTCTTCTGAGCGCTGAAGCAGCAGGCCGTTTTCATCTGTTGTTCATTATATCATCTCATAATGTGAGATTGTCCTGACGTCTGTCGTCTCTCTGCAGTTATTTGCAGTCTGACGCCAGTAAGATGTTCCAGCGCTGCATCATAGACATGCTGGAGGACCCAGAGATCGTCTCCACGATGCTCATGCCTGGTAAGAGCGTGTGTAGTCACATCATTTATTAGTTTAAAGCTGTTTCTAAATGCATCTGTCTCAGCCTGGAAGCAAAAGGAATTAAACACAGAGCCGAATCATCTTTAATGAGGAGTTATGATGCTTCATCTCTCTAATATCCACCTGTTTCTTTCTCACAGCATCCTGGTGGATCATGACAAACAACTAACAGCAACAAGAAAACACAGCTGAACCCCGATCGGAAAAATGACCCCGTTGTGTCTTTGAATTAATGAATAGCTCTAAAAAAAAAAAAAAAAAAAAATCAGATCACACACCGTTTTTGTGTTGCATTTTATAGATAATGTCTGCCTGATAGAAAACACAGAAAACAAAACATGTTACACAGGGTTGTGCATCATTCAGAAGTGAATTCAGATGCTTGGACAAAGTGGACACAGAAATATTGAATTTGAATCAGTGTTTTAGTTTTTTTAGTTTTTATATTTTTAGTTTTCATGTTAATTTTAGTTTCATTTTTGGTAATTTTGTTATGTGCTTTTGTCATTTTATTTTTTTGTAAATATTGCTATTAAGTTTTTTTTTTTAGTTAGTTTTAGTTTTTATTTATTTCCAGTTAATAATTTTAGTGCTTCAGCTTAAAGTTTTTCAGTTTATTGCCAAGGCAACATTTCTATTTTGTTTACATTTTTTAATATTTTTATTTTATTTTATTTTATTTTAGCATTATTTCCATAAACAAAGATATTAATATGAATGCTAAAGTATTTAAAATAATATATTTTATTATATTTCATTATATTTAAAAAGCTACCTTTGTTTTTATTGACCAATGGAAGAATAATTAATATATTATTATTTAATAATAGATTCATATTTTGCTTGTAGTATTTATTTTTATGTCGAATGGTGATCTGCTCTGCAAAATTAAGATCTGTTTTGATGGCTTTTAATTGTTTTGACAATTAAACTTTAAGTTTAGATAAACACTGAGAAGAAAATATATATACATGTCAGGGAATAGATAGGCATAATTAGTCAAAAATAATGATGTAAATATTTATGTTTTAGAGCTTGTGTTGAACTAATGGAGTTCCTCTGTGTGACTGTATTGAATTTCTTTGGAATTCACAATTCTTGATTCAGATTCACACTCGTGAACCGAATCTTCAGATCTGAATTGTGCTCAACCCCGACGCTAACAGGCATGGGTGTGATTGATATTCTTCGCATGTATAGAAAATCAAAGCGTGTTTTGCTCCATTCCGTGATGAAGCTTTTCAAGCCAGTAGCTTTGATGCAGATACAGCGACTCTCAGAGCAAAACAACAAGAAGAAACACAAGAATTCATGTATTCTTGTAAATAATTACGATAACACTAGCAAAACGATCTGCTACTCGAGTTGAACACCTTTAAAGTCACATTTACTTCTCTGGATACTGGAACATGAAACTGCATGCCGATTAGGAGACGTTTTATAGTGTCAGCTGATTTGCAACAAACAATTATTTCTCAAGCGAAGTTTGAAACATAGGAGTCTGACTGTGAATAGAATAGACTTTTCATGGAGATGTATTGTAAACCCTCCTGAAGGTGTTTAGAGGACTATTTCACCCTCATTTACTTGTTCTAAACCTGTATAAACACAAAAAGTGGTGTTTGAGGAGTGAATGATGATTTCAGGGTGATCTATTCCTTTAGTTTACTGCATAGACACTGTAAGATCCTGGTTTGACTGTCTTATTGTTCGATGAACATGGAAACCTTCTAGTTGTTGTACTATTCATGCATCTTAACTGAAAAACACAAACCTGACCTTTTTGCTTTAGGTTTTTCACTTTATGTGGATCAGTCATTTGAATGAAAATAAAACTCGAATGATTATTCTGTGTGTGGTTTTGTTCTTCAATCATTTTAGCTTTTAACTTTATAATAGCGTATCTTTTGTATCACTGTCACATTGTTTGTGGATGATATGTGAATATAAAGCAGCATGATAGACTTTAAGAAGTCAGAAATGTTATAGCTACATCTTTCCAAATAACAGTAAAGATGCTTCACTGTCTCATAATAACATGGTTCGGGGGTTTTTCACGATGCTTCTGAAATGATGCAGAAACATTGAGCGCTGAGACGGCAGACAGTAATTAGGACTTTTAAGTTCTTGTCAACTAGGGTAATTGGACAGTGATTAAAAAAATGTGCGAAAAAAAAAAAAAAAAAAAATCACAAACAAACATGCACTTGAATAAATACATCTGCGTCTTGATATATTACTAACTCTTAGGCTAATATTAAAGGGTTAGTTGACCCAAAAATGAAATTTCTGTCATTAATTACTCACCCTCATGTCGTTCCACACCAGTAAGACCTTCATTGATATTCGGAACACAAATTAAAGTATTTTTGATGAAATCCGAGAGCTTTCTGTCCTCTTATTACCACTTTCAAGGCCCAGAAAGGTAGTAAAAGACATCGTTAAAACAGTGCAGTGGTTCAACCTATAATGTTATGAAGTGAAGAGAATACTTTTTGTGTGAAAAACAAACAAAAATAACGACTTTATTCAACAATTTGTTTTCTTCCATGTCAGTCTCCTAGGCTGTTGACGTAGTAAACATAGTGCAGCGCTTCTGGGTTCTACGTCAGAACATTATTGGCCAGCACTGCGTCAGTATCACACGCATATATCATGGTGCTCACGTGATCAGCGTTCTGACGTAGAACCCGGAATCACTGCACTGTGTTACCTTCAGTAATTACTTTTTTTAGAGTAACTTACCCAACACTGCTTGAATCACTTAAAGGTGGGGTAAGTAATATTTCAAAAACGCTGTTGGACATTGTTGATATTTGAAATAAACCCAAACAAACCCACCCCTCTCTTCATTGCTCAGCCTCCAAAACTCACACTCCAATCCTAATGGGGCGTTCACACCAGACGCGACTTATAAATCACGCTATTCGCGCGTAGTTGGGCACTTGAACATTTTGAGTTTACTCGCAGACGCGAGTTTACTGTCACAACAGACGCGTCATGGGAGGGGAAAGTAGTTGTAAAATACAGCGAATAAGCTCAATTTGCCGGCTTTAGCTAGCTTGTAGTCTCAATATGTATATATATAGCTCAAACTGAGTAAAGAGCGTTTTTTACAACTTACCAGATTGTCCGACCTCCTCACTCACTTTCTTCCAAGCAAGATCCTTTTTATCCCTGTTTCTATAAAAGTATGAAGATGTATCGTACAGCTCCGGGTATCCACATACAGCGACCATGATTTTGTCCTCCATTGTAGTTTCGGATTTCTGCCTTCGCTCGCTACGTTGTAATCACGTCACTACTAGAGCAAGCTCCTGATTGGTTAACGCGGCGCGAATATTCGCCAAAGTTCAGATTTTTCAACTCGCGCGATTCACGTACGTCAAATGCTCAATTCGCAGGATGTCTATCGCGTTTTTGCAATGACTTAACATGTAAATCACTCGTGCTTAACGCTTCATTCGTGTCTGGTGTGAACGCACCATAACCACACTGCATCGAGTCGGTCTCGAACCCCGCTCGCAGAGCACTAACAACAGCTATGTTTCCATCCAAAGTTACGTATTTAGCTTATGCGCAAACTTTGAATATCACATAAAACATTTGCGAATAAAGCACTGTTTCCATCCAAGGAGTCAAAGAGAACAAAACGTCACTTCCTGATACAGCTGGCGCTAAATATCACTAAGAAAAATGGAAGTTTCTGCAGTAGAAGCCACTGTATATAATAATTTTCATATAATAATTTGCACCTCAGAGCACGCAGATGAAACAATAAACGCTGTCATGTTATCTTGTATTCAGATGCTTGGTGGTTGTGAACGCAGGTGCTTCTGGGAGGGAATTATACTGAGCCACTTTAAGGATAGACTTGGCTCATCAGGCATTACAGAATGACCAAAACAGCATTTCAGATGCTGTGCAACAAGATTGGTCCAGTTATGCTGTCACATTGCAAAGTCACATGTCTTTTTTGATGCGCATCAAGGAATTTATTCAGTAAAAGTGTTTCCATTGTAGTTTATGCACAGTTTTCGTGTAGCATAAAACATCCTACTCATTTGAGCGCTTAAGTTTTTAATGCGCATTTTTAGAATTTATGTGCATCTTGGCGTTTCTATCCAGCGTTTTTTATCCGATATCCCAAAATGAGCATAAAAATAGGTGGAAGGAAATATGCTAAACACAGTTTTTTAGCGGTCGTCAGTGCACCTCTGAGATGGGTTTACCTGCACATCTCTTTCTAGCTAGCCTCTGTTACACATGAAATGCGAGTGGATGTCTGTGTATCACAGCTGAAGTGCAACAAAATAATGCTTTACGAAAAATAAAGCACAGATGATGAACGAACGACACAAGTGCAAAAAAATGAACGTACAGTACACAAGAGTAAATACAAACAAGAGTTCGTTGTTAGTCGGCAACAGCACAGCGGCTCCAGACAATCACGACACTCAAACCCAGTGTTACTCACATTTGAAGCAGAATCAAAGCAGTTTTCAGGCCTTCCCGTGTAGCTCTCTCCAGCGCTGGAAAGCTTTTCTAATATTAACGCGGTCCTAAAGCGCTTGCCCAGTCATAACCCTTCATTCCAGTGATATTCTTCTGAGCTTTTCTCTTTTGTATCTCCCTCTTGCTCGTTCTCTCTCCTCGACGGCCATACGCCCCCTAATGCTGATTGGCTACACGTTTGTTGTTGTTTGCTGGCCGACTAACTTCCAAACAGCATTTTTTAAATATCGCTTACCCCTCTTTTAATGATTTCATGTTGCAGCAATGCTATTTTTTGAAAAGTTTATTGTTGTGTACGTTCACATGCTACTTTTTGTATAATACTGTAGTATTTAGTAAGCATGATGCCAGTATTCATTCTCAACATATACTTTCCTCTCTGACTCCCTCTTCTGGTGGTGTTTGGCATTCGTGCATCCCAGCAACTATAGTAAATTATAATAAATTACTCAATTGTAAATTTACTAAATCCATAAAAAACATTTTTGTTGCTTGAAATAAAATAAAATGTTAACTTAAGTAAAATAAAACATAAATGGCAAGGAAACATTTCTCATTGTGTGTGTGTGTGTGTGTTCACTGTGACAGACATCCAAACCCACCGAGGCAGAAATGTCAAGAGTGTCGACTGAAGTGATTATGATTGGTGGTGTTGAATTCAGACTTTATTTCTGCACTGGTTTTTGTGTTGCGTGACTGTCATTTATACCTTTAATCAAGTCGTGTTGTTCCAAAACACTCTTAAATGTCAAGCAACTTTATTATAGTATCATGATGACAGAGCAGATCTTTGTGAGGATGAGTGTGTGTGGGTGAAGATGAGACACACACACACACACTGATCCTGCACATCTGCATGTTATGAATGACTAATGCTGTCTGTCTTCATTAACGTTAATGTTTAAACCTCCAGAGCATCAAAATATAAGACAATCTGCTCGCCTGTTCACTCAAAAAAATAAAAAAAACCTCAAACTACAAAGCAAAAAACTCAGCTAGAGGACTCAATATGGATTTACAAAAACCAGTGTATTTACCATATTTAAATGGTAGGCTACTTTCTTTTTAAAAAATCCATGCTGAAAATCCTTGGAATTTTACACATTTCAAGTCAAAAGTCTTATGATAGTTTTGATGAAGGTTTGAAATTAATAGTTAAATAACTGTTGAATAAGTGAAAGGATGGTACAAAAAATCCCAACAGCAAGGGTTAAAGATAACGGGTCAAAAACACTTCAGAAAAAGAATTGTTTTCCATATAGTGAAGGTGAATGGATTCACTGTGAAGGTGGAAAGTGACACATATTGATGCTCCAATCCCAAGAGAGATTAATCTGTGAAATATGACACCCTGTTATTATTGCTATCTGCATTATAACATTATAGACCCTCAGGGGCCTATATAATATATTTACATGAGTTTTAATCCAAACAAACTTTATTTATTTGACTAACAATTCATCTAAAAGCTGACCATGAATCAGTCGGTTGGTCATGTTAACGAACTCCTTTAGTCAATCCATACGACTAGAGCTGGTAAAAGCAGTGTGTTTCTGCCATCTAGTGGAGGAACGTGGAAAAACACTTGTCAAATTTCTGAAATACTCACTTTCAGCTAATTTAAAGGGATAGTTCACCCAAAAATGAAAATTCTGTCATCATTCAAGTTGTTCACATCATTCAAGTTGCCACCCTCAAGTTGTTCCAAACCTGTATAAATTTCTTTGTTCTGCTGAACACAAAGAAAGATTTTTTTTTTTTTTTTTTTAAGATAGTTTGTGGCACCATTGACTTCCATAGTAGGGAAAAAAATACTGTGGAAATCAATGGTGCCCAGAACTGTTCAGTTTCCCACATTCTTCAAAATATCTTCCTTTGTGTTCAACAGAACAAAGAAAGTTTTGGAACAACCTGAGTTGTTCAGAATTCTCATTTTTGGGTGAACTATCCCTTTAAGACATTTTCTTTGCTTGACAGTTACTATGGAAACCTTATTTCAAAATACCTACTGTAAACAAACATCACCTAATGTAAAACCGTGCTAGATTAATTTGGGGATCTTCTTGAAATTGTGTAAACAGCTTTCAGAATCGTTCATATTGTGACGGTACCATGGTACAATGATGGCATATTTAGGTATTATTAATATCTGTTTTTCCTTAATTTTGGGGGGAGGAAACTATGGTATGGTAAACATGGTACATAGGTAAGATTTTTTCATTTTAGTCTCTTGACAATAGAGGTCACTAAATCTCATCGCAACACATTTCTTTAATGTTTTGGCTCTTAAAAGATTTCACATCTGAAAATCAACATTTGCAATTTATTCACCTCAGGTTTAAATGTTCAACATTTTATCACAATAGTGATATGTGAAATTATTTTATGTTGGACTACTTATTGTAAATCAGATGACAGCTGGAGTGAGTTTTTTCTATGGCAACTTAATTGACATTTAATGCATATGGTGAACTCTTCTTTAAATGTTATATTTTAGCATCTGTTACAGTAAATGCTTCTTACCCTACATTTTAAAGGGTTTTTTATTCTATATGAATATCAGTGCAAAAACAATACACCTTAAAATTACTATTAAATAGATGGACTATCAAATCAGCTAAATAATAAAACTGTTATGATGTGCTTCATTTTTTCCACATTTTCAATACAATCAAATCCATTAGCCGACCTTCACAAACACAAAGACCACCGAAGCCCCAAGGCCACGTTAATGTCTTTATTTTTTAATATCTACTTCATACCAAGATTCAAGAATTCTTGAAGGGGGAAAAAAAATGAATGTCACAGAGTAGCTCACAAAATAAAGATTCTCTTGCACCGTTATATTTTACACATTCTGATAATGAAAAAATAAATCAACATGTTGTGTACCGTACGAAACGAAGGTTGTTGAAGAAATAAAAGAAAAGAAACAGACTCACCGAACCCTTGACTCTCTACATGTGGAACAAACATCAAATTATGTACATATCCTCCTGAGATTTTAGAGTTTTGCGTGTTGATCCACACAGACCGGTTCACACTAGACCTGGTTTGGTGGTTTTTATGTCTTTATACCGTTCGGATCTGAAGCTGATGATTGTACAAACGGACCCTGATCAAAACTGGTCCCTTCAGACCAGGGTTTGATAACCATGTTTAACACACACTTACTGTACATACAGTGCACATCTGATGCACTAAAGTACCGATTCTCTGATAATATTGTCATCTAATAAAGTCTGGAACAGGAACGAAACATGTCACAGCATTGACAGCTTTGGTGAATCCATCACTTTTATATTGCTCTGATATTTACAGAAACACACACTCACGCACACAAACAAACAAACGCTCACGTAACACTGACAACAGTTTGTGCGGGTGAAACCAATCACCAGAAGATCTGCACCAAATAAGCCAAAAACACGTCGTCCTGTCGGTTAGAAGTGAATAGACTCTCAAGAAATGTGTCTGAATATCCTGGTTCTGTCACATCCATGAATTACAATCGTCTTTTCCGCTAGTGTCCGCTGGCGTCCGGGGTGGAGGAGGAGGACGCTGGTGTGGATGGTGTGGACGCTCTGGAGGTGTTGGAGGTTTTCTCCAGGCCGGGACTGGGGACGGGGCCGCTCTCGGGGGCTTTGGCCAGGATGCGTGCGCTCAGGGCGGACATGGGTTTGGGCTGCGTCTGGAGCCCCGGGCTGCAGATGAGATGATGTCGCTCCCAGTCCTTGTGCTGACAGAAGGAGCCGCAGTATCGCGCCGCGTTACAGCCGCTGCACGTCTCGCTCGCCTTACGACCGCAGTTCCAACAACACTGACAACCACACAGAGACACATGACTTATGGTCATTATTACAATATTAAACATTACAATATAAATATAGAAACATTACACGTTACAATATTAAATATAATATTAAATTCAAACTTTTATAAATACCATTATTCTGCAAAAATGCATTAAATTGATTAAAACACTTATATATTATTTATTTGATCTTATATATATATATATATATATATAGTATTTAATCTTTTATATAGTATATAGTACATATAGTATTTACTTGATCATATATATATAGTATTTATTTGATCTTGTTTCTTGAGCAGCAAATCAGCATATTAGAATGATTTCTGAAGGATCATGTGACACTGAAGACTGGAGTAATGATGCTGAAAATTCAGCTTTTCATCAATAAAATAAATTACATTTCACTATATATTCACATAAAAAAGCTATTTTAAATCATAATAATATTTCACAATTTTTGATATATTTTTGATCAAATAAATGCAGCTTTAGTGAGCAGACGAGACTTCTTTATTTAAAAATATTTTAAAAAACCAAATATTTGAACAGTAGTCTATAATATATTATTATTATTTATATAATATAATATATATTATTATTATTATTATTATTTAATATATGCCCGCTAATAGTGATATTTTTTATTTAGCACCTAATTTTGATTTAAAATTGTTTACCAGCAGTAAACTTTCTGTGGGCGGTAATAGTGCGGTGTTGATTTGGTCAGGCAAACAGCACTAACGTTTGCATTATAATGAGCCTCATTTGCATAGAATAGAATGATTTTAAATATTCATGATGTATATCAGCACATTCTGCATCTGGTTAGGTTGGTCAGTGAATTAAGAAAACTCTCACCTCACTGGAGTCCTCCTGCTCGTTGATGACTTGTATGGCGTCTTCGGTGGCTTTCCTCTTGGCCTCAGCGAGGGTTTTCTCCATCTTGGCTCTCTCGGCTGTGATCATCTCGAAAGCTTTCTGTTCGGCCTCGGCGACGGCCTTCTGCACCTCGTCCATCGCTTGCCGCTTCACCTCGTTCACCGCTTCCTCTGCAGAAGACAAATGAGATGTTCGTCAGGATTTTGTGTGATCTAACAACAGGAATGAATCACAATCACCTCTGCTTGCTTAGTTGGGGTTTAAAAGACACTTAATATTTTCAGTAATATCATCGATTTGACTGCACTGACACTACTGGATGAGAACAAAACTTGAACTGAATAATGAAACTATAGTCTTCTGTAGAGAATTTGAATGTTTGATTGTTGGAAATGTTTGAAACATTGCATTTTCTTGTAATAAAACAAGTTATCAATATTGAACACAGAGCTTGTTTCATTTATGAAAGTGTGATTAATGAGAAAGGAGACTGAGGAACAGGTGGTAGGGGAGAAAACAGGTTTCCCAGGGTGCATCTGGGTTGCCGCCCTTACCGGCTTTCCTCCATATCTCATCAGGCACGTAGCCAGAGCCGGAGCGCAGGGGAAGATCCCTCTGAGAGTCTGTGTGAGAGAAAAACAAAGATATTAGGAGCAAATTACCATCAAAACCATGCAGGAGGAACGGATATGGAAGCACGAGAGAGAGGACGGGCCGCTTCGTGATTCTTGGGCAGCGTTTGGTCACAGATGGCGTTGAGAAACACAGCCAGACATCGGCGTTTGAGACGACATTCCCTCAGATTGGACCCAAATACACAACACCTGCTCGATCAGCAGGCTCGCACACACACAAATACTCTCATATAGAGACGCGCACTTAACCACACCACCGCTAGGAGGAAGTTGATTTAAACTGAAAAATTTCCTCAAACTCTGCAAAATTAGCTTAAATTTAAATGCATCTCTCAAAGTCTGGTTGTGCTTTCTAAATGAACCCCTGATTATTTTTATATTTTAAAAAAAAAAAATTACCAGTGTTATTTTATTAATATTTATAAAAATAGGCATATTTTCTTAAAGCAAATCAGTGTTATTACTAAATAAAATTATTAAAATATTTTCATTGATTAAAATAAAGCTGAAATATTATAAGCTAAATAAATATTACATTAAAAAAAACCTAAGACATGAAATAATTTTAGTCATATTTATATACTATTTAATTTTTAGTTTAAGCTTTGGTAATTTTATGTGCTTTCATCTTTTTTATTATTATTATTTTTTTTTTTAATAATACTATTTAGGTTTAATTTATTTTTATTTCAGTTTTAGCTTTAGTTCAGTTATAGTTTTTAGTTTTTTCCAGTTAATATTTTTAGTGCTTCAACTTAAACATATTTCAGTTAGTTTTTCAATCAATTTCTGATTTTTAGTTTAAAGTTTAATGTTTTTCCATCTTTATATTTTATTTTATTTCATTTTATTTTAAAGCAAGCTTTTTTTGCTTATATATATATATATATTTACAGTCAAACCAGAATGTATTCAGACACCTTGAACATTTCATTCATTATTACAGTTTATTCACTATAGTTTAAAAAAATGGTAATAAAATATTACAAGATCTCAGAGTTAAACTGTATCAGAAAAAATTAATCTTAATTATGTCAGATAACACTTAAGCAAAACATGGTCAGGTCAAAGTGTCTGAATAATTTTTGGTCCCAAATTTTTTTATCAATTTTACTGGTAGTCCACTGTATGAAGAATTTTTGGGTATAATATGTCACAGTTTACTTTATAAAAATATATCAAAAATATCAAAAATGTCTGAATCTTTGGTTTGACTATATTTAGCTTAAATTTAGTTGCATCTCTTAAAGTCAGGCAGTGCTTTGAAAGCTCAGTGGCAAAAAGGGGCCAAAGTTTAAACTGTTTGAGCTTGAAATGATTCTGAACACTGAACGACTCACCTGTGTTGATTCCCTCTGCTGACAGAGGGCTGTGTGTCTTGGTGAAGGGGACGTTCACTGATGTCGTCCCGTTCTTGCGTCCGTCATCGTGTGGATTGGAGCGCCGCCGCCAGTAATTAAGTTCCTCGCGGTCCGACTCCTGACAGCGCCGCAGAACGCTCACCGAACGCCGCGTTTTCTCCACCATGTCCACAATGCAATTCAACACCTACAACCAGAGATGACAGAAAAATTTAGTACATGTCATAAATTCACACACACACACACACATATATATATATGATATACATTTTGCATTAAAGCATTGAAAATGAGATGTTTGCATATAATAATGAGCGTTTCAATGGAGAATGTTCTTAATTTTCATAATTTTACAATGCAAAAACACTAAAATAGGCTTAATTTCTTAAAACAAATCAGTATTATTACTAACTAAAATTATTAAAACATTTTCATTGATTGAAATAAAGCTGAATTATTATAAGCTGAATAAATATTAGATAAAAAAAATTAAACAAACATGTAATTAGTTTAATTACTAAAACTAAAATACAAATAACTAAATAAAAACATTAAAACAAAAACTAACAAAAAAAAAAGACAAAATCACATAAATCACCTAAAACTGAAAAATAAAACCTAAAAATAAAAGCTTAAAAATATTAAAAATATCATAATAGAACATAAATGATAATAAAATAACACACAAAAAAAATACAATTTCTTATTTTATTCTTGATTTTCAAGCGAAATACAAAGACAGGTATTGTGAGATTCACCGTCTAATATCACTACTGTACCGTGGTATCAGCACAGTATTTTTTGTAAGAATTATTAATAAATCCATTCTCACATGATCCAGATGTCTCCATTCTTCAGCCCACTCTCTCTCCGTCAGTCTGTGGTCTACAGGTTCCTCACGGTAGCCTCCGTTACTGCCTGAAAATGGCAACAAAAACACATCAGAAATTCACGAGTAGTTTAAAAGTAATCTTAAACTCAAGCTGCCGTCAGTCAGTACCTGGCAGCCGCGGCCTGTCCTTCAGCTCCCTCAGCTCCAGGATACGGTGTGGTTCTCTGTACAGCTGAGGTGTGCTGATGTCATCCAGAGCATAGTGCTGCAGAGGGGGCGGAGTCGGGTGGATCTGGGTGGGGAGCTGGAGCGGGTGGGCGGGGCTGTGTCTAGGGGCGGGGCTAATGGTGCAGATTCGTTTGGCAGGAGGCTCCAGGGAGGCGGGAGGCCGCTCGTGAAAGCCATTCTCTTTACTTCTGGAGTAAATAATAACAAAATAAGTAAGAAACAAATCACTGAAGTACCTTGCAGTAAATACCATGGTATATGAATATGGCAACCATTCAGTTCCATGTTATACATTAAAGCACAATGGTAAATAATCCCTCATAACACACTGAAAAAAAAAAAAAAATTGGTGTAGGATTTACTTTAAAACAATTTTCAAAGAAATTGCTAGTAAATTTCACAAATAATTACAAAGAAATGGCATTGAATTGGAAATGAAATAGCATTTTCTTGTAAAACATACTCCAATAATAACAAAATAAGTTTTTTTATTTTTTAAGTTTTAAATTATTTTTTTACAGTGCACATAAAAAAGTACCAGTCATACCATGTTTTATGCAAAAAAATTGTCACAGTAATATCGTGGTATTTTTTGAGGTACCTTGCAGTACTAATGTAAACATCATGGCATATGAATAACCATATATATATATAATATATATTAAGGGTATATAATATATATAAAGGGCTTTTTGAAGTTGTAAATAAAGGGGGAACAGGGTTTTACAAGAAAATACTATTTCAGCCTTTCTACTTTAAAATTTCATGTTGAATTCAATGTCTTACTTGCCATTAATTGTGAAATTTACAAGCAATTTGAGCAAAAATTGTTTCTACACCAAATTTTTTTCACTTACAAAAATCACCACGGTCATTCCATGTTTTTTGGACATTATACCATGGAAATGGAAATTTTCTTATGTACAATGGCATAAAATGTTTTTGTTTTTTTGGTCATGGTACCATGGAAATACCATGTTTTTTGGACCATATTATATTTTTTGTCACTGTAATATCATGGTATTTTTTGAGGTATCTTGCAATACTAATGTAAACATCATGCCATGTGAATAACCATATATATACAGTACAAAAGTATAATGTTATCTGATACCATAACTTTAAAAAAAGTTGTAAATAAAGAAAAAAAAGACGTTTTTACAAGAAATTTTTTTTTTTCTTTTGTACTTAATATTGCTGTAATTACACATTCATTTATATATCATGGCATAAAATTTTTGTTTTGCTCATGGTACCATGGAAATACCATGTTTTTTGTTCTTGTCACAGTAACATCGTGGTATTTTTTGAGGTACCTTGCAGTACTATGTAAACATCAATATATAAATATATATATATGTATCTAATACCATAACTCAAGGTCTTATTTCTCGGAGCATGTGTGCATGTGTTCATACCGGTTAGGACTGTGTCGTTTGCTGCTGTCACTGGGCTCCAGCAGGAGTTCGGAGGAGTCGGCCGGAGACGGGACGGTGGTGCTGAGCAGGAGGTGTTCGTGCTGGGACAGATACTGCGCTGGAGTCTGTTTGGCGGCCCGAGCGCAGTGCAGCAGCTCCCTCTGCAGTAAGGGCAGGTTGGCCTGTGTGGAGGACACAAATCTCACTGCATAACAAGCATCAACTAAATGGAAAATTGCTAGTAATCAAACCCACTTTGGAAGCAAGTGGTCTAAACTAATCAATGACCACCACATTTTTTGCATTTTTCCTGATAAGAGTGGAGATAAAGCTCAAAAAGATTTCTTCCTCGACAGACTCAGAGGAGCCACGGCGCGCATGAAAACTCAAAGCAGCCTTCGCCCGAGGCATCTGCTCAGCGTCACTGCATGTTCTGCTCACTATTACAGCTCCAGACCGCCATTTTCACCAACATCTCGTCAAAATAGTCCATAAATCTTTCATGCAAAAACACTTCAGCCGCAGGAGGATGGAAATGAAGAAGAGAAACAATCGCCGACATGAAACAAAACAGACCCAGCGCTCCATTTCTTATATGATGAGCATGTGAGTTTGATTACTAATGTGAGCATATGAAGAATATCAGACTGTTAAACCATCTGGCAAACACAAGGGGAAAATATTCTCTCATGTAACCATAAATTAATGTACATCTCTCTCTCTCAGTAAAGGCCGTGACACATCAAGCCATCGTCAAAGAACTAGCGGCGACAAAATCTGACACCGCAAAGACTACAGGAGACTGTCAAAGACTATAGGTGACGGTAGGTACTTATTTTGTACAAGTAATTACTTCACGACTGCTAAAAAAGTATGTTCTATCTAGTATGAATGTGTGTAGTATGACTGTAATCTGCCCTTACGAAAAAGAAATATGCTTCATTCATTTTATTAAGTATACTTAAGTAATGTTCAAGTATATTTTTAAGTATTCTTTATGCAGTAAGTATACTAATATCAATGTACTAGTAGTATACTTGTAAGTGTACTATTTCAATACTGCTTGGGACTAAATTGGCCCACTTTTTTAGTATATAAAGTATACATTTAAGTGTACTATAAATGTAACAGTAGTAAACTTTAAGTGCACAACTTTATAAGACAGTATGTAAAACTATGTGAAGCTACTCAATCAAAAGAGTAAACACAACTACAAGCCAAGTATACTTAAAAATACTTAATTATACTTTTAATTATATCTCGATCAAAAGATTGAGTACAAGTATTGAACGAATATACTTGCACTTTTCTGTCAGTACAAGTCAAGTATACTTAAGTGCAGTTTCACATATATACTTTCTTATTTTTCAGTTTTAAAGAAGTATACTAATAGCACACTTGAATAAACTTCTTTTTCGACCTACCAGCGTCAGTCGCTTCACTGCCATTCATAAACCCTCTCTCGTGGCCTCATGGGATAGTAAAACGTCCATCATAAGCACACTTCGGAATCTCGCCAGAAGTAGTAGGTCATCCAGGTACTTTTTGGCGGAACATACTTCTTTTGTCACATACTGTTTATCGTCTAGTATATAGTAGGGAAGTATGTGATTTGGGATGCAGGACTGCAGATATCTGATCTGATAATTTTTGCTTGATAATTTCAATGAACCAGTTCAATAAAAATGGTTCAGTGATTCACTCAGTTCACACACAGCATTTTATGCGCTTTTATTAAATAAAACATGAATAAATACATCTGGTATCACTTTGCTTTGTATTAAATGATATAAACGGTTCTGATTTTAGTTGTATTTGTCATATTTACTGATGTTATCACAATCAGAAAATAATTTAGTACTGATGATAATCATAACAATTCTGTTTTCACAAAATATATTAAACATGATGGTCTGGAATGCTTTAAAATGTTTACTAAACCCAGGACAAGAATCCCTATTTTTTATTACAAGTATGACAAACATCTCTGTTCATGATTAACTTCGCCCTGCTCTCACATATGCCGCCTGTCATTCACGTTCTTGTTTTGCGCCGGCAAATATTCCTGGACAACTGTGTCAACCGCTGCCGAGCTCCATATGCTGCGCAGGCCCCGTAAAAACAACCTGCAACGGTTTATAGTCGTGTTTCACACTTCCGACCGCCTGGAATTCTCGGAAGTCTCAGTCTGCTCCATAAATTACCAAAGGAAATATTAGATACCCTACACTTTCTCTGTTAATCATCCCTGTCATGCATGGTATTTGAAAAACGTCGAATTCAAGCAGCTTCACGTGTTTTATCCTAAATATCTTTCCAGGTATTCAATAATATCCAAAAAACTTCTTTCATACAGATTTTTTTATTGGCTTTAATGGTGTTTTAATGTCCCAGCTAACAGGGAACGCTCTCTGAACATTCTAGCAACGTTTTTCCTGTAACGTTTTGTTTTCTAGTGAGTTATCTGGTCTTTAATAATGTTTCCTTAACGTTCACATAACTTGGTTTTTAAAACATTTAACTGTTTAAACCGTAAGTATACCATCGGTGTCATGATAAATCGGGTCCTTCCTCGAAATCGGGTGTCCCCAAACTGTCAGTTAACAATTATCCTTAGTATATACTAATGATATTAATTTAAAATACACATAGCTTACTATATAATGTGTAAGAGAACAAATTAGTGCATAATAAAACTAATTGAATGTAATTTCTTACACTTGGTTAACTGTTGATTAATAAATAATAATTAATTTGTTAATTTGTTTCATTTATAACTGAAATATTGGGATATTTAACACTTAATTTAATACATAATTACATTAAAGATAATTGGAAATACATGTACGGTAAGAGCAAATGCGTTTATAAACTAAGCTATCAGGCTAATCGGGTATCTGTATGCTATGCTAGTACATAAGCTAACTATTACAGACATAAATGGTCATTATACCGTAGTTCAAACAGCATTTAGCATAACATGATTTTGTAGGAACTGTAATCAGGCACTAAAGAGAGTACCTATTAAAAGCAATTTGAACCAATGGGATCGCTTGCGGTCCTAATGGAGACCAGATTTTGGGGGGGGACCCAATTTGTCACTACTTTTTGTACTATGTAATATGTCAAAAAATCATACAGCTCAGATAGTCATGTGTCATATGTCATTTGAAAGGTCTCATGGAGTAGAATACAACAAGTTTAATTGTTTTGGACTTGAGTGAGTTTTTGTAAGTGAGAAAACAACTCAAAAAACGCCTTCAGGGCTTAAAAAAACTGGACGTTTTGAACGTTCAGAGAACATTCAGAAATAACGTTATGGGAATTTTGAGCACAACTACTCCTTTACTGGCCATTTACCTTTAAGAATGGTATGACGAACGGCCTTAAGGGGAAGTTTGTGGCTTCTTGCAGTCTGGAGTGAAACTCTTCAATGGTGACGGTGGAATTCTGTGGAGAAAAAAGACGCTTGTTAACCCCTTCCACATACGACCAAACTCTGCTCATGCAGACATGTATGTTATAGACGTACCACCAAAGCGAGCACCAGGTTTCGGACGCTCTCTCCGATCTCGGGCGAGATGTCATTGCCGAACTGCTGCAGCGTGGTGAGGAAGCGCTTGAGTTTGCTCAGCTGCCGCGCGCCGCAGGTGGCTGGAAGCTGCTGATTGGCCAGCGAAGAGGAAGATGATGATGACGGGCCGTTGCTGTAGCGCTGAGGCGGCGAGGGAACGGCGTTGAGCATCGGCGGGGAATGATTGATCCCATTGGTCACTGCACAAACAGAGAATGTGGTTAGGCTTGTGATAATGTTAGCTTTTATTTTATGTTTTCAGTTTTAATTTTCATTTTAGTTTAAGGTTTATTAATTTTGTCTTAGTTTTTTCATTAATATTTAGGTTTAAGTTTTGTTTCTTTTCTTTTTTTCAGTTTTAAGTATGTACTAAGATGTACTTTGTCACATGCTGTTTGTGTGACACCATTGTGAACACCGTTACTGACAATCCTCATTTTGGCTGCGTGAGATTCTCCAGCTTTGTTGTTGTTGAGCGACCGAAGCATGAGCTGTTAAAGCTCCACCCACTTCTGGAAAGCGGGCAGCTCATTTGCATTTAAAGGGACACACACAAAAACGGCGTGTTTTTGCTCACACCCAAATAGGGGCAAATTTGACAAGTTATAATAAATGATCTGTGGGGGATTTTGAGCTGAAACTTCACAGACACATTCTGGGACACCAAAGACTTCTTGTAAAAGGGGCATAATAGGTCCCCTTTAATAACTATTCATCAGCTTTTAATAAACTTTAAGTGGACTCGTCAAAAACTTGTCTCCTTTATCATTAGGAGTGGATATTACGGAATACTTCTCAGTATGTACTGCCTACTAAAAATAGTACACGGAACATAATGCATGGTTCCACAATTAAAATTTCAAACAACTAGTATGCCACGTTGTTGTCACATGACTTAGGCTGTAATCACTTCTGTTTTATTCATCACTCTGGAAGTGGAAGTTCAAGTGAAGCACATCGCATACTGCATACTGCAAATTTGGACATGCAATAGGTTTTTTGGTTATTCCATGCATGCAAATGGTAAAAGTAGTATGGTAGTATGACACACTAATGCCAGTGTCACATACTATATAGTACAGATAGCATGCAGGTTTGAATGAGTCTCACATGCTGTGGTGGAGAATGCTGCCGGACGAGGTCCGCTGGGGTTGATGGAGGGCAGAGGGGGCATGACGGAGACGATTGGTCTGGAATGAGTCTTTCCATCCACTGGGGATCCGGGCATGGCAGGAACGTTCTTCTCTGAGCTGTCTGAAAACCAGAGCCAGAGACAATGAGCTGGAGATTGACACATCACTTATTTTCTTTGTAATCATGAAAGTTCCTGTTTGTTCATGTCAAGATTTCCATTAAAATCCAATAAGAACATCTCTGATCTCATTCGGTCTGACGTAAAAGAAAGAACTCGATCCTCTCATTTCTTAACCGTTTCCATCTTGCGCAGGCACCAAAAGTTCATCGTCTCTACAATCATTAACAGAAGCACAAATGCAAACGACTGAATTTGGATATTCCAATGTGTCTCATGCATTGATATGCAATTAATGCATTGATATGCAATTCATGTTTAAAGAGACCTCGACAATCCAATTGAGCCTCTAAAAGTGCCATACATTTCTAAGCTTAACCCTCACACCCGTACTAAACCTATCATCATCTCCTTTCTGGTGCACACCAGATGTTTTCTGCCCTTGTTTAAGAACCGTGGAGTCCCGGCAGCTGAAGTGCAAATGAACCAGGTTTTGTCCTCGGGAAAGAAAGGGTGATCATTGAGGCCGCTTAAGAATGGAGAATCGGGCCATTTCACGCTTGCTAACTAGGCTTCACAAAAGCCGTCAAGGGCTAAACGCATACTTTCTGCTTTTGAATGGACCACCAGGCCCAAAAGTCGTAGATCAGAGGTGCTGTTGTTCTAAAAGAGCCGTGAGAGAAGCTATCGGCCTCATTTCGAGTATATCAGACCGCGGAAGACGCTTTTACAAAGGCGGCTAATAGACCCACACAGATCGAGTTGTCAAAGGTCATGAAACGCTTCTTACCAGACGACTTTTCATAGGCGGACGGGGCTTCTCCGGGTGAAAAGCGTGTTTTGTTTAATGTTTATTCATGGGAAACTAATGCAGTGAATGCGTTTCTCCATGAGGGATTACGCCGTATAGTTTTTAAATGGGCCTCTCCACTTAACAATGAAAAGTAAGGCGGCTTTTAATGGGATTGTTATAGCGCTCCATTTGTACGTTTCATTGCAGTCGCGATACACAGACGACATATTGAAGGAGTCCGACGCATAGCAGAAGAGTTGAGTGCAATCTATGCCCAATTATCCAGAAATCCTTTAAAATGTTGTGTCAGATATATTTAATATGCTATTATGTTGATTATTTAGTGCTGTCAAAATGATTAATCGCATTTAACATAAAAGTTAGTGCTTATATATGTGTGTGTACAGACACACACACACACACACATATATAACATGTATACACACACATATATTATATAAACACAAACTTTTATTTTAGATGAGATTAATCGCGATTAATTTATATATTTATATACTATACTACTGTAAAATATACATTTACAAATATACATTACTCTATTTGTTTGTGTAGAGCATTAAATTATATATATATATATATATATATATATAAATAAAATCAATAAAAATATATAAAATAGAAATAAAACCACAATTTTGCATGGAATTTCAAATCAAAGCAATTACATTTTGCATAAAGAAAATAAACTGTTACATTGTATTCTGCAGTTCAGGCTCATTGCATTTACTAAAATGAATCTCATATAAACAAAGAAATATGACAAATGTTGACATGTTTCAAATCAACGGAAAAAAGTCATATTTTGCATGAAGAAAATAAAATACATTTGAATTCTGTAGTTTAAGCTTGTTTCATTTATTGCACTGAATGTCATTCTCTTTTAAATGTGCTTTTATTGTGACTGTGAGCCTCAGAATCATCATCTTAACGCACTAATCGAAAGTGCCGCAGTCACAGGTGTGACACACTTTTGCACGGACACATAGACAAATCTTGTGGTTTGCGAGCACACCTGAGCCCCGCTCCGGGTCCTTCAAGCTGCCCCTCTTAATGCCTGACTGAAAAATCATATGCCATCTTTTTTTTTCCTTCCATGTACACCTGTTTCCTTCCTAGGAGGCAGGAAGTGGGAACGCAGGAAGGACTGGGAGAAACAGGAAGCCCAGCCATTTGGGTTTGTGCCACACCATAGGATGTACACAAACCCTCCCATATCCTCCGTCTGTTAGCAGAGATTATCATCACACCTGTGGAGAACTACTGACACATACAGTTTCACTAGTAAAGACTCTAAAATAAGTTTGAGACTCTAAAATCGCATTGATTCTGACTGAACTCACGTTCATTATAAGATATTACAGATCAAAATATCACCAGACTGATCGGTCAGCCAATATTTTCAGCCGTTTTCAGATTATCAATAAAGCCAGAAGTTTTTAAATAAACCATATTATTATTAAATATTTTCATTTTTTTGTTTAAATATTGTGTATAATAACAATTCATATAATTGTATCAACTGTGTGCAATCTACTGAATATAAATATATTTGCATAAACTGGCTGCCCTGCTCTTTAAAAACATAGTAATATTTATGTTTATGCATAATATGCTTAAATGCAAAAGCATTACTCTTTTATTTATGTTTATGCATATGCATGTTATGCATATTTTATGCATTTATGCATAAACAAATAAATATTACTATATTTTTTATTTCAGTTATGCATAAATGCTTAAAATATGCATATGCATGAATGCAAAAACATTGTTTTATTTATGCATAATTATGCGTAACTGAAATTAAAAAATGAATGCTTATAAAAATATTCTAACTGTTGATACAAGTGTTTTTGCGGTCTCAGGGACACATGGCAGGTGTGGAGATTTTGGTTATCAGTCAGTGAATTGAAAGCATCCTTGTCTTCCACCTGAGTCCAGCACACACACACACACACACAATAAACACACTTCCTCCTGCCGGTGAACGCACAGCTGCGGTGCGGATCCGTGCGGGAGAGTACACGGGTCTGTTAGCTCTGAGATATATCTGTGCGGATCAATATTGATCTGCTAACAGCAAACGAGCAGCTTCCTCTGACTGCCACCTGTCACAGCCCCGGCTCACACTCATAAAGCTGAAATAAAGCGAAAAAACGAATTACAGCTATTAAATGGCACTGTCAATAGCTGGTCACCTGACACATCTCATGATGATGTCGTCAAACCTCTAATAGACTGTGATAAACTGCTTTAAACTAAGAGGAACAAACAACTGCATGATCATGAGTTTAATCACAGGATCACCACAGAGAACATGAACTTCCATAAAAACAGCTTGAGACATAAAAGTCCATAATGCAAAACAAATAAAATGTTTTATATATACATCCATCCATCCATCCATCCATCCAACTATCCATTCAACCGTCCATCCATCCATCCATTTAACCATCCATCCATCCAACTATCCTTCCATCCATCTAACTATCCATCCATCCAACTATCCATCCATCCATCCAACTATCCTTCCATCCATCTAACTATCCATCCATCCATCTAACATCCATCCAACATCCATCCATCCATCCATCCATCCATCTAACTATCTGTCCATCCATCCATCCATCCAACCGTCCATCCATCCATCCAACTATCCTTCCATCCATCTAACTATCCATCCATCCATCTAACAATCCATCCATCCATCCATCTAACTATCCATCCATCCATCCAACTATCCATCCATCCATCCATCCATCCATCCATCCAACTATCCATCCATCCATCCATCCATCCAACTACCCATCAATCCACCCATCTATCTATCTATCTATCTATCTATCTATCTATCTAAATTCAAGTTCATTTTTGAATTCTACATCCTGTTTTCCACCTCAATTCAAATTGAATTCAGATTATTCAGGCATTCTCAATTCATTTCTGGATCTATCTACAACCTATAACGAAACATCAAGAACTTTTTGATTCAACTCAGGAACCTTTACAGTCAGTAATGGTTTCTGACAAGAAGATGGATATGAATATATCCCTGATTTCTCCTAAAACATCTCATTTGGTTGTGAACACATGTGCCGACTCTGAGAATATAACCAAACCCATCTGAAAGAGGTTTACTCCCCCAAAACGTTAAACATTGAGGCACACAGAGTTGATTTAAAAGCCCGGCCTGTCTTTGTTTAAAATGATATATGAATTTCCATTAAAAGCGCTTCAATGCGGCCAAACCGAGTGTTTAGAAATCATTTAAAGAGAGCAGGACAATAGCGCAGAGAGCCGCACCGCCTCCAGCCTCACATCAGCAAAACAAACCCTTCCAGCCACGGACACAAAAGGGTTAAGCTATCAGATCATTATGTGTGTGTGAGAGAGAGAAAGAAAGAGAAAGAGCTGGGACGGATGTTTCTGTTCCCCTTCCCCCTCCGTCTCCTTCTGTTCTTCCACCATATGGAGCTGATGGGGGTGCGAACGGACAGCTGGAGTCTCCAACAGTCACCTGTGTCCAAATCCCACCGCAGAAGAAAAACCACTAACCAAATTTCCTCAACTGTTTCTATCTAGACATTAAATGGAGATTTTCTGCTTCTCGGATGTTTCTCCTGAGGATAAATAAAGACGCTGGTGATCTCACAAGCGTCTCCTCTAGATCAGAGCTCTGGATTCACGAGACATTCAGAATAAAAATCTTCTTAAATGCTTAAGAAAAAGCTAGGAATATTTTGTATATTTGCATTAGTGCCCGCCCACTTTTTCAGCAGCGCTGGTTCCTGAAGTGTTTTTTTCATTCATGTCTCCCATGGGGATTTCTAAAAAGTCTTTGTTAAAGTGTTATAAGCCAATCATAACACTACAAACTTTGATTTGAAGCAAAAAAGCATTTAAAAATTGGACAAAAAGACAAAGACTGTGAACTTAACAGCTTTAGTGAGGAAAAGAACTACAATCCCATGAAGCATTGCAAACAGCATAATCAAAATAAAAATGATGGAAAAATATAAAACTACTCATTTAAAAATCTATCTATCTATCTATCATCCATCCATCCATCCATTTATCATCCATTCATCCTCCATCCATCCATCCATCCATCCATTTATCATCCATCCATCTATAATCCATTCATCCATCCATCATCCATCCATCCATTTGTCATCAATCCATTTATCATCCATTCATCCTCCATCCATCCATCCATCCATTTATCATCCATTCATCCATTTATCATCCATCTATCCATCCATCCATCCATTTATCATTCATCCATCCATCCATCTATCATCTATCCATCCATCTCATCAGTCCATCCATCCATCATCCATCTATCCATCCATTTATCATTCATCCATCCATCTATCATCCATCCATCCATATCATCCATCCATCCATCATCCATCTATCCGTCCATTTATCATCCATCATATCGTCCATCCATCCATCATCCATCCATCCATATCGTCCATTCATCCATCATCCATCCATCCATCCATCCATCCATCCATCCATCAATCATTCATCTATATTCATCCATTCATCCATTTATCATCCATCCATCCATCCATCCATCTATCAATCTATCTATTAAAAGAAATATCAATTTCAATTAATTTTAATTACTCAAACTCATATTGCAATTCTGCATCCTGTTCGTCACCTCAAATTCAAATTCAGTAATTATTCAGGCATTCTCAATTCATTTCTGGATCTATCTACAACCTATAATGAAACATCAAGAACTTTTTAATGCTTTGATTTTTGCAAGATTTGGTTGTGAATACATGAGGCACAAAGAGTTGATTTAAAATCCCGGACTGTCTTTGTTTAGAATGAAATATAACAATTGGGTTCAAATTAATTGCTGTAATTTCATACATATAAATAAAAATACACATTACTACTCCTATAGGGATGTGCTCGAGTTCTGTGAAGTCACACCAATGATCGATAATGTAAATGATGATTGGTCATGATTATGCATGTGACATGACTTTTTGCTGAAAATGGAATTTATCTTTATTTCCTTGAATCCGGACACTGTTCTGATGGGTCGCAAACAGCAAAAATAATACTAAATGCAAATAATAAAATGCATTTATAAAATGATCTCAACAATGTCTCAGACACCTGCACTCAAATCTCAATATGATCTGAGCTGCTCTCTGTGTTCATTTAAATCTATTTTATTTGAAGTTGAAGAAACATAACTGATATAACTCCATTAAGTCTCTGAAAGAGCAACATCTGAGCAGTAAAAAGTTCCTGTGGGGAGGAAGGGAGGAAAATAGGAGTTTGACAGGAGGAGAGGGAGGAGGAGGGAGAGTTAAAGAAAGGAAGGCAAAACAAAAGCTGCACCTGGTGCCTATCAGTCCACACACACACACACACACACACATCTGCTGCTCTCTCGCAGCGCATGCAACAGGTCGAAGCCTCGTGTATCCTGACAACAGAGCAAATGACACGTCACTGCGTCCGTCTGCACACATTAAATCCTCTCAGCTTTTCAATTAAAACATCACGCCTCGACCCTGAGCTCATCAACGCCACTCACTTCAACTTCATCTATAGTCTGAGACTCCATTCATTGACCTGCCAGACTGATACAGATGATTCAGATCTTACAAGATCATTAACTGGAAACTGATTTATTGGCACTTTTAGATCTTCTGTATTGTAAAGGCACATTTGAGATGTACTTAATAGGTATTTAAACTAAAAATACTTTGATATACACCACTGTTCAAAAGTTTGGGGTCGGTAAGATTTTTTAATGTTTCTGAAAGAGTCTCTTCTGCTCACCAAGGCTGCATTTATATGATCAAAAATATAGTAAAAATTGTGAAATATTTTTTACAATTTAAAATAGCTGTTTTCTATGTGATTATATTGTAAAATATAATTTATTTCTGCGATCAAAGCTGAATTTTCAGCATCATCAGAAATCATTCTAATATGCTGTTTTGCTGCTCAAGAAACATTTATGATTATTATCAATGTTGAAAACAGCTTCATATTTTTGTGGACACTGTGATGCATTATATTTTACAGGATTTTTTGATGAAAAGAAAGTCTTTACTGTCACTTTTGATTGTGTCCTAGCTAAATAAAAGTCTTAATTTCTTTAAAAAAAACCTGTACTGACCCCCAAATTTTAAACTAAATACCATCAAAATATTGATTTTTTAACTTTGATTGAGTAGTTTCCATATTACACTTAAAAACCAATATCATGGTACATAAAAAAACAAAAACTACCATGGTATTTTTCAAGGTACATTGGAAAAACACTGAAATACTATAGTACATGTATTTTGGTCTTATTTTACGATAAAAAGACTTGCTTCACATACCAAGACATTTTCAGAGAATATACCTCAAAAATATACTTCTGTCGCCAGATATTTTTGTTTATATATTATTTTGTTTTCAGCATGAACTCACTTTATTTATTTCTACTTCATCATTGCAGCCTGTTGTAGATGTAGTTACATGTCCTTCAGACTCCATTTACAGCTTGTTTCAAGGATTTCACACACTCACACACACACACACACACACACACACACACACACACACACACTCACTTAGACATACATTTGCATGATTAAGTGAAGGAAACAGTTATTGACAAACTGATGATAACAGTGATATCCGTTAACTGGTGTGTCATCTGGTGTGTGTGTGTGTGTGTGTGTGTGTGTGTGTGTGTGTGTCACTGTCCTTCGGCTCATCGGAAGCATCTGCTCATTGAATTGCTGCCCTTCTGACCTCTGTGGGACTAATTGATTGTCCGGGTTATCAATCACTCAACGGCTGCTCTGATTGGCTCATTCCACTTGGTTTTAGAAACACAGAGATCAAGCTGACTCGATAAGAGCCTGTTGAAGTGTTAATGTCAGTGTTTCTCTGCTCTGATGTAACCAGGGTCTCCAGTCCCGTTTCCAGCCAAAACTATCCTGTACCAGCTGCATCACGTCTCAGGCCTGATGCTGAACGCGTGGGAGAACAAACACTCGAGTCCAGATGTACAACATGCTGTCGGCGAAATCTAAACTATATATCTGTCACTTATGGAGACTGATACATGAATTCTGAAGCATTTTAATACCATGGTAAATCAGACAGTACCACGGTGTATATAGAAAAGTACTAGATGATATCAAGTGTTGTTATCGTTAACTAAAACTTTTTTTTTTTTAATTGAAAAATGGCTGAAATAAAATTAAATTATAAATATTAGATGCAAAAGTTAAAGTCGAAGAAATAAAATTAAATTACTAAAACTAAAACAGAAATAAAATTTAAAATAAAGTTAAATATAAATATTTTAAAAACGACAAAGGCACGTAATAAAATTAATAAAACTTAAACTAAAAATAAAGTTAAACAGAAATATTTAAAAAAAAAAAAAATGATAAAAGCACATACCAAAATGACTAAAACTTAAAATAAAATTAAAAATATAAAAAAAAGCAAATTCAAAATATGAATTAGTACAATAAATCATACTAAAATGACTTTTCAAGAAAAGTTTGACACAAACATATTTTAAAAAAATTGAAAAATGGGTGAAATAAAATAAAATATAAATATTAGATGCAAAAGTTAAAGTCGAAGAACCAAAAATAAATGACTAAAACTAAAACTGAAATAAAATTAAAGATAAAGTTAAATATAAATGTTTTAAAATGACAAAAGCACATAATAAAATTACTAAAACTTAAACTAAAAAAAAAATTAAACAGAAATATTTATATAATAATATTAATAATAATGATAAAAGCACATACCTAAATAAAATTAAAAATATTAATTAGTACAATAAATCATACTAAAATTACTTTTTGTGTGTCAAGAAAAGTTTGACACAAATTCTTAACAAAAATGTATTGTGCTTTTTAATATTAATTTTTTACCACGTTACTCTTTTAGGAGTATGATGTAAATTCCTTGATGCATGAATATGCTAATCATTAAGGACCATAATAAATATCATAAGTACCATGCTTTTGATACCATCACTCTCACATACAAGCTCCGTTAGATCTTCTCTAATTATGGGGCCCTTAAAGACAAAACGTCTCTAGCCCCTGAGGGCCTCCACAAAGTGCTGTTCGGGGTCATCGAGCACAAGCCACCCAGCGCTACGTCTTCACTAGAGCTACTCGTGACTGTTCTGATGTCCGACAGACCCTCAGACCACACAGGAGGTCAAAGGTTTTAACGGCGAGTGGGAGTGAAGCGGGACAATGGTGTGATTGAGCGCAGGCCGCACACACACCTCCATCACACGCAACAGTAAAACGGTTGTTTTAGGGCTAATCGGTCGGATCCGTTGCTGTCCTGATGACAAGACGACAGTTAGCGTTGCTTCAGCAGAGCTAATGTGGAACTTCCTGCCTTCAGCGTTACTCAACAGCTGCTCTATCGATGTGTGTGTGTGTGTGTGTGTGACATGAACTCATCATATTCATATACATATTCATAACAGTTCTTCATGAGTACCATGATATATATATATATATATATATATATATATATATGTGTGTGTGTGTGTGTGTGTGTGTGTGTCTGTTTGTATTGTAAAGGCACATTTTAGTACTTAATAGGTATTTAATCTTAAAGTACCATAAAAAGATTATGTTTTTAATGTTTAAAGTCTCTTCTGGTCACCAAGGCTGCATTTATTTGATCAAAAATACAGTAAAAAATTGTGAAATATTATTACAATTCAAATAGCTGTTTTCTTTGTGAATATATAGTAAAATGTAATTTATTCCTGTGGTGAAATCTGAATTTTCAGCATCATTACTCCAGTCTTCAGTGTCACATGATCATTGCCAACTTAAATCTTAAAAATTAAAACTTAAAATTAATTTGGTGAAGTACTAAAATAACTAAGTAAATAAACACTAATAAAAAATGCACAGCAAAATTACTAAAATTAAACTGAAAACAACATATAAAATAAAACCTAATTCAAAATATAATTCAGCAAGGATGCATTAGATTGATTTCTGAAGGATCATGTGACACTGAAGACTGGAGTAATGATGCTGAAAATTCAGCTTTAATCACAGGATATAAGTTACATTTTAAAATATATTCAAATAGAATAAAGCTATTCTAAATAGTAATAATTTTTCACAATTTTTGATGTATTTTTGATCAAATAAATGCAGCCTTAGAGAGCAGAAGAGACTTCTTTCAAAAACATTACAAAGACTTACCAAGTGCAACACCAATCTTTTGAACTGTAGTGGTATATAAAAATACTATAGTATTATGAACTAATACCATCACTCTACTAAAGTACAGTCATTTTGTAAGTGTCTTAAGCAAAGTAATGAGATAAAACACTAAAAATGGTGATAAAATGTGCTTTAGGCACTAGTTGGATTCCAGTCCAAAGCTCTGAGTTTGTACAGAAAAGCAGACAGCAAGTCTACACACACACACACACACACACACACACAGTGTGCTGTCAGGATGACGGTGTGCAGTCGTCCTCTGCTGTGTGTCTGTCAGAACGTGGCTGTAGATTGTGTTAAAGTGACACACAGCAGAGCTGCAGAAACACACAGAAACACTCAGAGACGGACGTCAGTCCTGAGAAGACCTCTTAACATCTCAAAACCTTCTCCTGAAGTACAATGTTTCAAAAGAGATCTAAAACTGCACTCAGAGTCTACAATGTCTCAAACATGATTTATAGCTCTATATTCTTACTGTATGATTGACAAGTTTTATTTCTCCTGAGGGATCTTAGATTGAGTCTCCTGAGCAACAACATATCTGTCTTTCTGAATCGTTGACCTTTTAATTCCTATTTGTTTTATCGATTGATCCGTCCCTCCATCCGTGCACAAAACTAATGCTGCACACTCTTAAGTGAGTTCAAGTTAAAGGAGAGTTAAAGCAGGTTAATTTAATGACGCTGTATTAAAACTCGAACTCTCTCCTCCAGCTGGCATCTCATCACGGTTCATCACACCTGAAGCTTCTGCCACGTGGATCCGGGACCCAAAAAGTATTTTTATCGAGATTACACTCAGTTCTAGATGATGAAATATTTTAGAGCGGAGCAGAAACACTTTCCGTGATGTTATTCATTTCCATGACTGACCAAAAATCACTATTTATTAGAAATTTCCCTGATTATTCCAGGTTTTCCATGACAAAAATATTTTAATGATTCATTAACACAACATTTTTTTCTTTTGTCAAATCAACTTAAATAATTAATGTGGTTCAGATAACGTGATATTTTGAGTTTCTGTTGATTAAACCAATCACCTTCATTGCATTGACTTAAAATTTTAAGGCAAACTTACTTTTAAGTTAAACCAACAATTCTTTTTTTTTTTACAGTGTACAAATAAAAAGCAAGATAAAGTAAATTTGCATTTATTTAACCTCATTCATATTATTGTAATGTTAATCATATAGTATCATAATAATAATAATACAATGTTACACATTAATGTAATAATTTAGATGCACTAACCAGATGGACAGTGCATGTGTGTATTTTTAAACCATTACTAAATTGTATATGATACCACGGTACTGAATGATTAACATGTTTCATGTCTCTGCAAGCAGTACCATAGTAAAGTGATGGTATATTTGATATAAACCATGCCAATGAAATTCATGTCCGATGGCATGGAATATCATGGTACTTCTTATAATAAATGATATCACGGTTTTTCATGGCACATTTTCAAAGGTTTCTAGTCTCCATAGACCCTTTAATCCACACGTAAAAGTACCATAGTACTACTACTGTATGTTGAACATGTGGTTATTCTTTTCTTTAAAACACAAACACATCATATCTGCAGATCTGGAATGCAGGATTTGGAAGAAAACATCAAAATCTAGTGGACGTGAAACACACACAGATGAAGCTCACCTCCTCTCTACGATAGTCCGCTCCTGCTCGTGTCTTATTCCAAACAATGTAAATCACTCTGGTTTAGATGGTCGCTCGTTCATATGTGAGGCATGTGTCTCAAACTCTCTCACATATGTGAGCGCTGCAGTCCGAGTCCTTCCCACCGCCAGCGAGGCACAGATGGACTCCAGATGGGTTATGGGATTTAGAAAGTCTCCACGCCTCCCTCTCTCTCTCTCTCTCTCTCTCTCTCTCTCTCTGTCTGTGCTGTCTGATGTCACTGCCCAGGTCACGCCCACTGTGTGGCTCCTAGCCAATCAACCGCTGCTCTATTCAATACATTAAAGTAGAGGAGACTCATTAACATAACTAACTGCTCTGGCACTCAAAGGCTAAACAAAGTGCATGCCAGTTGAAGGGAGGGGGTGATTACCCATAACACCTCATACTGTGTGTGTCGTTACTATAGGCTGAATTATTCAACATCTTGTGCTGTTCACATGCAAAAAAGTGCTAAAAAGATTGCTTTCTTATAGCTAATTGATGTTTCAAGTAAATGTGTTGCATGTTTCTTGTAAAACTGCTCAGGACAATCAATTGTTGATGTACACTAAGAGCACAGAGATAGAAATACTATTAAATATTGTCTGAATTAGACATATTTTTTTATTTGTAATCATAATTGTTGACGTTTTATACTTATTTATATTTTATTTAAATGTATTTTTTATATTATAAATACCATATTTATGTAGTATTAATTTATTGTTTTATTTACAGTTTTATTTATATATCAATATATATATATATGTGTGTGTGTGTGTGTGTGTGTGTATGTGCAAATACATAATAATAAAATATAATTATTTTATTATTATATTATAAAACTGCAATAAAAAATATATAGTATTAATTTATTGTTTTATTTACAGTTTTATTATATATATAATAGTTTTTTATTATATATATATATATATATATTATAAAAGTGCATATATATTAATTTTTATTATTATATTATAAAACTGCATATATATAATATACATTTATATATTCATTTTTATACATATACTATATATTTATATAGTATTCATTTATTGTTTTATTTAGTTTTATTTATATATATATATATATATATATATATATATCATATTATTTTATTATATATATATTATAAAACTGCAAATATATATATTAATTTTCATTATATTATAAAACGGCATATATATATATATATATATATATATATATATATATATTCATTTTTATACATATACTATATATATTTATATAGTATTCATTTGTTTTATTTACCGTTTTATTATATATATATATATATATATATATATATATATATATTATAAAACTGCATATATAATATACATTTATATATTCATTTTTATACATACTATATATAGTATTAATTTACTGTTTTATTTAGTTTTATTATATATATATATATATATATATATATATATAAATATATTGTAAAACTGCAAATATAAATATATACTATATATAGTTTTTATTTATTGCAGTTTTATAATATAAAAATAAAATGAATATATTTATATTTGCAGTTTTACAATATATAATATAATAAAAAATGAACATATATAACATATACATATATATATATAAACAGCCAAACTGGGTGATTATTAATAAACCCTTCGTGTACATGTCAGATCATTTTCTTTTCACCTGGGGCGAGAGAGGCGAAGTTTAATAAAATGTGACGTGTAATAAGAAACATTATCTACAATATGGTGTCATGTGGCACATGCTCTCTATCTCCTTCTCCATCTACTTCAAGACAAATAAACAGAACCCTGACTAGCGGCCAATCTCTCCTCCTGTCCAAAAAAGAAAGTCAAAAATGCATGACCTCACTCTCAGAGACTTCTCAAGCATCACAGAGAGAGAACGAAACATGATACGAGCAGAAATAACAAGAATTCATCATGTTCAGTGAAAGAGCGTTACATCAGCCAGCCTGATTAATTGATCAATGCTGGAGATCACAAATCATCTGATATCACAAATCATCATGCAACCAGATTTTTGGTGAATTTTGAGATTTTGAAAGTAAATATAATATAAAAAATAGATAAATTACATATATGATGATTATATATAAAATATAAAAAAAATATTATAAATATAAATATTTTATTTATATTTTATATATTTATATATATATATATGCTGATAAGAATGAACTCAACACTAGCCCATCATATGCTGTTTATCATAAATATTGCATGCATAGAGAGTAAAAATCCAAACAGTGATGTAAACCTGTTGCTCATGTACAGACAGTGATCTGTGCTCTTTAGGGAGCGTGTTTGGGCTGCCACTTGAGTTAATGAGCATTAACACCAGCTCCCTTCATTTGCATGTAAATGCACATCTATAAAGCTCGGCTTAAACAAAAAAAGCGACTTTCTGCTCAGAAATGCATCTGAAAGGAGTGTGTGGCCATTACACCACATATGGAGACGCCACAGAAGGTCTGTTTCCAATGAAAAACACTGTGTGTGCTGGGAATGACAGAAGACTAGCTCTGAGCTAAAGTGTGCTGCCTACACAGAGAAGGAAACAAACAATACAAAAGCTCATGCTGTCTTCTTAAATGGCTCATTTTAGCCAAATTTTATTGCATTATACTTCAAGATGAAGACAATACCAAAATGCACTGACAAACTGTGTGGAAAAACATCTGAGATAGCAGACAAAGCAAGTAATATATTTAGGCCCGGTTTCACAGACAGGGCTTAGACTAAGCCTTAGTTAGGACATTTAAGTATCTTTTATAAACGTACCCTAGAAAAACACATTACTGGTGTGCATCTTGAGACAAAACAATGACACTGACATATTTTAAGATATGGCAGTGTAAGTTCTTTTCAGTTAAAACAGCTCAAACATGCATTTTAGTCTAGGACTAGCTTAAGCCTGGTCTGTGAAATGATAAAGATAGCTCTAATCTTGACTATTTCACCTAATAATTGGTGCTTTGAATTTTTCTGTACTTATTAGGAGCATTATGTTAACTAACAATACAAATGTCAGTATTTTCGACTCCAAAACATTTATTTTTACTCTTAAAAATAAAGGTTCTTTATTGGCATCGAAGGTTCCATGAAGAACCTTTAACATCCACTGAATCTTTCCAGTTTCTTTATAATGTAAAAAGCTTCACTAAAAGGTTCTTTTTTGGAACCAAAAATGGAAAAAACCCTTTTTTATCGAGAGCACATGTAAAGCGCACGAGTCACAGTGTTACATTTTGGGTGAAAATGTTCTTTTAAACACATTATAAAGAGCACAGGAGCCTGTTTCTATCCGAATCGTTACAATCCTTCTATTCCATCTGCAAGACGTTTCCTCCATCTGTGGACGAAACGCAGCAGGGCGACAGATGTGAACACACTCGTCCTGAACTCAAACACACACACACACACACACACACACACACACACACTGAGCGGACTGCTGTTCCAAATCCACATCCAATCTCCTCCACACCAAAATCTCTTTCCAAGCACTTCTCTGCGTCCGTCAGTCTCTCTCTCTCTCTGTTTGTAGTGGCATTCCTGCTCGGCTCTCGGCTCCAGTGTGTCTGGCCGCGCCGCACGCCTGGGAGCCATTAGTTTAAGTAAAGCCTGACACACACACACACTCAACTCCTCTTACAAGACATACAGACAGAGTGTGTTTGTATGTAAGTGAGGAGACGTGTGTGAAAGAGGTTTGTGTGAGTGTGTGTACTTATAGTTTGGGGACCAAATTGTCCCCAGAAGTGATTTAAATCTGACTAAACCTCCCTTTGGGGTCATCCAGGAATGTACTCAATAGAGAACAAATTATTCACACATATATATATATATATATATATATATATATACATACAGTATTTATGTGTGTGTGTGTGTGTGACCCTGGACCACAAAACCAGTCATAAGGGTCAATTTTTTGAAATCTCAAAAGGTGAATAAATAAGCTTTCCATTGATGTATGGTTTGTTAGGATTGGTCGAGATACATCCATTTGAAAATCTGGAATCTGGGGGTGCAAAAAAATCAAAATATTGAGAAAATCACCTTTAAAGTTGTCCAAATGAAGTCCTTAGCAATGCATATCCACTCACAAAAATCGATTTTTGATATATTTACAGCAGGAAATGATCTTTACTTAATATCCTAATGATTCTTGGCATAAAAGAAAAATCGATAATTTTGACCCATACAATGTATTGTTGGCTATTGCTACAAATATATCCGTGCGACTTATGACTGGTTTTGTGTTTTAATGAAAAAATTATATTATACATACATACATATATATATATATATATATATATATATATAGGTCCTGTGACAATAACAAGGCATACTAATGGTATACTAATACATCGTGTAGTATACGTGTACTGTTTTAATTACTATTAGGGGTGTACTCTGTAAACAAGAACAACGAAACTAATTACAAGCAATAGGACAAAACTACAATAGAACAAAAACACAACTGAAACAGACCTACCTGAAAACTTTAAGCACTAAAATTAAGAAATACTACATAAATTGTATAAAGTAATTAAATGTACAAAAAACACTGCATAGTCTCCACTGTGTAAATTAAATACAAATGTATTCTTGTATGTAGTAGTATTTGTATGTAGTTTAATTAAATTAAGTGATTCAGTCAAGAGCAGTGAGTGTTTGATTAACATTAATGACACAGACAGCAGCAGGTTTATTAGGCTGCCGTCACTTTAAGACCGAATGCACGGATCCAATATACTGATACACATGCATTTCTTTCTAAACTGCTTATGTTAATTTAGGACATAAATGACTGTGTTTATGAGGATACTCGCAAAGATGGATATTTTGTCACATAAGTGTCTGTATCGTTTTCAACCTAATTAGGCGTCAAAAAGAACTCAGTTGAGTACTCACACGCTCTATGAGCGGACAGCACTCAGAAACCATCTCTTGCACTGTTTTAAACTGTTTTAAAATCACTTGTTTTAAACAGCAATGCTTAAAAACACATGCAAATGATAAGCTTTTGACAAATTTCTACCAGTTAATCGCGTCTACCGATATATCGCCTACCCCTATTAACTATTATTCAAAGGTGCAGTGTGTAAATTTTAGCGGCATCTAGCGGTGAGGTTGCGAATTACAACCAACGGCTCAGTCCACCGCTTACCCCTCCCTTTCGAAGCACATAGAGAAGCTACGGTGGCTGACACAGGACAAAGACGTCGTCGTCTGAGACAGAAGAGAGTAGCCAGTCAAGCAAACACACTCTGTAGAGCAGTTTGTCCGTTTAGGGCTACTGTAGAAACATGGCGGCGCAAAATGGCTAATTCGATATAAGGGGACCCGCGGCGTATATAGATAGAAATGGCTCATTCTAAGATAATAAAAACATGACAGTTCATTATGTAAAGTCTTTATACACCACTGAAAACATAGTAATGTATATTATATTGCATTTCTGTCAATAGATCTTCTTAAATATTACACACTAGACCTTTAACATTTCTAGCCATGCAGTATTGTGTGCAGTATTCAGTAAGTAGTATGCTTGTTTTTCATTCTGAAACAGTGTTCAAACCCTCCCCCAAACCGTTCAGCTACTGTCACACTATACCGGCTTAGTGTTGCTAAGTTAGAAGTTAGTTACTCCCCAACACTTGAGCGTCTGTCAGAGCGCGTGTGCACGAGTCTGCACTTACAATTTATGAGAGGTGGGTCACACTCTCTTGGCCACATTACCCTAAAGTTTCCACACGGGGAGCCAAGAAGACAGACAACAAACACACTTTACTGTTAGACAGACATAATGGCCATCAAATGACCAGTAACCCTGATCCATTCTCATTTGCTGAATCTAAAACAAGATGTAACCATCATATTTGTTTATGCAAATAATTAATATTATTATGTCTGTTATACAAGCTGTTTGATGCCAAAATGGAAGTGAATAATGCGCAGAATGTACTGCAGAAGTATGCAACAAAAATAACAGTATTATGCAACACTGTCATATGACCTCAATATGCTGCATGTTAAATTCAGAAATCTTGTAAACAAAAATGGTTCTTTTGCATTTTCTGTATTTCATAACACATTAACCTTTTGTTGTTGCGCTAAAAATGTCTGAGAACAGCAGGCCGGGTATCAGCTCTTCATCTGACGTGAACCTTTTGAAGGTTTATCTGAAAATCTCTTTCAAAGTGACGAGGAGGAATTCACTGCCTTGTTTTACAAGAGAAGAACTGATGTGAAGTACATCTGTGTGGACAGACAGAGAAACACACACCGCTCCATACCGAAGAGGTCAAATCCCAAACCAGGTCTGATGACGACACTCGCGTGTAAACAACCTCCGGACTATATTTAAGACTTCTATACGATCGTTTCATTCTGATATAATCACGGTTAGTCAACACAAATAACAGACATACAGCGGCCCTAGAAGAACATTTGAATGTCATTGCATTGAATACAAAAGCACTTTAGACTTTTAAATGATAAAATAATGAACATATAGGGCATAAAATCAAGATTTTTAGGTGCATGAGAAACCTTTATGTCTTATTTTTAATGTAGTTTTCTAGTGCAATGACATTCACACATTTGTAAGTGTGATTTACATGTCTGAACACTTTCTGCGGCCATTGCATAATGAAAAGAAGGACGTAGGCAGTGCCCTTGAGCCTGATTTGGAGGTGTATATACATATATATATATATATATATATATATCAGATCCAAGTTGCGCTATTGAAATAAAATGCATCTGGAATCTCATCCGAGTGGGATGAAAGCATGCAAGAGATAACACGGCTGTAATGGGGAGACACAAAGAGCTGTGTGTTGTGTGGGATCCATGCCGAACGAAATCTAAGACACAAGATGAGAGAAAGAGACACGATGAAAGAGACTGTGTTCGGATTGGAATAGTAGCATACTGCAGTTTAAATGCATAAAAATAACATGTGAAACTACAGCGCACAATTGAGCAAAAGCAGTCAGCAGGTCAAATATGATTGGAATTACATACAATTAAACGATGCTGGATAGTAACTAATTACATAATTTAGTACTTGTAATTAGATTATATAACATTTTAAAATGCTCATAATCAGATTACAGACTGTTACATTTACAGTTACTGTTTTACATACGGGTCATTGACGAGTAAGGTTTTTGTAAACATAATGGAGATATAATTAATTTTGAAGTTTTATTAAGTGTTAACAATGTGATTATGTGGTTTTTATGATCAATTAACACTGCTTTTGTAATTTTTTTACAAGATGGACAAAATTTGTCACCAAAAAAGTCATTCGGTTTAACCAAAATTTCGGTTTTACCGAATGACACTTTTGGTTACACCGAATGACGATATTTTCAAACAATGCTAACAGGCTGATATCTAGCTAGCTAGCAAAGGACAATCAAACATTTTATATTTGGTACAAGTTTTTTAAAATATTACAACATTTTCCATGTTTTATAGCGGATGCACCGAATGACCTGATGTTTCGGGACATGCGTATGAACAAGTGAAAACATTAATTTTTTAAATAGTTAATAAAGAGTTAGTTACTTTGCTTCATGACCATGTGGTCCTTTGCAGGTGTCTGAATGATGTCACATCCTGTCACATGATACTAATCGCATGCTCCAAAATGGTCCCTTTATATTGGTTACTCCGAATGACATCAATGAAATTCATTTTTCCAGACATTCTTTCTCGTAACAAAACAACGACTTCTACACGTAATTTTAATATCATTTTGCACTATGTTGATATATGATGTTATAAAATCATGCCAGGATAAAAAATATATACATTTATGTCATTTTAACATATTTTAATCACAAATGAAATGGCTGTATTGGCCTTTGGACAGTTAAACCAAATGACCTTTTGACACTTCAGAATCTTTAAAATATGTAGCAAAATATAATTAAAACCTTTTGGATTCAATAAAAGAGATCTAGTTGTACTACCTCACATACTTTGGATGTCATATCTTTGTTTTTTATTATTATTAAGGCCTTTGGACAAAAAAATGACCCGTCACGTCATTGACCCATACGTATTATTCACAGAATGGCAGTAAATTATTCATAATTTCATTCTCCCCAATTCTTCTTTTTACTTCTATACATACATACAAACATGCATACATATGTATATGCGTTTGCAAATATATATTGCATGTATCATAAACAGTATGAGCAGTATAAAAACAGCTTAAAACACGAAAAAAGTCAATATCTCTTGTTCCCCTACACCACACCTGTGTTTATTCTGAATTCTCAGTCCATTTTTGGCCTCAAGGCATGAGAGCAGCTGTGTTATTGGCACAAACACACACACACACACACTTAGAGCCACACACACCTGTGTTTGCAGGTGGTTCAGATGGAGTATGTATAGAGAACACCTGGAGAGAAAGAGAGACGGAGAGAGACAGAAAGAGAGCACCCATGGGGCTTTTTACAATGTAAACCAAGGACTTAATTATAGTTGTGCAGATAAGAAGGGAAAGGGGATCTCAAGTGTGTGTGTGTGTGTACGCATGCCTTCCCTAAGGTTGGATTGCAGGATCTGTTCTGGCTTGTCAAGACCACCGTTTCCCACAATCCCTTTGGCATGTTTACTAGTGCTGGAATGTCTGAATCATTTTGGTGAATCATTTGTCTCAAACAGTTCAACCAGTTCAAAACATGATTAGTTACTTTAAATCAATCACAGTTTCAAAACCTAACAACCTAATATAATCAGTTAAGCTGTTAACAGATGTTAACTTCTGAGGTTTCATTTAAGGTAGTATGCAGCCTATGTAGGCAACGATGCAGCTCAGTGGGTTTTGAACAGAATGCTCTCAGACAGAATCAATCCTCTTAACTAATGAATTGTTCAGTATTTTATGAAGAACCGACTCACGAGACTGATTCGTTCACATGAGACGTAAACGCTGCCCCCACATGCTGGAAATCACACTCATATTCATGGGAGTATTTCATGGGAGAGATATCATTACAGCATTCTGGACTCACAAAAACAGACAAAAATAAAGCATCTCATTCACTCTCCTGTTCATTCAGAAGCACTACTGCCAGTTCTACAGGAGAAATATAATGGATCATTGAAATGTGACAGACATCCTGTTTAATGCTGCCGTATGGCCTGAAGCATGGGAAACAGTTGGGAATACACACACACACACACACACATCAGGGCTCAATGTCAACGCTCTGGTCAGTTCTCACAGTCTGGACTGAAGGCGATTTTTATCCCCTTTTTTTTTTATAGTCCATCGGCTACTGACGGCCACAAAACAGCTGGATTTCCCATCAGCCCGAGAGAAAGAGAGAGAAATAAAAAATTGGAAAGAGAGACAGGAGGAAAAGAAAACATGTGTAAGTATAGTGTAATGTAAACCGCTGGATTTATTTTCATTTCATTTTATTTTTAAATTGCATATATGGTTGAATCTCACAAAAACTTTAAGATTATTTCAAAGATATATTGTGTGTATATATTTATTTAGGACCTTTAAGATATTTTTTGCATTGTAACATTGTTTTAATGACAATAAAATATACATTTCTCTCGCCCAAATTTTTATTACCATATTGCTAAAAACAAATCTCATTATTGTAATGTATTAATGAATTAAATTTAATAAAACAAATAGTGCCATTATTTATACTTATACAAGTGTACTATTTAAATAAAGTATCTTTTTTGCATCACAGTAATGAGAATGAGATTTTATTTTAGCATTTTGATTTTATTTATGCAAAATTACTTTTTTCGCTTGATTTTGGTGTGAAATATATATATAGAGAGAGAGAGAGAGACTATTTTCTATCATTTCTTGTTTATTTCTGATTTATTTTTGATCCAAGAGATTCAACCATGCATCATCATCTCTAATGGTTTGGCAATGTAAAGCTTCTTGAATCTGAACCTGAGATTATAGAAAGTTCCAAAAAATATTCGTAAACTCCACAGAAATGCGGGTGGAAGAGTTATTCTCAAACAGTGTGTGTGTGTGTGTGTGTGTGTGTGTGTGTGTGTGTGTGTGGATGGTGGGGGTCTTAAAAAGCATTAATGGCATGATAAGCCCCTTTCACAAGCTCTTAAACGCTCCTCCCTCTGATAGACTCCTCAATGACTGCCGTCTTTGTCCCTCTTTAAACTCCCACCGGTGCAGAAAGAAGCAGAAAGTTCAGAGCACGATCAGCCGTCCCGAAATAATCCCACCACTCACGTGCAGAAGGAGAAAGACTCCAAACCCTCCAGACTTCTATTGCTTTGTTTTCGCAACAAGCAGATCAGCTGATAACCATGAATTTGCAAAACAAAAGACAACAAAACGCATCGTTGCTTGTCAAAAACAGCAGAAAAAGTCTTTGCTGTCTTCTTGCTGAAGCTCAAACGTGCTGCGTAACACGAGAATGAACCTCATTGGTTCTTGCTGAAGCTCAAACGTGCTGCGTAACACGAGAATGAACCTCATTGGTTCTTGAGGAAGCTCAAAAGTGCTGCGTAACACGAGAATGAACCTCATTGGTTCTTGCTGAAGCTCAAACGTGCTGCGTAACACGAGAATGAACCTCATTGGTTCTTGAGGAAGCTCAAAAGTGCTGCGTAACACGAGAATGAACCTCATTGGTTCTTGCTGAAGCTCAAACGTGCTGCGTAACACGAGAATGAACCTCATTGGTTCTTGAGGAAGCTCAAAAGTGCTGCGTAACACGAGAACGAACCTCATTGGTTCTTGCTGAAGCTCAAAAGTGCTGCGTAACACGAGAACGAACCTCATTGGTTCTTGCTGAAGCTCAAACGTGCTGCGTAACACGAGAACGAACCTCATTGGTTCTTGCTGAAGCTCAAACGTGCTGCGTAACACGAGAATGAACCTTATTGGTTCTTGAGGAAGCTCAAACGTGCTGCGTAACACGAGAATGAACCTCATTGGTTCTTGCAGAAGCTCAAACGTGCTGCGTAACACGAGAATGAACCTCACTGGTTCTTGCTGAAGCTCAAACGTGCTGCATAACAAGAATATGCATGAGATTCAAGAGCAAGAGGGCAAGATTTTGTGCAGCAGGACATTAGCGCAAGTAAATAATGACTAAATTATGAGAATTTTCATTTTTAGGCTAAATGAAGTGTATCAAAACAAAGACAGTTGTCAACACATGAGGTTAATATTCATGACGGGTGTAATCAGCAGCATAAGGAAATCTGAAATGGACTTTTCTAAACGGGGTCAGAGGCCCGACTCCAGGCGGTCCGGTCCTGTAATAATCCGTGTCTCCAGCAAAAACTGACATTCTGGGCAACAGTCGCTCGTTGGTGGTGAGAGAACTATTCGCTGTGGAGCCTCGACATCTGGATTCAATCTTCCACAGCCTGTCCGCGCAGCGGTGGGCGACGAGAAACATCTGGTGGAGCTGATGTCAATTACTGCGTTGTGTTTCCCTTCCGAGATAATCCATCCAACACACACAAGCGAGTACACGCTCCCGCAAAAATGGCCTGCTGAGCGGCTAAACACAAGAACGGGGTCAATGACGCCCACATACACACACTGAGAGTCATATTTAACTTTATCAGAGGACGTCTGACATCTTCAACGCTGTTTTAACACTCTATGGCATTGCAACCACATACAGAGGAATAAAAGTGCACGTTAGGGCTGTCTGATATTCTAGTATTTGCAATTGGGTGCACTAAGAGTCCATTTTATTATAGTTGGGACTCAAAGGGTTTGGTTAATTGCTAATAGGACGCAGCTCTCAGCAGCTTAAGAGGAGAACCGTGAGGCCAAAGCAGGCCAAGACTGCCTCGTTTAAACACTAACAGCTGCTAAAACCAAAGTGAAGACCCATGCTTCATTCCCCACTCTTCTTACTCTCTCTTTCTGACGTGCACAAACTCTCCCACGCGACCGGAGCGCCATGTTGCCAGCGCTGGAGACCCCGACGGCAAGAGCCAAGAGCAATTAAAGTGCTAATTCAAACCTGAAGGGCCCTTTTGTCCTGTGTTTCCTTTCTTCAAGTCAGAGGATCGGAATCTAACCACCCGAACACACACACACACACACACACAAACTTCCCGTCTTTCAAGAGCCCCAGCCAAAGCTGAAGGGGAAAATTACACCAAAGTTCTAAAGCTTCACGTTTCCAAATGGATCTGCACCAAAAACTCACGAGAGGCTCATTAAAGAGGGATGTACACAGGCATTTAAGTTCCCAGGATGCTGGACAAAAAACCTTAAATTTGATGTTTTGGAAATGGTCCATGGTATTACCGTGTTTTTTAAACAACACTTAGAAAAAAGTACCATGGTACTACCATGATTTGGTTTGTTGGACATGTAACATAGTTTTAGCAAATTTTCTGGACATTTACCACAGTATTTTGGGATATACATTGGAATACTGTGCTACATGAGTTTCAGTACCATGGTATAGTTCAAGTACCATTGTTTTACCATCTGAAGCAATTAATAAATACTATATAATTAAACATTAATAAATACTATAATAGTAGTACTAAAATAACACTGATCACAGTAATAATGATAATGCTGTGGTGCTTTGAGATATACCATGGTACTCAAATGTATGTGCCATGGTGTTTACATGGTACTTTCACAATCCACAAAAAACATGTACCATTGTAATGGACACAGGCAGTGTGATATGCACTCTCATGACTAGTCAATCACCAACACTCATCCAACTACAGCCCATCACGCCCTCAAGTGGTCAAAATCATCATCACATGATCTTCAACATCATCAGCTATTAGATAGATGCATTAGTCCAGGCCAAAGAAACAAAGAAACAAACCCCAGGGATAAAACAATGGCCTGCGTTATTCTTGAGCACGAGTGACCCCGACAGCGCTGCTGTGGCACCATGACATTTCATTGTAAACACACACACACACACACACACACACACACACACGGGCCTCCTGTAGATCAGTCCACTGAGCTGCACTGAAGTCCAGATGGTGTGAAACTTTGCCGAAGGGATTAATGCCAAATCCTCCAGTGAGACACAAGAGAGGGTCCGTCTCAGACCCTCAAAACAGATTAGAGCTGGCTTACCATGCTGTACAGACAGCTTGCCATAACCAAACAGAAACCATTGTATTAGCATGAAAATATACCACGGTACTTTGATACTGTAGTATGGGAACTGCTGGTAGTTTTTTTACATGCTACACCAAGGACACCAAAGAATACCATGATATGCATATCATTTTAGTGTCCAAACAAACAAAAAACATGGGAGTAGCATGATAGCTACATGTCCCCCCCCCAAAAAACAACAACAACAAAAAACATGGTAACACCACCCTTACAAAAAAATACAGTGATGATATCAAGGTGCCATTTACATGATATTTCAAGAATACCATAGTAATACCAACTTTGTTTGGTCTGCACTCTTACAGAAAAGTACCATGATTTTTCATAAGCATACAGTAGGTATACCATAGAAATCTATGGCAATGCCGTGGCATTTTTAAGTACTTTATAACTTAAATTAATATATTACTTTTAGTGACATAAAAATGAAAACGTAATATCATTTTACCATAAATATATGAATATATGGTAATCAGTGCAGTGGTAACCTAACATACTGTGGTATTACTCTCTGACAGCATCATAAACATTGTACAAAATATTGGCAAATTGATTAAAAAGAGCACAATTTAATGATATAGTAAACAAAAAGGCTTTGGTTGCCACTAAAGTACCACAGTTAAGCTTCATGAACTGTTGTTGCATATGAATGTATTATGTTAAATGTGTTGTGATGTTTCATTCATTTTGTTTAATGCTCACACAGAAAGCGTTCTGACGTTCAAACAAATGGAACGCGGGAGTTTCGAACGCTCGTGACCCGGAGACGCTGTTCGTATGACGCATGCGCAGACTTGCAAATAATAATACAGTCGCAAAGCAAGAATACGTTTTGCATGAACGATAGCTTGCTTACAGTAAAAACCATAGCGACTCTAATTAGTGCATACCATGGAAAATTCGCCGTACACCACAACATATGTGTCATTCTCGCTGTTCTGTTGATCGTTTGCTTTTGACCTGTCGCGATGTGTCTTAATTTCAAATAAGAACGGCACAAAACACGCTCAATCACGACACAGTAGCGCACTTACATTGAAACGCGCCCGGGATCCCGACCATTCTGAGCTCTTCTGACAGACTCTAGCTGATGTGTGTTGAGTGGTTTGGTAGTTCTCCGATCTCCAGTAGCACTGATAGATCCACGGACTCAGTGTGTGATGATGGGGGTCTGAACACTGGTGTATCTCTGACATGTTCATTACTGGAGGTGGAGCTACAGAGACTCTGCTGATCATTACCAAAAGCACTGTGGTGATACCATGGTACAGTGATGGTACCATATGGTACTTTGATGTATATTATGGTACCCTACTGAATGATTACAGTGCCATATACCATAATACATGTTTAAAATCATTGCATCACTTTGGTATTATTTCCAGAAAACATGGTAAAACCATGGGACATGTCCAAAAAAAAAAAAAGGTATTACCATTTGCACGTTTCCAAATCAAATGACCTACACATACAAACAAATACCATGATAATACACTGTAAAAAAACAAATCATGAAATCAAATCAACTTTAATAATTAATGTGGTTCAGATAACATAATATCTTGAGTTTGTTGATTAAACCAAGTGCCTTCATTGTAGTAACTCAAATTTTTAATTTCAAGGCAACCAGGTAACTTACTTTTTTAAGTTAAAACAATAATTCTTTTTTACAGCGTATGTTCCTCTGGTTAATTGGTAATGTACCATAATATGAATTTCAGGACCATGGCATATATTAAATATATTAAAGTACGCTTTTTTATTAAATTAAAGTAGGTTGGTAAAAGGTTGTTGAGGTTCACTTGACAAATAAAGTTATAAAATAAATATTCCATACAGACTCTCAATCAATATGAGCTCATGTTATTTTAGTACTATTTATATACCTTTTTTATTATCTATATACTTATACAGTATTTATTAATCTTTTGAATTAGCTTTTATTTTTATATTTTCATTTTTTATTAATTAAATTTTTTTTTATTATTATTATTATTATTTTTTAATATTTCTATTTAGCTTTATTTTAGTACTATATTTTTTATTTTAGTCAGCTGCCAAGGTAACAGTTCACTTTTTTTTTTAAATTTAAGTATTTCCATCTAATATGTATATTTTATTTTATTTTATTTTATCTTTAATTCAAATATTTAGAACAATTTTAATAGTTTTAGTTAAACAATAACAACACTGATATTTAAATTATATTTTAGAAAATAAATTAGAAATTAGTTTGACTGTGTGTGTGTATATATATATATATATATATATTATATATATACACACACACACAGTCAAACCAAAATTTATTCAGACACCTTGAACATTTCATTCATTATTACAGTTTATTCACTATAGTTTAAAAAAATGGTAATAAAATATGACAAGATCTCAGAGTTAAACTGTGTCAGAAAAAAATAATCTTAATTATGTCAGATAACACTTAAGCAAAACATGGTCAGGTCAAAGTGTCTGAATAATTTTTGGTTCCAAATTTTTATCAATTTTATTGGTAGTCCACTGTATGAAGAATTTTTGGGTATAATATGTCACAGTTTACTTTATTTTGCTATCCTCACTTACAGAAATGAACTATAGTGTCCTGAACCCACTAGTAAAAATATATCAAAAATATCAAAAAATCAAATTTTTGGTTTGACTGTATATATATATATATATATATATATATATATATCAAAATTTATTTCTAAAGTGGTTAACTGAAATATGTGATTTAATAGTTTTTTTTATTATTTTTATTATACAAATGTAAACAGGGTTCCTGACGTGTCTGAGAATATAGTGGGAGTCCCTGAATTACAAAAAAGGTGACAAAGACGACATTGACTCATCCCTAAAAATCAATAGTGTCTAAACTGTTTTCCTCTCATCTCTGTGTTGGTGTGGCACAGGCTCAACTGTGTCCATCCATGTTGGTCGTGTCTCCAAACAGGATGAGACTCTCTCCCCTCCTCCTGTTGCCTCCCACACGAACACATGCCGCTCATTCTTTCCCCGTCCCCTCGCGAGTCGCCACCTGCTCTCGAGCGTGCGGCACAGCTGCTGACCAACAACAACAAATTAACACCCGCCGTCCTGCAGAGAGGGAGCCCGAATGATGCGCATGAAAAAGATGCTCTTCCTCCTACACTTAAACATCTCACTGCAACAGATACAGAGTATACAAACCCCTGTGCTAAAACAACAGATGCAGTGCTGAACATGAAGACAGCCAGTATATGTTAATGAGATTCTCTACACCTGTGTGAACTGACCACTCATCAGATGGCTAGTAAAGAGAAAAGACTGTGAGGAGGAGCAGATTCAGACAGACGGAGTAATAAGTGTGCGGTCTATGAATACATCACGTTTGTGACCCAGCAGGCCTTTGTGATGATAATTTGTAACGGGCAAATGAGGCGGCGTGCGTTATGTCAACAAAGACAGAAATGCGTTAGTCCGAATGGCAGAAGTCGCCCTGCTGATGTGACTCGTGCCAGCGTGTGTGTGTGTGTGATTGACAGCTGGGCTTGTGTCTTTGTCACTGCTCTGTTCAGTGCATTAGCAGGTCTTTCACAATGCAGCAGCTTTACATCGCCCCCCTCAGCTCTTATTCTCCTGCTGTTCTGCTCCTGTGTGTGTGATTGTGTACCTGCTGTTCTCCTGAGGTCTGAGCAAAGGCCCGGGGTCAGAGAGGTCAGCAGGCAGACGCCTGGTTAACCCTCCAGGGTAAAGACATCTACACACACACACACACGCCACTTCAAGACAGTAAGATTATATATGAGCAGATGGACACTAGGGACGGCTTATCGTCCACTGACATACAGCACCTCCTCAGCACAAACACACACATTTACATTTCATTTTTATCAGGAAAACACACACACACAAACTGAATTTGGCACTTTGGAAAATAGGAAATAAAGTGTGTTTAAAGGTTGATATTAAATTTTACTGGACATAAACTAGTGTTAATTTAGTAGTTGAATTCATATTTTGAGTTAGCTTTTATTTTTATATTTTCAGTGTTCATTTTAATTTTTAGTAATTTTATGTCTTTTTTTATTAATGACTTTTTTCAGTTTTAGTTTGAGCTCAGTTTTCCGGTTTATTTTCAGTTCTTCAACTCAAACTTATTTCTGTTAGTTGCTGATGCAACATTTATAATCTAATATTTATATTTTATTTCAGCTGTATTTCAATTAACAAAACATGGATTTTTTTAAATCAAAAATCAAGATTTAGGTTCAAATATATATGATATAAATATACATTTCTTTTAGGCTTGTCATGATTTTTCTAATAATCTGGTAATACTTCACAATAAAGGTCCATTTATTAACATAATTAACATGAGCTAACAATGAACAATACTTCTACAGCATTTATGAATATTAGTCAATGTTAATTTTAGAAGTTGTATCTCTTCGCATTAGTTAATGTGACTAACATGAACAAACAATTATGTTTACTAACATTAACAAAGATTATTAAATGTTTTTAAAATATATATTTTTCATTGTTAGTTAATGTATTTACTAATGTTAACAAATCAGACCTTATTGTAAAGTGTCACCGTTAACCTTTTCATTTTAAGGATTCTGTGTGTGAGGCCATAATTATAAAAATCATTAAAAATGATAAAAGACTTAAAGAAACGTTGATTAAAATAGTTAAAGATGAAGTATAACAAATCATACTGCATAATAATGCTGAAACTGTGTCTATATGTGGATAAAAACATACATACAAAATAAACACACACACACACACAAACACACACACAGCAAAGTTACACAGACAGACATACGACAGGTCTGAGACTCCAGACAGACATGAAGGATTATGAGAGCAGATGGTATAAAAACACCCAAACCAAAAATGCAAATATTCATATAACACCCCCAAATGTACACACACACACACACACACACACACACACACAGCCGTACTGTAGAATTTTGGGGGAAAAAAATTATATATATATATATATATATATAGGCTATACACTAACATAACCAAATTCAATACTATATTGTATGGTTTGAAAAATATCGCAGAATAAGAAAATACTATGACATATAATTATAGTATTCATTGAATAGACCCTTTTCACGGACTGTGATGATGCGTTTTAACAGTCATCAATATCATAAATCCTGTAAAGTTTTTTATATATACACTACCAGTCAAAAGTCTGGAAACATTACTATTTTTAATGTTTTTGAACAAAGTCTCTTATGCTCATCAAGGCTGCATTTATTTCATAATAAATACAGAAAAAACAATAATATTGTGAAATATTATTACAATTTAAAATTATGGTTTTTTATTTTAATATACTTTAAAATATAATTTATTTCTGTGATGCAAAGCATCATTACTCCAGTCTTCAGTGTCACATGATCCTTCAGAAATCATTCTGATATGATGATTTGATACTCAGTTATTATCAATGTTGGAAACAGTTGTGTTGCTTAATATTTTTTTGGAATCTGTGATACTTTTTTCAGGATTCATTGATGAATAAAAGGTTAAAAAGAACAGCATATATTCAAAATATAAATCTTTTCTAACAATATAAATCTTTACTATCACTTTTTATCAATTTAACACATCCGTGCTGAATAAAAGTATTAATTTCTTTCAAAAAAAAAAAAAAAGAAAAAAAAAAAATTTACTAACCCCAAACTTTTGAACGGTAGTGTATATTGTTACAAAAGATTTCTATTTTAAATAAATGCTGATATTTTTTAACTTTTTATTCATCAAAGAATCCTGAAAAAGTATCACAGGTTATAAAATAATATTAAGCAACACAACTGTTTCCAACATTGATAATAAATCATCATATTAGAATGATTTCTGAAGGATCATGTGACACTGAAGACTGGAGTAATGATGCTGACAACTCAGCTTTGATCACAAAAGTAAATTATATATATATATTTAATGTATGTACATTTATAACACTATACTTAGTTTCATATTATCTTTGCATCACATTACAGAAACTAGTTAACGCTGCTGTGAGGGTGTTTCTAATACAGCGGCTGTGGGAGTGACGGTGTATTTGTGCAAATAAAAACACAAAAAATATATTTAATGAAGTCTCTCATTCACTGCTATAAAAGTTTACCCAACTATGACGACTTCCGTTTCTGAGAAACCCGGAAATGTGAAAAGGGTCTATACCGTGGTACAGTACATATCAAAATGTACTTTTCATAACGGTGTCTTTGTTTATTATATTATATTATTATAAATAATACTGACTATCCATAACTATGTACACTAAGCTATAGCACTGCTCAAACCCAATTAAAAATCTGCTAAAAATCAGAAAAGATGCAGAAAATTCGTAACCTTTTTAAAGGTGCATTTTATACATATTTATCTAGTATAGTTCATTATTTGGCTTTGGCGAGTAAACAAATGACTGGTAACTTTATTAAAGAAAAACGAGTCTGACCTGTTTTGTTTTATCACTGAATTAACTGTAATAATGATGGAAGACTTGGTATTTCTCAACCTTTGATCTAGCAAAAATAGTGAAATTATTCCATGGACATAGGGACGCAAATATATTTCTAAATATAAATTATGCAAAGTACAGTTTTGTGGCCTGTAAGACAGTTTCATGGCCTCAGACTTTGGCAACAACACAAATAGATTCAATCAAAGCAAGAGCCGGAGGAGAGTAACACAAAACCAGCCTTTTCAGATTCAAATTAGACTGAACCTTTCTATGTAATTGACTTAAAACATAGTTATGAACAGTCTTGAAGAGAAAAAATAGATTACTAACTTTTAAGAGCAGTTTAAGCAACCGGATCTAGGTGCGTTCCTTCCCGAATGAATCGTTTTAGAACGAATCGTTGACGCACTCATAAAGACTCGCCTCGTTCCTGAACGATTCAGTGATGTTGAAGAATCGATCGAATGAATGATTCAGTATTCAAGTGTAGGTCTAATACATTCCATCTACTGGTGTATCTATGTAACTGCAGCAAAAGTCGCTGTAAAATCCTCGCATCTAATCAAGCTTGTTCGAGATGCATCGGCGCTGCACAGACCGATCGGCGCATGACATCAAAGTACCGCGAGAGCGATTGGAGAGCATATGACTCCTTATGCATCTCGAACAAGCCTAATGTTTCGTTCATGAAACTCGACTCGATTGTATAAATGATTCAATTTTCACTTTTGATACAGACACTTGTCGCCATCTACTGGTGAAAGTATGAAACTGCAGCAAAAGTCTGTCTTGAAATAAACACAGACAAGCGGAGTGATACAAACAGTGAAAAGTCTCAGTGCTGCTGCTGTATATCAGCACTATTTCCTAGTCTTTTTATTGTTGGTTTACATAAAGCACTTTAAAACACAATTCAATTGCTGAACTTTGTCTACAGCAACACCTGCTCATCAAATGTCTAAATAGGTTTTCATAAGTAAAATCAAATGTCTATTTAGTATTCATCTAAGCTAAGCTATTTATTTGTGTTCATTTTTCACTAGTATAGGCAGGAGGTTAAGAAGAAATTAAGTAGTGCTTTATTATGTTTATGTGTACATAAACTTTTTTTTAAATATATAGGAATATATGGGCATTTCAAGAATAATTACACCACTAGAGGGAGACAAATTTAAAGCTATAGAGGTGAGTGATCTGTAAGTGTTCAAGTGAAGCAACAGTGCAGTTATAAATTGTGCTGAATGACTGCAGAATCAGTGATTGTATTTGTACAGAAGTCAGTGAGGAGCACTGGATCTGGATCATTGTGTTTGCTGAGGAACAATCCAAACGTTTCCACGTATAAAGAGACTAATTAGAGCCTTTCTTCTGTAATTAGGATGAATAGTTTCACACTGTCCCGTCAATGCAAACTCAAGATTCTTTCACAGCATTAGCAGCAGTCTGAAAATGACTTTCAGATGAAGGGCTTCAGCTGTCTGTGCTTTAGATCTGACAGCTGAGATCTGAGATAAAAATAATACCCTCACAAAATATACCATGCTAAAAATGTACTATAAATAAATGATATGCCAAAATACCACAGTTATGATATCAGATAAGGCCATGGTGCTTTGATATATACCACGGTGCTGAAATTCATCTACCATGATACACCACATGTGCTGTAATGTCATTTGTTTTGTGGTTTTGAATATCATTTGTCAAATATTTGTAAGAAGTTTACAGAACAACAAGAACAACACACACACACACACACACACACACACTTACAGTAGTGGCCAAAAGTGATGACCGTATGAGTTTTTTTTAATGACCCGACAAGTTCAATTAAACCATCAAATTACGAGGAAAATATTTTAAATATGAGGGAAAAACAAAACACTAAACTTAATGAAGGTATTCATCTGACAAAATTATTTGACAAAGAAAAGCAAACTACAACTACAGGTTTCATTTTACTATGCTAAAAAATGCATAGAAAAACATACAACATAATCAGTTATTAATATTTCGTTGGTTCTCTCTTGTTTTTGCATGTGTTTATAATCTTTCTGTATGACAGCTGGACAAAAATTATGTCGCACAATTTGTCGTGCTTCATTGCGTTATTATCACAAATAAAACAATTGACTCCAAGCACAATTACGGAATACACTTACAAAATCTTCAACGCATTTTTTATAATTATATTTAAATAAAGGGTGAATATGTTATTTTTCCTAGACCGGACATCACTTTTGGCCACTGCTTTATAATAACCAGAAGATAGATAAAATTATATAAGACATTTATATGAAGTTAAGCATTCACTTTTCAAAGTTTTTTCTTTGATTCTCATCAAACATAACAGGAATTATTCAATTATTATATTCTTATAAAACAAAAAATTGACAGTAGAGGATCCACACCAGGCTTATGCATTTATGTATAAATAAAGTATCAATTTGGTGAATACAAATATTAAAAAGAGTTTATACATATTCTGAATGTTTTATATTTTTGTGGGGTTTAAAGCTGAAAATGGTAAAAAAAAATCTAATTTGTTCATAAACAAATAAATGTGGGCATAAGTGGAGGAATATTCAGTAACACTTTCTATGAAGACCATGCTTATAATGAATTATAGCTTCATTTATACTTATTTATAAGCAAGTATTACTATTTTATAAACATATTTATAAAGGCTTATTAAGACCCATACCACATTATAAGAACAGTTATAGTTACATTTATATTATTTTTTATAATTACTTATAACTCATGCATTTTCTTTTTCAATGCATGTTCATAATTCATTATACACTGATTTATAAATATTAATTAGCCTGTCGAATGGTTCCATGAATGTATTTATAAAGATGCAGCTTGCATTGCTATAATGTTATTATATCAGTTACAATGACTTTTTATTCAGATTTATTTCTGTCAAATTAGTGAATATATTGTTATTAATAGCCGTGTTGTGTTCTTATAAATACTTATTGAGAGTAAAAATAGTTATTAATCTCTATAAATGCATCATTGTTGGCTTTAAGTAAAGTGAAAACATAGGATGCAATTTTCCTAAATCAAGGAAATCACAAATTAAGAAATCACAAATATGTGCTCATCTTACATTTTATTTGCTTACTTGTAAATGTAACTAATGAAAAACAATTCCTGTACTTGAAATAAAAAAAATGGAAATCATTAATACAAACAGTATATTTTTTTAATGTTACATACTAGCAAAACACTGCAATATTTTTAAAGTATAATTCCAAACTGCTATGCAATATCATGCAAATGGCTGAGGAGATATAGATTTTAACAAATCAAAATTACCATTCATCACCTCTAATGCAAACTTTCGGCATTAACGACATAATAACTAGTACAGAAAACAATACAGAAAACAAGTGTCTCTGGAACTATTTTATATTTGATCATTTATAAATCAGTGTATAATGACTTATGAGCGTTCACATTGAAAAAGCAAATGCATGGCTTAAAAGTAATTATAATAATAATATAAATGTATCTATAACTGTTCTTATAATGCAGTATAGATCTTAATGAGTCTTTATAAATATATTTATAGAATAGTAATACTTATAAATAAGTATAAATGTGGCTATGAATCATTATAAGCATGGTCTTCATAGAAAGTGTTACAGAATATTCTTTTATTATGATTTCTTTTTAAAAAATCAGTCTGTGGCATACATGCATGGGGCCATTTTATAGTCATGTGACACGTATACCCATGTGACCCCTCTAGACCCTCATCAAGTCCTTTTATTATGATATTCATGACTTAAAAGTTCATTTTTATTAATATTAGTAGTCATGATTAAAGGGTTAGTTCACCCAAAAATGAAAATTCTGTCATTAATTACTTAATTACTTTTTGTGTGCCAAAAAAAAACAAAAACAAAAAAAAAAACGACTTTATGACAATATCTAGTGATGGATGATTTCAAAACACTGCTTCATGAAGCTTTACGAATCTTTTGTTTCGAATCAGGGATTCGGAGCACCAAAGTCACATGATTTCATTACGTGATTCGAAATTTCAATGGTTCACCACTGACTTTGGCCGTTTGATACACGCTCCGAACCACTGAATCAAAACAAAAGATTCGTAAAGCTTCGAAGCTTCATGAAGCAGTGTTTTGAAATCACTAGATATTGTTGAATAAAGTCGTTATATTGTTTTTTTGGCGCACAAAAAAGTATTCTCGTCGCTTCATAACATTAAGGTTGAACCACTGTAGTCACATGAGCTGTTTTAAATATGGCTTTAGTAGCTTTCTGGGCATTGAAAGTGTTAAATATCTTGCTGTCAATGCAGGCCTCACTGAGCCATCAGATTTCATCAAAAATATCTTAATTTGTGTTCTGAAGATGAATGAAGGTCTTACGGGTGTGGAACGACATGAGGGTGAGTAATAAATGACAGAACTTTCATTTCTGGGTGAACTAACCCTTTAAGATATGTGCATATTCATGATGCAAGGAAAGTTTAGGTAAAAATAAGGTATCCTATTAAAAAGTCTATTTAATTTAATTTATTTTTATTTTATTCTGTTTATTTCACCTGTTATACTATTAACATTTTTGCATTGATGTTTCTGGCAATATTGTAAGAAAACCATAAGACAATAAAGTAATTTGAATTGAGAGAGAGAGAGAGAGAGAGAGAGAGAGAGGGGGGTGGGGGTGGGGGGGTGTAGTAGAGGGGTTTGGTTTGGTTAGTAGGAGGGCGTAAGTTGAGTTCGGGACTGCAGCGCTCGTCCGCTCCGCTGGTATTCCAGGAATGTGTTGATCATGGCGGCCGCTGTGAAGCCCGTGAAGAGCGGATTGCTGGAGCTCCGCGTTACCGTTCACCACTGGATCCGCGTGCTCGCCACTCTCAGCGAGGACTCGTTCACCGTGAGTCCCGGAGAAACCGCCGATGAGTCCGCGAACAGCTGCTCGCCCGCGCCCGGAGGGGCTGTTAACGGGGATCCGGCGAACCTCAGCGCCTCCCCGGTACCGGACACCATCACGAACGTCAAACGAACCGTCCGAGTCACCAAACAAGAAGTTGGAGGACTCGGAATAAGTATTAAGGGTAAGAGAACTAGTTTATATTGGTTATCAGAATGTTGTTTAACTTCCTGAAGAGTTTGGAAACAGTTACTTTCAAACTAGCATATGAATAATTAATAAAGGGTTCATAAATATTTTGTAGGCTAGATGTTAAACCACTACTTCAAATCTTTTTAAATATTTTTTTAATTTTTATTATTATTTAATTCTTGGCTTCTTGGACATGTACTATGGTTTTTTTTTTTTTTTCAAATATTCATGGTAACAACAGATGAAATATACCATGGTACTGAAAACAATACTTTGGTTATATATGGTACTCCATGGTTTTACTATGGTACTAATGTCCAAAATGTCTAAAAACCCATAGTACTTTTTTGGTAATTTTTTGTAAGTCCAATTCATTTCTGATACCATAAAAATCTTGGAGTGTCATGAAAATACTACAGTAAATTCATTTCAGTACCATGGTATTCAGGGACTTTGCTATACGGTACCAAAACAGTATCTTTTGGGTTTCTGTTTTTTTTTTTTTAAATATAATATCCTAAAACTGTGACAGCTGTCAAATTAAGCGACCATATCAGTTATGATGTTTTATTATGATTTGCATACTGTCGTGTCATTGGTTACGGGTTAGTGAATCATACAGTGTGTGTGTGTTCTCGGGGCGGGAGGCGTTTGCACCCCAATGTCGACAGCTGACTGGAGAATTACCCATCATGCTCAGCCTGTCACTGGCTTCAGATGAAAGCTGTGGGACGAGAGCAGAGAAGAGTATGGTGCTGTTTATTTTAGGGAGCCAGAGAGGGACGACCTTGCCTTGAGTCCGAAGTGCAGTTGTATGTCTATATTTACAGTGCTGTGAGTCTTTGAGTCCGTCGCCCGGACAGTTTTGGGCTCTTCAATCTTTCAGATGCCTCAGATTCACAAATATGATCATCCTCATGCAAGGAAGCTCCATTCTAAAATTTAAAAAGCAACTATATTTTCATTTATAAAGGCCCAAATTATACTGTGAAAGAGTAATGTTATAAATATGTGAAAAATAAATTTGATTTTTTTAGTTTTTATTGTTACATTATTTTTTTTTTTCAACTCAATCTGTATTATTAATTTAAATTTATATTATAAAATTTATATTATATTTATTTTACTAAATTTTTATTATTTATTTTAACCCAATTTATTTATTTTATTTATTATTATTATTATTATTTTATTTTTGTAATATTTTTATATCTTTTTATTTAAACTTTTCCATGGACCCCCTAGCACTCCCGAACCCCAGTTTGAGTCATGCAAACTTAACAGCTCCTCTTCTTTGCTTGGGTTTATATATATATATATATATATATATATACACATTAGACACATATATTTTAGAGATGCACCGATACTAAATTTCTCCACCGATACAGATAGCCGATTATTCAGAGTGATATCTGCCAATACCGATAATGATACCGATAGTTTGGAGGTTCTGCCTTTTATAACTTCTTTAAAATTAATGATAGGCTACTTTTATTATAATTAATAATTAATCATTATATTTTGAAAGAAATGCAAATAAAAACTTTATTCTCTCCATTTTCATCATCTTGTTTCAGAGTAACTGGTATCAGTTATAAACAAACACATTACTCAGATTAATATTAACACACATTAACTAAATTCTGAAGATTAAATTAATATTTCTGAACTTTCTGAATGTTATTAATTCATATCATTACTATTAATATTGAACATCAAACTGGTTTCTTAGCATTTTCTTTACATAAAGCACAAATTCAGGGCATTTTCCTGCCCTTTTTTGATTGACAGCATTTATCAGCCCTGATTATCAGCTGTTTTTAAACTACCAGCCGATAGTGTGAAAATTTGCTTTTACCGACCGATACCGTTTATTGGCCGATATATCGGTGCATCTATATATATTATTTGTCACAAGCCAGAAATTATACAACTAGAATTTGATGACTCATGTAGCCCCGCCCCTCATTGTGTTCTGTCTTCCGGTTTGTATTTTCACAGCATGAAGGAAAGATCTTACGAATTCATGAATGAACCACTTGTTTTAAAATCTTCCCAGGCTGCTGACATTTGTTACATCCACTTCAAACATTATAATGCTCATGATAACTTTCGTTAACTCTACAATAAGTAAATCCACTTTACCAGTGAATTACTCTTCGACAGCGACGCCATAGACATACAGAGCTGCCGCAAAAACGGAAGTTCAAAGTTGTTGTTTTTCTGGGGCATAAGGTCTTGGATGTTGGAATGTCAAGTTTAATTTAGATATTGGCCTCATGCCAAGTATGCATTGCATTTTCAGCATCGCCACAAGGGGCGCTATTGCAGGAATGTTTTTGGCCTAAATCAGCAATTCCCAAACTTTTTTCACAGCCAAACCAATTAGATGTGAAATATTTACATAAAGTACTGAGATTTAAGTTAATATTGCAATAATTTACCAACACACTTGCATATTTGCAGTGCTGTGATGATGAATAATGGTCAAATGACATGCAGGTAAACATAAAAATTCAGTAAATTTTTTATTTTAAAATTATTCATATATTGGGCTGCACAAATGAATCATTAACCATTATCCATTGCAATTATTTTATCATATATGGTAATTTTAACTGTGATATGGCATTTTATCTTATATCATAACATTTCATATCGCCATGAATGCAGGGTCTTTATTATTATTTAGTTTTAACTCAAATTATAAAAATGAAGAAATAAACAACAGTTTATTGTTTTTATAACCATTTTCTCTTTTATCCACATAAAAGCCAACAATTGCTATGCAAATTTCATACATAAATTTAGTGGGATTTTCTGCATGTATGGTTTAAAAATATAAAATATGTCCCGAATAGTAAATCTCGGCCATTTCCACCACTTGGCGAGACAAAAGATCACTTCTTACTTTGTTATTTTTCTAAAATGCTCATTTTATTTTACAGTGCAATAGTGTTATTACAATAGTATTATTTCTTATTTTGTTTAATATTTTTATAATAATAATAAAACAAGAATTATTATTTTATAATCATATTTTTGCCCAAATTGTATATAATTATATTAATTATTAATTTTACAGTTACTGTAAATTTGACTTATTTTTCTAAAATACTATTTTTTTTTTTTTTACAGTGCAAAGGTATTATAACAATAGTGAAATGTCTTATTTTGTTTTATATTTTTATTTTTATAGTACTAATAATTATAATAATAATAATACTTATTAATAATAACAAAATAAGTATTAATTTATAATCAAGTTTTTGCCCAAATTATGTATAATTATATTGATATATAATCACCAAAAAAACCTGGAGCTCTTTTAAAATAATGCATTTTAAATCGTAGTCATAATGGAAAATCATATTTTCTCCCTAAATCATGCAGCCCTACTTCTAACACAACCTCGAGAGATGTACACTGGCCTCCAATAGTCTGAGAACCCATTTTTTGGTTCCACTTTTTAATTGTTATGCTGATAATATAATTTGCACCACTAAAATATTTGTGCTACATTAGAAGCGTTGCTCTAGTGGTCTCAGACCTTTGAACACTGTATTTGCACAAGAATGATGCAGTCAGCGGAAGGTCGTTGCATTTTAGCATTAGTGTGTTTGTGCAGGACGTCCTGGCAGGGACTGCAGAGAGAAATGATTGATAACCTGCTGGAGCTCAAGCAGAGAGACCAGAGATTGCCAACAGTGTCTGGCTGGAGCCGAGCTCCCACCCGCCCGCATACACGTCACATGTGTCTTTAAGGGTCAAAAGGTCACTAGAATAAAGGGTAAAGCCCCTGAAAGCAAATTAGGGGTGATTAGATGAGACTTATGTCTGATATACGCTGACGATGATGATGAGGAAGAAGCCACTCGTGAACACGGCCACACAGTCTCTTTACAGCAATATAAAACCTGGAACCACATATAAATGTTTTATGGTTTATACTCAAGGTGGCTGTTTCACATGCCCTTGAATTTTTAGATGTAAGTTTAAAGCGTAAGAGACCAGCTGCCTAATTCTCATTGGATATTTCATTCAGATGCTCGTCTCCTCCAAGAGAAACCCACAGACCAAACCATCACTCACTAAAGAAGATATATGTGCTTCGGTCTGTAATATTTGGAGCACACCCCAGCTCAAGGATGAAGGCGATGAAATTTTGATTGGTTTTACAGTGTTGCCCATAAATCACATCAAAGGGCACATCAGTACTCAAGATTTTTTTTTTGATGCAGTTGTTCTGTATTTTAGCAATGCATATGCATGCTCATTTTTGTTTAGTTTTAAGAGACTTTTTGTATGTAATGTTTTGTGTGAACATGCATGATATTGGAAAAAACTGACTATTTGTATTTTGTGCAATATACAACCCGAATTCCGGAAATGTTGGGACGTTTTTAAATTTGAATAAAATGAAAACTAAAAGACTTTCAAATCACATGAGCCAATATTTTATTCACAATAGAGCATAGATAACATAACAAATGTTTAAAGGGAGAAATTTTACACTTTTATCCACTAAATGAGCTCATTTCAAATTTGATGCCTGCTACAGGTCTCAAAAAAGTTGGTACGGGGGCAACAAATGGCTGAAAAGAAATTTTGAAAAGATTAAGCTGGGAGAACATCTAGCAACTAATTAAGTTAATTGATATCAGGTTTGTAACATGATTAGCAATAAAAGGGATGTCTTAGAGAGGCAGAGTCTCTCAGAAGTAAAGATGGGCAGAGCTGTGAAAGAGTGCGTAAAAAGATTGTGGAAAACAATGTTCCTCAACGTCAAATTGCAAATCTCATCATCTACAGTGCATAACATCATCAAAAGATTCAGAGAAACTGGAGAAATCTCTGTGTGTAAAGGACAAGGCCGAAGACCTTTACTGGATGCCCGTGGTCTTCGATACTAAATGAGCCCAGGAATACTTCCAGAAACCACTGTCGGTAAACACAATCCGCCGTGCCATCTGCAGATGCCAACTAAAGCTCTATCATGCAAAAAGGAAGCCATGTGTGAACATGGTCCAGAAGTGCCGTCGTGTCCTGAGGGCCAAGGCTCATTTAAAATGGACTGTTTCAAAGTGGAAAAGTGTTCTATGGTCGAACGAGTCCAAATTTGACATTCTTGTTGGAAATCACGGACGCCGTGTCCTCCGGGCTAAAGAGGAGGGAGACCTTCCAGCGTGTTATCAGCATTCAGTTCAAAAGCCAGCATCTCTGATGGTATGGGGGTGCATAAGTCGAGTATCCTCGCAAGCACAGTTTAACGAGTTAAATGAAGTCTTAAACGAACATAAAGAATTGTGGGGATGCGTGTCAAATCCACGTCATGTGCAGCGGTGGCAGGTCTTAAAGTGACAGCAGCCTAATAAACCTGCTGCTGTCCAGACCATACCTTATTTGTCCATATTTTTCATTGGCAGCCCATCAGAAAGATTTGAAAGAAGAAGCTATTTGAGTAGTTCCTTTTGTGGTTATGCTGAACTTTGAAGGCTGTGGTGTCACTGTCGTACTTCCAGCTTATTTTTAGGCTTCTTCTTGATTTCAACATCACAGATTGGTCATCTTTGTCAGCACTTGATTAAAAAAAGACTTTCTAGACAGCAGAGGCGTTCTTACTGAGTTAAGAGAAACTAACTTTTAGATGTACTGGTTGCCTAAACTGCTTAGACTAGTCTTACAAGTTAGTCATCAAGTTTTTTTTCCTATAAGACTGTTTATAACTTCAGGTCAGTTACATAAAAATGTAGATTGGTCTAATTTAATAAACCAGAAATTAAGACCGATTAGCCCTAACTAAATGCTAGTTGATCATAGTACACAGTCTAAACATAATGTGTATGTTTATGAAACTGACCCCTGGTTCTCTTAGATGTACTTGTTCATCTACAAGTAAAAAGTTGGAAGAGAAACTTTAGTCTATGCTAGTTTTTACATGGAATCAAATTTTACCACATTTCTAATTGTATGTTGTTTTACAGGCGGTAAAGAGAATAAGATGCCCATCCTGATCTCAAAGATCTTCAAAGGGCTGGCAGCGGACCAGACGGAGGCTCTTTACGTGGGCGATGCGATTTTGTCCGTGAACGGTTACGACCTCAGAGAGGCCACTCACGATGAGGCTGTACAGGCCCTGAAGAAAACAGGCAAAGAGGTCATTCTGGAAGGTAAGATGGAGCAGATTGTTTGGCTTGAAGGAATAGTTCACCTAAAAGTGAAATTTATGTCATTATTTACTCATCCATATGTTGTTGGTCCTGCATAACACACGAGAATGAACCTCATTGGTTCTTGTTGAAGCTCAAACGTGCTGCGTAACACGAGAATGAACCTCATTTAGTCTCATTTTAGCTTCATTTAGTCTCTTTATGAACTTTTTGAAGTATCAAAGTGGTAGTTTTGTGGACTGTCAATGGAATGACAGAAATCTATAATAGTATAAAATAACACTGGTCTGATCTTTTAAATAAGTTCAATTAGAATGATTCATTCACCAATCAGACTGATTCCTTGACTCAGTGATCATCCACAGTTCACTTAAGTGGACAATTATCACTTAATTTGCACAAAACCTCGCACAAATCTGACTTCTGAAGACTTGCAATATAGAGTCGTATTAATTACTACTTATATGATACTTTTATGGTATGTTTTGTCATTTTGGAGCTTGACAGCCACACTTCATAATCTTCACATTCACATTCATTGAACTGAAAAGACATATTTAAAAAAAAACAAAAAAACATTTTGTGTACTCAGGAAGTAATTTTCCAGGAAACTAAAGTAATTTAGTTTTGGCAAAATGTGAGAGTGAGTAAATGAATTTTCTGTGAATGTCTGTCGGTCAACACTTGGATAAGTGACCAGACCAGGGCTGCGTTTCCCAAAAGCATCATAAGCATCAATTGCCACCAGTTGTTTCTGATCAACTTAGGCTTACGATGCTTTTGGGAAACGCAGCCCAGACCAATCTCACATAAGTGACGTGACTTCACTTGTTAAAAAGGTGAAATGCAGAGGTCAGCAACCTTTTTGACATGAGGAGTTCAAAAGGGGAAACCATGAGACCTCAGTAATTGCACACAAGTGTTTGGAGCTAAAATTGAGTACAAGTATATCAGTGATAATTACATTAATGCACATTTTTAAAAGGCTTGATGGAGTCCATAATGGAAGCGGGACTGTATAGTTTTTATGAGCTTGCATGTGTGTGTGTGTGATACCCATAATGCCTTATCAGCATTTTATCCCCTTTAAGAAGGCTCTTAAGAGCCAGTGATGCAAGAGTGAACGGTGTTTGCATGTAATGCTGCTCTCAGGTCCTCTGGGAAGGTCCAACTTACAAGTTCGGAATTCATAATTACGATGAGATGGGCGTTCAGTGCGTCAAATGGATGTTTTGATAATTTCAGAATCAGAATTTTATAATCAAAAATTATATTGACTTACATTAAGTAATATTTTGGCTTATGTCTAAATAAAATATATGTATCTAAAATACATATGTATGGTCTTTTTAATAAATAATATCTTGTCTTTGGAAAATAAAATCGTCTTCCACTATTGTACTTTAATTGACAGTATAAATATGATGAATTGATTAGAAGTTTTATAAATGTCTGATATCGTTTTCTTCTTTAATTCCCACCTAATGATCCTAAATCTCTGTGAGTTTTATTATTTTATCAAACTTTTTTAATTGTGTGTAAATATGTCTGTAAATGAATGTGCCCCAGTTATATTATTTTGGATATTGCCTTTCATGCAGTGTGTAATACAGTGTATGTTTGTGAATGTAAAAGGTCTGCAAAGTTTCAAAGATCAAAGTGCAGATAAATGGAGTTACTGTCTCCCAAAAAATCAATTCTGAACTCCTGAAATGAGTCATCAGTAATTGGGTTGTTTTAACCCAGCGAATGGGTTGTTTTAAACCAGCAGTTGGGTTGTTTTAACCAAGTGAATGGGTTGTTTTAAACCAGCGATTGGGTTGTTTTAAACCAGCGATTGGGTTGTTTTAAACCAGCGGTTGGGTTGTTTTAAACCAGCGATTGGGTTGTTTTAAACCAGCGGTTGGGTTGTTTTAACCCAGCGATTGGGTTGTTTTAAACCAGCGATTGGGTTGTTTTAAACCAGCGGTTGGGTTGTTTTAACCCAGCGATTGGGTTGTTTTAAACCAGCGGTTGGGTTGTTTTAAACCAGCGGTTGGGTTGTTTTAACCCAGCGATTGGGTTGTTTTAAACCAGCGGTTGGGTTGTTTTAAACCAGCGGTTGGGTTGTTTTAACCCAGCGATTGGGTTGTTTTAATCAAGCGAATGGGTTGTTTTAACCCAGCAGTTGGGTTGTTTTAAACCAGCGGTTGGGTTGTTTTAACCCAGCGATTGGGTTGTTTTAATCAAGCGAATGGGTTGTTTTAACCCAGCGGTTGGGTTGTTTTAAACCAGCGGTTGGGTTGTTTTAAACCAGCGATTGGGTTGTTTTAATCAAGCGAATGGGTTGTTTTAACCCAGCAGTTGGGTTGTTTTAAACCAGCGGTTGGGTTGTTTTAAACCAGCGGTTGGGTTGTTTTAACCCAGCGATTGGGTTGTTTTAAACCAGCGGTTGGGTTGTTTTAAACCAGCGGTTGGGTTGTTTTCACCCAGCGATTGGGTTGTTTTAATCAAGCGAATGGGTTGTTTTAACCCAGCAGTTGGGTTGTTTTAAACCAGCGGTTGGGTTGTTTTAACCCAGCGATTGGGTTGTTTTAATCAAGCGAATGGGTTGTTTTAACCCAGCAGTTGGGTTGTTTTAAACCAGCGATTGGGTTGTTTTAAACCAGCGGTTGGGTTGTTTTAACCCAGCGATTGGGTTGTTTTAATCAAGCGAATGGGTTGTTTTAAACCAGCAGTTGGGTTGTTTTAAACCAGCGATTGGGTTGTTTTAAACCAGCGGTTGGGTTGTTTTAAACCAGCGGTTGGGTTGTTTTAACCCAGCGATTGGGTTGTTTTAAACCAGCGGTTGGGTTGTTTTAAACCAGCGGTTGGGTTGTTTTAACCCAGCGATTGGGTTGTTTTAAACCAGCGGTTGGGTTGTTTTAAACCAGCGGTTGGGTTGTTTTAATCAAGCGAATGGGTTGTTTTAACCCAGCAGTTGGGTTGTTTTCACCCAGCAATTGGGTTGTTTTAATCAAGCGAATGGTTTGTTTTTACCCAGCAATTGGGTTGTTTTAACACAGCGAATGGGTGCGAATGGGTTGTTTTAACCCAGCAGTTGGGTTAAATGTTTGCCCAAACTGCAGGGTAGTTTTCTCCTGCAAGAGCAAATCCTCTTTTACTGAGATTGATACGGTAAAACAAACGCCATCGTTACTGTTCATATCACTATGTATCAAGTGCTGAGAAAGAGCTTAGTTTCCGACACATGCTGTAAGCGGTCGACCAATCACAACAGACTGGGCCATCTGACCAATCAGAGCAGAGCAGGCTCTCAGAAAGGTGGGGTTTAGAGAGACTGAATCTTTGATAAAACTGTTTCAGACACTGTGAGAAAAGAGCTGATGCTGCTGGGGATATTATGAGACAAAGTGTTTTATGACCTTGGATGGATATAAACCTATTGCAGGAGACTCCAAAACAAAATTAGGAACCTTAAAATAGCATAACAGAGAACTTTAATGTTACCAATGCTTTGGCAATGTAAAGCTTTAACAGACCAAAAGCCACTTAAATTTTGAGAGAGCGAATGAGAGACAGACGGGCAGCTTTAGAGAGCTTGCAAGACTGAAAATTCCTGTCATCCACTGCAGATTTTCCTGCCATGCTTGGGCGCGAAAGGCCCAATTTTTCAGGGGCTCATCATAACCTCACACACACACACACAGACGAGCAGCTCAGACTCTTGCAGTCATTCTGAGGGATTTACTCTCTTCTGCTTAGTGAGTTTTCTATGATCCTGTAATTGAGTGTGTTTAGTTCTCGCTCCACTCATCTTTCTTCTCCGCTCTCCTCTTCCTCTCACACATTAGCCATTACATCTGCTTCACCACTGAGGCTTTCAGTCCTGCTTGATTCATTTCGTAGTGGACAATACTGTGGATGTGGAGAAAAATCTCTCAGACACACACATTTAAAGTCACCATGAAATCAAAATTCCTATTTCATTTATTATAAATGATTTATCGGTGCACATCATTATTGTTTGAAATTCCTGTTCCTTGTAATCTTGAATCAGAATATCTTCTCCTCCCTTTTGCAGCTTCTCTTCTCTGATGATGAGGGCGGGGCAACCTGTCACTCACATGAGATCCACCAATAGCAAACCACAACCATCCAATCAATTCCCCGCCCTACATTTGTTCTTGTTCCTGAAGCGTTTCACTCGCACTGTGTTTATTTTCTCTGGCCAATTTTGTCTCTCAGGAACATGCTGGACCTTCGCCAAGTCTCACACATTGGTGGATGGGTGGGTGGATTTTCTCCGGTGACATTTGAATCAAATGATACATGAAGGTTTGTGACCTTCAGCTGTTCCAGATTCATTGACTATAAAATCCATCATTCATGGGAGAATACGTGGGTTTTTGGGTTTGTGAATTCGAGCTCTTGTCTAGCTGACGAGGATCTTTTCTGTGCAAAATCTATGTTCTGCAACATACTTCCAGCCTGATTTAACGTTAAAAGTAAACAGATTCCTTCTGATTCCACATGCTAACAGCGTGTCCAAACCAGACGTGACACAACATGTTCCCAGGATTCTGTTCCTCGCTGAAAGTTTAAATGCTGCATGACACGACAATATCACAGCCAATAAGAATTTTTCATATCTAATATACTGTAAATATAATTTGTTATCTTTTGTTTTGAAAGAAATTAATACTTTTATTCATCAAGGATGCATTAAATTGATCAAAAGTGACAGTAAATACATTTATTTCAAATAATTGCTGTTCTATTAACTATTAGCTTTCTATTAATCAAAGAATCCTGAAAAATTAAATTGATCAGTTTCCTCAAAAATATTAAGCAGCACAACTGTTTTCAACATTGATAATAATCATAAATGTTTCTTGAGCAGCAAATCATCATATCAGAATGATTTCTGAAGGATCATGTGACACTGAAGACTGGAGTAATGATGCTGAAAATTCAGCTTTGATCACAGAAATAAATTACACTTTACTATATATTCACATAGAAAACAGCTATTTTAAATCGTAATAATATTTCACATTTTTACTGCATTTTACTGTATTTTTGATCAAATAAATGCAGCCTTGGTGAGCATAAAAGACTTTTTTCAAAATTAATTTAAAAAATCGTATCGATTACGTCTGAATTACTGATTACTGCCATAGTATGTGATACCATTTTGCATTTTAATGCAATTTAAAGTGTGACAATGCAACTTTTGCAAATGGAACATCAAGTCACGCACATTGTATTGTGAAATACAGTATGCTCCGATCATGTTCTACACATTTTGTCAACATAGATCATCCGGGAATTCCATGCATGCATAACAGACACAAACTTGTGTACAGTACACTGCAAAAATAGTACAAGTAGTTTGCTATTCTGAACATATCCCTCGTCAAATGCCCAGATACCCCACCCCTGCTGCCCTCCAGAGACGCAAACTGAATGCATGGCTTCATTCCAGGTCAGATCTTCATTCTTGTGGCCAAATTGAATATTTGCACTTAACTAAATTAAAATCATAAGCACTTCCAGCTGTTTTTTATGGCTTCCAGTCAGGAAGAGAAGCCGTGCCGTTTTACTGGGATGATGAAAGTGTGATATTCGCTCTAGAAAATGTTCCTCTCGGTTGGACGGACTCCAGATGATTCAGTGAGATCAAGTGAGACGTTAATGAAAAGAAAAGCCTGTGTTAGCTACTGAGTGATACGACTTAATCTAAGCACACGCTGCTTATATTAAACAGTTTAAATATGGAAACGCACACTTTAGTTCAGACTCTTGATTTTAGATATTTTTAAGCATGACTTAACCCAGCAAACAATGTTCTGGCAAGGTTCTCTAAAAGTTATGAACATTTGTTCAAAGTTATCTGGTCTTGAATAATATTCACAAGACGTTAGCACAAGAACATTATTTATACATTATTTACGCAATGCTTTTTTTTTTTGGGACAACTGTGCGTACATCAGTCCGGTGCTGTGGTTTTGTGTGTGTTTTCAGGAACATTTTTGTGTAGGCGATGAGCGACATTCCAGGCACAGCGTGCTTCTGGAGTCACAGCGTAGCCAATCAGATGGATTCCGGACGCTCCCACGGCAACCGGAGGGCCGTGGTTGGGCTGTAGGGATCTGTTGTGTTTGACGTGGCTCCAGGTTCTTGTGTTTGTCCAGTCAGGCAGCAAGAACAACTGCATGCTTCCATGTCGCCCAATCCGGGCCTCAGCACCTGGAAACAGACCGACCGAAGTCACCAGCTAGAAAAATCTCTATCTCTTTCTCTTAAAGGATGCTCGCTTTGTGTCCCAAAGGGCAGGAATGTTCACGTTTAGATAGAGCAGTGACAGCTCAGACAGATTTAAATCTTGTTTTTCTTTTGCCTTCACTGTCTGTAACGGTTAAACGCAGAAACACTTCAAGCGAGCACACTGGAAGAAATGGAAACTGTTACTCGCCATTTCTTTCTAATTATTTGTGAAATTTACTAGCAGTGTCTGGGTGAAAATTGTTTCCACACCAATTTTTTTTTTAGTGTATTGCTATCAATGTTGTCTCAGATGTTTTCTTAAAAATCCTTTGGAGAAAGAAACAAATGAATTACTGTCGTGATCAAATATACAGGATTTACTTCTAAACAGTTTTCACTCAGAAACCCCTTGTAAATTTCACAAATAATTACAAAGAAACGGCATCGGATTAAACATGACATTTCGAAGTAGAAAGACTGAATTTTCTTGTAATCTTTATTTTATTTTTTTAGCGTCCCGTTCACACCATGAGCAATAACTATAATGATAACAATAAAGCTATAGTTCTAAAAATCTTTCTAAAAAAAAAAAAAAAAAAGAATATCAGATCCACACCACAACTGTAATGGCTCTGAGAATCAATATCGTTGGAATCACTTTAAGAACAATTTTCCAGATATTCCAGCTGATGAATGATAAAAACATTGACAGCCAATCAGAATCCATCCTGCTTTAAAGATCTCAAGCGTTTAAAGCGGCAGACGACAAAACCACAGCTCGCTTATAATAAACAGAATGATATCATCTGCAGGTGTGGACACTAGTCTAAAAAAGTGCTGGGTTAAAAACAATCCAAGTTGGGTTAAAAATGTAAAAACCCAACGAATGGGTTGGTTTAACCCAGCGAATGGATTGTTTTAACCCAGAGTTTAGGTTGTTTTATCCCAGCGTTTGGGTTGTTTTATCCGAGCATTTGGGTTGGTTTAACCCAGCATTTGGGTTGTTTTTACCCAGCAAATGGATTGTTTTATCCCAGAGTTTGGGTTGTTTTAACCCAGCAAATAGGTTGTTTTAACCCAGCATTTGGGTTGTTTTAACTCAGCGAATAGGTTGTTTTAACCCAGCATTTGGGTTGTTTTAACCCAGCAAATAGGTTGTTTTAACCCAGCATTTGGGTTGTTTTAACTCAGCGAATAGGTTGTTTTAACCCAGAGTTTGGGTTGTTTTATCCCAGCGTTTGGGTTGGTTTAACCCAGCGTTTGGGTTGTTTTATCCCAGCGTTTGGGTTGGTTTAACCCAGCGTTTGGGTTGTTTTAACTCAGCGAATAGGTTGTTTTAACCCAGAGTTTGGGTTGTTTTATCCCAGCGTTTGGGTTGGTTTAACCCAGCGTTTGGGTTGTTTTATCCCAGCGTTTGGGTTGGTTTAACCCAGCGTTTGGGTTGTTTTAACCCAGTGAATAGGTTGTTTTAACCCAGCATTTGGGTTGTTTTAACTCAGCGAATAGGTTGTTTTAACCCAGAGTTTGGGTTGTTTTATCCCAGCGTTTGGGTTGGTTTAACCCAGCGTTTGGGTTGTTTTATCCCAGCGTTTGGATTGGTTTAACCCAGCGTTTGGGTTGTTTTAACCCAGCATTTGGGTTGTTTTAACTCAGCGAATAGGTTGTTTTAACCCAGAGTTTGGGTTGTTTTATCCCAGCGTTTGGGTTGGTTTAACCCAGCGTTTGGGTTGTTTTAACCCAGTGAATAGGTTGTTTTAACCCAGCATTTGGGTTGTTTTAACTCAGCGAATAGGTTGTTTTAACCCAGAGTTTGGGTTGTTTTATCCCAGCGTTTGGGCTGGTTTAACCCAGCGTTTGGGTTGTTTTATCCCAGCGTTTGGGTTGGTTTAACCCAGCGTTTGGGTTGTTTTAACTCAGCGAATAGGTTGTTTTAACCCAGAGTTTGGGTTGTTTTATCCCAGCGTTTGGGTTGGTTTAACCCAGCGTTTGGGTTGTTTTAACCCAGTGAATAGGTTGTTTTATCCCAGCGTTTGGGTTGTTTTAACCCAGCGAATAGGTTGTTTTAACCCAGAGTTTAGGTTGTCTTATCCCAGCGTTTGGGTTGTTTTAACCCAGCGAATAGGTTGTTTTAACCCAGAGTTTGGGTTGTTTTATCCCAGCGTTTGGGTTGTTTTAACCCAGCGAATGGGTTGGTTTAACCCAGCATTTGGGTTGTTTTATCCCAGCGTTTGGGTTGTTTTAACCCAGCGAATGGGTTGGTTTAACCCAGCATTTGGGTTGGTTTAACCCAGCAAATAGGTTGTTTTAACCCAGCGTTTGAGTTGTTTTAACCCAGAGAACCGATTGTTTTAACCCAGCATTTGGGTTGTTTTAAACCAGCGATTGTTTTTTTTGTAAATGTTTGCCCAACCTGCTGGGTAGTTTTATTTAACTCAATTATTGTTTAAAAATGACTGTACTGCTTGCTTAAAATGAACCCAATGTATGTTGGAAATGAACATTTATTAAAGTTTAATGAATAATAATTGAATAATAAACATTAAATTGCTTAAATGTTCACATTTTGATTATTGTTGTTGCCTCTAGTAATTATGTGTCTGATTTTTAATTTCCAACCTATTTTGGGTTCATTTTAAGCCAGACATATAGTCATTTTTAAACAATAGTTGGGTTAAATAAAACTGCCCAGCATGGCAAACATTTAACCCAACCGCTGGATTGAAACAACCCAAACAGAAGTGTTTGCATTCACACACTAAAGCAGAGATATGCTTATTAGACTCTGGAGTTGAATCTGCCATTGGACTTGATCCCAACATTTGGTTTGGGTTAAGTCAAATCATCCAAAGATGAGCTGTATTTTTCCGTCTGTTACTCATCAGAACAATCATGACCTCCTCCCTGTTTCCTTCCTTTGCTTTTCTTTTTCCTACTGTTTCCACACTGAAAACCGATGACATTACAAAACCAGACTGCTCCCAATCAACAGAACACACACCATCTGAGAACGTTTCCTGTTAGCTTGGATACGCTTTGTGTGTAAGACAGTTTAGGAGAAACATCTCAGTCAAAGTTGATTCTGCAATGAGAACTCCTGAGCTGTGAAAGAGCAACCTCTGCTCTTTAACGTTCCCTCAGAAAAATGCACATCGAATGGCAATTTTAATTCCACAAAGGCCATTTAGTATCAGCTCCCGAAGGGCTTTTGTGCCGACAAAATCCTTCCGTCTATAAATAGCCCCAGAATCCTCTAATCTAAACCTCTGACCAGAGTCTTTTGTTGATGTGATTAATGTGTGGTTGGAGATGCGAGACCACTGAAGACTTGAATTATGAGAACACAACAACAGGAGGATGGTGCTGTGATTAGAAACAGCGAGGAGCAGAAGATGAGCTGAGCGAGACGGTTTAATAGTGTGTGATGAGTGTGTGTTTGTGACGTGAGGATAAAGGTGACGAGTGTCGTTTCACCTCAGTGTGGTTTGTTTTTTGTTGACTATGCATGAGAATCAAAGACATTCCATGAGCGTAAAAGTGTTTCATTATTCATCAAAAAATACTGGAAAAAAATGCATGACGATTTCAACAAAAATATGAAGCAGCACAACTGTTTTCAACATTAATAATAATCTGAAATGTTTCTTGAGCAGCAAATCATCATATTAGAATGATTTCTGAAGGATCATGTGACACTGAAGACTGAAGTGAAAATCCAGCTTTGATCACAGGAATAAATTATATTTTACTATATATTCACATAGAAAACAAGTTACTTTAAATTGTAATAATATTTCACAATTTTACAGTTTTTACTGTATTTTTGATCAAATAAATGCAGCCTTGGTGAGCCGAAGAGATAAAATAGCTGTTTGAATGCTGGGTAACATTAACCAATTATTTTTTAGAGAATAACGACACTGATGAATCATTCACAATAAGACCAGGAACATGTATTAAGAAAATCAATATGGTCAACTAGAGTTTACATCATCATTAAAGAGTGTGTGAGGCCATATCTGCTGAATGTGTGTGTGTGTGTGTGTGGTCAGCAGGTGAAACATTGAGGAATTCGGACACAACATGTGTGAAAACAGACTGTGTGTGTGTGAGATGCTCGGAGCGTCTGCAGTCACTACTGTAAATGTATTTATAGAGCGAGAGAAAGAGGGCTGTGTTTGTTCGCTGCAGTATGTGCTGAGTAGGTGAAGTGTGTTTGGGAACGAGCTGACTGCTGAGATGAGCTCTATTCTGAGCGAGGAAGCCCCTCTCTGCCTGTATCACTCGCTCTGAGAGAGACAGAGAGAGTTAGAGACACTGGGTGTGTTTCACACTTCAGCCTCTACAATGAAACTCGATCTTCCTCCCCATAGTGGCGTCTACTATTTATAACCATCATGAATGTGTGTGTATAAGGGACAGAGACATAGACTGTGTGTTTATCTTGAAGGGTTTGTCATGTTCAGTGTGTGTGTGTGTGTTACTAGCAGTGTCGAGGTACTAAATGTAGCACCACTACTAACTTAACTAACTGAAGTACACTGTTCAGTAGTTTGATAATTAATACAGCTTTACAGCTGATGAAATAATCAAACGCTCTCTTTCAAATTCATTCTTGTGAATGATTTATTTCAGTATGTATAAGTTAACCAACAAAAAATAAATAACATTTAGTTAAATGCTGCTGTTTGTTACTTCATTTTGGAGTTGGTTATCAATCCATCCATCCATCCACCTGTCTACTCATCCATCCATCCACCTATCTACTCATCCATCCACCTGTCTACTCATCCATCCATCCACCTATCTACTCCATCCATCCATCCACTCATCCATCCATCTACTCATCCATCCATCCATCCACCCACCTATCTACTCATCCATCCATCCATCTATCTACTCATCCATCCACCTATCTACTCATCCATCCATCCACCTATCTACTCCATCCATCCATCCACCCACCCACCCATCTACTCATCCATCCATCCATCCATCCACCTATCTACTCCATCCATCCATCCATCCATCCATCCATCCATCCACTCATCCATCCATCTACTCATCCATCCATCCATCCACCCACCTATCTACTCATCCATCCACCTATCTACTCATCCATCCATCCACCTATCTACTCCATCCATCCATCCATCCACCCACCCACCCATCTACTCATCCATCCATCCATCCATCCATCTATCTACTCATCCATCCATCCATCCATCCACCTATCTACTCATCCATCCATCCATCCATCCATCCACCTATCTACTCACCGATCCATCCATCCACCCACCTATCTACTCATCCATCCATCATCCATCCATCCATCTACTCATCCATCCATCCATCCACCCACCTATCTACTCATCCATCCATCCATCCATCCATCTACTCACCGATCCATCCATCTACTCATCCATCCATCCATCCACCTATCTACTCATCCATCCATCCATCCACCCACCTATCTACTCATCCATCCATCTACCTATCTACTCCATCCATTCACCCATCTACTCATCCATCCATCCATCCATCCATTCACCCATCTACTCATCCATCCATCCATCCATCCATCCATCCACCTATCTACTCATCCATCCATTTATGTCTGTCTGTTCAAGTTTCATAATTTCAACACTCTCTTTAAATGTCTTGTCTCAAATTCACAGTCAAATTCATTCTTGTGAATAATTCCTAATTATAGGAATAGTGTATATATATATATATATATATATATATATATATATATATATATATTCAACGGCTGGTGTTTTGACCTTTTAATTGTACTACACCGCTGTGAACTTTCACCTTTTAAATTTTATCATACGACTAACCTCAGCCTCTGAATGTCAGCCTTTGCAGGTCAAAAGGCTGAAATTGTTGAATAAAATGAGGAGAAATGACATTATGTGAACATTTATTATTTTTTTATGCAATTTGCATTTGTAGCTTTGAAATCCCTAAATAGTGAGTATATGTGCCTATTTAAGAACAGATTAAAATATTCAGCATTTAACACAAGTATTTTTTTCACCTCAAGCACAGATGTTTATGTGAATGTCGTTTCCTCTAGTTATTTCTGGCAGCATGCATATATTATGCATTGTCTTTTTCAATACATGTAAAAATAAAGCGTCAGAATCTGTCAGTGGTTTGTCTGATCTTGACTCTGGTCTAAAGTTTCAGTGGAAACAGACGGTCTACGGCACTGAACACACTGAGCAATACTTTCCTAAAGGAAATGATTTTTTTTTTGGTGGTGCAGAACTCCTCTTCCTCTTTCATCTGAAGCTGCTTTATTGGTCGTTTTTGAATCAGTGGGCAGATGTTCAACTTTAATCATCAAGAGTTCAGTGTTTAGTGGGTTGTGCCCACAAAAAGTCCAAAGCTATGTTCAAAATAGCATACTAATCTTGAAGTGTGCATGCTGTGCACAGTATGCATAGAATATCTGACGTAATGCATTTGACATTTTTGGAGTTACATCATTTCATTTTATTTATGCATTCAAAAAAAGTTTAAAAAATACAAAAAAAATCTTAATTTCCGGTCATGTTACAACAGTACAGATGGTACTATTTAAAATGTTTGTTTGCATCATGCAAACTGTTTCACATACTATTCTTACAAAATATTAGCCATTATTAAGTGTTTACTATCAGCATGCTATTGTTGTTTCACCATGGAAAATAGCAGTAAGAATAATGACTCTCTCTCTTTGTTTCCTGTAGTGAAGTACATTAAGGAGATGTCAGCGTTTTTTAAGGGCGGATCTACGACGGGACCCCCAGTGCTTGATTCTCCTCCAGCCACCCCGCAGAAGCAGACGGACCCGGCGCTTAAAGAGACCAGGACCCTCCCGCTCCGAATGTGTCATGTGACGCGCAAACAGTGTCCGCCTGACACAGAGGACAGGTACAAACACCGCCAGAGTTTACACATTACTGACATATCATTATGAAATGATAATAACATCAGGACTTAATCCAGTTCAAACATTAAACACTTTCTATGCCAGGTTGCAAAACAACCAAATAGCTATTCATTGCATTCGTACATTCAAATGTTTTGTGTTTTATTTTATTAGCTTTAGCATGCAAAAAAAAAAAAAAGACAATTATATAGATTTATAATAATAAATATGATAATATACTCTACTCCTCAAAAGTTTGGGATCAGTACAATTTTTTAATTTTTTAAAAATGAGTCTCTTTTGCTCGCCACGGCTGTAGTTATTTGATCAAAAATACAGAAAAAAATGGTAATATTGTGAAATATTTCAATTCAAAATAGATGTTTTCTATGTGAATATATTGTAAACTGTAATTTATTCTTGTGATCAAAGCTGAATTTTCAGCACACTGTAAAATTTAACAGTGAAATTAATTAAATTAAATGAGTTCGTTTCACACAAATAATAATTAAAGTTCATTGTACTTAGAAAAAAGTTGCATGAACTCAAAATTTCATTGTAGCAAGGTGAACTCTATATGATTGAGTTAAGTTGCAGATTTCTAATTCCCAGCATGCTTTGCATCAGACTGTATAAATAAATGTTGAAATTAAGTGTTATTTATTTATTTATTTATTTTCGCAAGAATAATATAGGGAGACATAAGTTAGAGTTTAATGTTGTTATGTCAGGACTTACATCATTACTCCAGTCTTCAGTGTCACATGATCCTTCAGAAATCATTCTCGAAATACAATATTTTGTAACATTATAAATGTCTTTACTGTCACTTTTGATCAACTTTGTGTCCCTAAACTTTTGAATAATAAAATAATATAATATAATGCATATGACAAAAAGTATCTTATAGATTTGTAATATTGGCCATTGTTTAAATCGAGCCAATAACAAAATTAATTTATATTGCATGGCTCCGGCTCTGATTGGATGAACCTCCTGTCAGCTCATTCTACATTAATGCACCAAAATCATCCTACAGTTTGACTAATAAACTATATTAGTTGGCAGAAGAATTGTTCATAAAGATCATTATGGTATTATGCTTATTTAAAAGCAATATTCCACAAGAGGACTTGTCACGTAAAGTCTACTCTTTGCTCTTTCTCTCTGTAGGTATTTTGAGGTGGTATCATCAGACAGAAAGAAGTCTGTGTTTTTGCGGGCTAAAGATCACGCCATGGCTCAGGCCTGGTACAACGCCATCCAGACAGGAAGTGCAGCATTACTGACCAGCGCCAAAGCCGAGCTGAAAGCCCTGCAGCCGAGCCTGGACGTCAGTCACATCGGCTGGATCATTGAGCAGGTGAGAAACACAGACACCATGAGATGAGAGAGACAGAAATCCTGCAGCAGAGTCTGATGATGGTGTGTGTCGTCAGGGTTCAGAGCGGCCGATACTGGCGGTGTTGACGGACAGAGATCTACTGCTGTACGGATCTCTGCCCGACAGCAAAGAGACTTTCAACAGCCCAGACAAGAGCTATCCTTTAATTACCACCAGGTACACACACACACACACACACACACACAGACACACTGCATACTAGAGCATTAAAATGAGAGGACACACATTACAGGGACTTTACCACGGTAAAACATTGATGCAGGCACGATAGTAATTGTATATTGATAAAGTATGATAAATTTATAATATATTAATTATTATAAATCTATGATAAAAGCTGTGTCCTATGTCATGGAAAAACAGAAAATATCAGGGAATTTTAGAAGTTATTCCAGGTTATGAAAAGTCATGGAAATAAAATATAATATCCATAGTGCTATCAATTTATACACAACATTGAGCATACTAATTTATTTTACTATAGATATTTTATTTTATTTCCATGACTTTTCATAACCTGGAATCAGATTGATTGGAATTTGCTCTTTGTGAGTGAAATAATTAAAAATCCTTATCTTGATATCACAAATGACTGGAAATATAGATATAAAAAAAAAAAAAAAAAAAAAAATATATATATATATATATATATATATATATTATAAAAATAAAGAAAAAATATATAATTTATTTATATATATATATATATATATATATATATATATATATAAATATATAAATTTTATATATTTTTTATATTTTTATATATATATATATATATATATATATGAGGAATTTTTTGTTTTGGTTCGTTCTTGATGTTTTCTCAAAAAACAGTTAACGACAGTATTACAATAAACAATTCTGTGATTCATTAGGCAAACATGTCTCATCCAATCATATTTTAGAGTCACATCTGTACAGTTTATCAAGTAGATTATTAATGACTTGAGTAGTACGTATACTAATATCTGCTGTGTTTCTGTCCGTCAGGCTGGTTCACTCTGGACCGGGTAAGAGTTCGTCACTACACGACTCTGAGCTGACCTTTGGCCTGCGTTTGGGCACTAAGCAGGGAGTGGAGACGCATCTGTTCAGAGTGGACACGGCTAAAGACCTGTCCACCTGGACGCACCTGCTGGTGGAGGGCTGTCACAGCGCCGCAGAGCTCGTACAGGAGGTCACGACGGGTACGGTCACCGCTTGAGTCACTGAAGCACACTGAATCTTCAGTAGATGTTCAAAGCAGAATGAGAATAAATGAGTTGTGGCTGATGGGTTTGTATGGGTTCATATCGCCCTCTGTTGGTTCAGTGATGTGCTGCACTCCAGTGTGTTTAGACGAGGGGTTGGCAACCTATAATCACTGGCATGTGACACATAGTCACACAACCTGTTTTATTAAGTTAGGTGCTATAAATACTATTAAAGTATGAGATGTTAGCAATCCATTGTTTCTGTGATGATCTCTCCTCGTGCCATCAGGTCCGATTGAAGGTTTAAACCATCTTTTTTTGTCTTTTGTAACCCTATAGGCTAAAATTATGAATAGCCCACTAGCATACTACTCATGCTATTTCTGCAGTATGCATACTGTGCAGTGATTTGTTTATTTATGCATACATTGAAAACCAGAGCACACTGTTTTTTTTTTTTTTCATATTTGATAACTGGCCCTCACTAAATTAACGACGTCATGTGACAGAGTGACATACTTCTGTTATAAATTTTTGTTGCATAATTTGTACTGTTTGTGGTGCAGAAATTATAATATAAAAATATACTGTTTTTAGCATATATTATTAGATCTACATTTATTCATTTGGCATACGCTTTTATCTAAAATGACTTACAAATGAGGGATATATTTATGTATTTATGTTTGTAGTTTGTCAAATTTTAATTTTAGATACTATTACAGTTATTTATTAATTTTTTTTGTTTTGTTTTCATTTTAATTTTAGTTTAATTTTTGTTATGTGTTTGCCAGCTTTATTATTATTATTATTTAAATATTACTATTTAGGTTTAATTTATTTTTATTTCAATTTTAGTTTTTATTTATTTCCAGTTAGTAACTTATTTCATCGAGGCAAAAGTTTTTCAAATCTAATATTTATATTTAATTTCAGCTTTATTTAAATGAACAAAAAATGTTTTACTAGCTAATTAAAGCTAATCATCCTGTGTGTTTTGTAGCGTGCAGCTGGAACGGGAAGTCGTGTATGTTGAGCGTTCACATAGACAAAGGCTTCTTGTTGTTTACGGAGGAGGCCGGCGTCAGGAAGAACGTCCTTCTCCAGCAGCCGTTCGAGCGTCTGCGCATGTCCTCAGACGACGGCGTCCGCATGATGTTCCTCGACTTCGGAGGCCCAGAAGCAGAGATCGTGAGAGACGTTTTTGCACATTTCACCTGCTCACTTTCTTTCACCTTTAACCTGATTTGTTCTGCCTTTACAAAGCTGCTTACTCCTTCCTAGAGCTGCCCGATTCTGGATAAATTGAGAATCACGACTTTTTAAAAATTTCAAATAAAGATTCTGAACAGACACCTAAACAAAATAACATGTAATTTACTAGAGGTTCTGACAAAATGTTAATTGCTGCAGTCTATTAAACGACCAATTAATTAATCTGAATTATTTGAAAAAAAACTTGGATTGAATGAATGATTCAATGACTCACTCATAAAAACTTAGGCTGTTTCTCAATATGCATTCTTAAGCGATCTTGCTCTAATTCATCATCAACCGTCGAAGTTCAGTTCCAATACTCAAGAACGCAAGAACAGAGGACGCATGAAAGCACCCGGATGTGTTCTTGATATCGAGGATGCATCGAATGCAGACTTGAGAGAATCGAACCGTTAAAAATCCCAGAAGACGCTGCGGGCGGTCGACATACGGAAGCCTGCAAGCTTTAAAGTTCTCGTTCTCACTTATGAGATTCTCACTACAAGCTTGCATATACGTGATGGCTCATGAAAGTTTGTTTTGCTTAATTTTAATAAAGTGATAACCTGAAGAAAGCCTGCAGTATTTTTATTGGAATATAAAAAAGAATCTTAATATTGACAAAGCACGTAACACAAAGGCTACTCATTTTCATAAATACACGCGGTAAAATAAAAAGATATAAAATTATATGAAAACAATGTCTATAATAATATGAAAGAAATCTTTTAATAGGTTATGACATTTCTTTGTGATGTTGTATTTATTGTGCTTTAGCCACTTATAAGATGCTGGGACGATCAGTTGAGCAACAAGATCGCAGCACATCTCAATTCTCAAATGTCTTTGCGTCCTTCCGAGTTCGTTCTTTCAAGGTCGCCTGGCAAGACCGGACTCCACGAGAACGCAAGTCCATTCTCTGTGTTCTTGGAACTGAGAAACAGCCTGAATCTGTTTCAATACTGCAATGAATCAGCGTTTTTGAACAAATCTCTTAAATGAATGATTCAACGACTCACTCATAAAGACTTCACTTGTTTCATTACTGGATGAATCAGCATTTTTGAACGAATCTCTTGAATGAATGATTCAATGACTCACTCAAATACTTCATTTGTTTCATTACTGGATGAATCTGTGTTTTTGAACGAATCTCTTAAAATGAATGATTCAATGACAGACATTTTTTAAGTTACTTGTCGCCTCCTGGTGGCGTAACGATGTAATCGATACAATCATTATTTGAAGCGTCAAGTTACTTTCAAAAGGTGATTTACTCTATTTTGATCGCTTTTGTAGACATCAGTGTTTATATCCAAACTATAAACTTTCACCCCAGTACTTCTGTGATAATATGAATTATTGTAAGACAGAAATAATGATACTGTGTGGTTGAAAAGACAGTTTGTGAAGCTGTTTCATATCTATACATGACAACGGCTCTCTCTGGATCAGCGGCAGCGCAAACGCAGAGCTGATGTTCTGATGTGTTTTTGTCAAAGGTTTAATAAACAGGGGAATTACTGTCATTTCGGAATGAGATTGTGTGGGTGTTTGAATCAAGGTCGCAATCTTTTAGCGATTAATTGTGCAGCTCTACTCCTACCTAGAAGAAAATGTTCATATTGAGATCTCTAACTTGGCCAGAACGAGCAGTTTGAGATCTCTCTTCTCAGGAGAAGCAGGAGACTTCAGCAAATAGTTCATTTTTTCTCTCTATTTAATTTAACATTATCTGAGCGAAACAACTGAGATGCTGATCTAGATTTCATGTGATTTTGTCTCTCATTTAATACCTTGCTCTTTCCTTTCTCCTGGTTTTCAGCAACTGGACCTTCACTCCTGCCCTAAAACCATCGTCTTCATCATTCACTCTTTCCTGTCGGCCAAGGTCAAGCGACTAGGGCTGCTGGCGTAACGGCGGACCACTGGACATCAAACCAAATCTTCCATCACAGACTGTCACGGGTCAGTGTTCAGACACGGACGGCCAAAACCTAAAGCCATTCAGTGACGATTTCTCTGTTTTCCTCATAGCTCTGACCTTTTTATTCTTTCTCATTTTATTGGTTTGTATCTCAGCTAAACTTTATGAATGTTTAAAAACATAATCGCATTAATCATATGTTTTCAGAGCGGCAACAGACACAAAACAAGATGTTAAAATCTGTTCTAGAACCTAGTGAGTCTACATAGACAGCATCCAGTCTGAACTGATTTGACACGCACTAGATAGGCAGCACCTCTGGATGCGACACAAATAATGTTATGTTTTGACATTTACATTGCTATGATGAAGCAATAGCATAAAATTATGCAATAAGCATAAAAACAAACATAAAATAGTCCATTGTAATTCTAATAAAATAAAATTGAATGATTATAATTAAATCAATAAACTTAATACTATTAAGTGTTTAATTATTTATTATAATTTCTCTCACCTCAGCACCATCTTATATAGATTTATCCCCCAAGCGATTTGCTGCTAGCCTTCCTATGATCCCTTAAAATGCTGTCTAAGTAGGCAGCTCACTAGGTTTTTGAACAGAGCTAGTATTTCACGGTTTTGTTGATATTCCAGTTGTGCGAGACTGTGAAAAACGCAGCTGCTCTGATCATAGAAAGGGCTTTAACGTTTGGCAGCTGAGAGCGGTTTGAGAAATTAAATCTCAAATCTTTCTACGGTGAGAAAAAACTAATTTGACTTTCTTCTTACTTTAAATATAACCTTTTAAAGATACGTCGTCTTCCAGAATATCTGCTATGAATCTATGCAACCTGTCAAACCCTTACAAAAAAGTTATGGTGGTAGTACCATGGTACAGTGATGGATTCAGATGGTAATTTAGGGATGGCACGATATATCGGCCACCATATCGGTATCGGACAATATATGTTAATTTCAGATGCGCACTGTCCACCATGATGGTTTTGATTTGCTTGGAATATGATTTAAAAAACACTTCAAAAAGGAAAATACAGCAGTGCAGAGCAAGTCTGTCATATAGGCTACGTAAAAAAAAATACATAAAATACATAAAACTATATAAAAATTTTGATTTAGATTTATCGGTTAATATATTGGTTATCGGCTTTCAAATATAAAGAATTATCGTATCAGACACAATTTTCATATCGGTGCATCCCTAAATACCGTGGTACTTCATGACTACCATATTCATATACCATAGTATTTATATGGTAAATGGATTTTGTAAGGGAAATATGGTTATGCCTCACTCTTTCTTTATTTTACAAGCCAAAACTACAAAACTGGGAACTGTAATTCAGAAATTGGACAAACCTTCACTAGAAGTGGTTAGATCTGAGAAATGCTTGTAATTCAGTTTGTGGATTGAATTCATGTTAAATAACTAAGTCACACTGACCTCTAGTGGGCATAACGAGCATTAGTACTGTCCACATGATCTGACCTCTCCGGCTGTGTTCAGAATAGCATACTACCCATACTACTTCTGCAGTATACTGTGCACAGTATGAGTTTTCTGCATGCATACTACATTTACATGTATGTACTACAACATACTACAGTTGCCAAAATGAGCACAGAAAACTCTACACCACAATGCAGTGCACTTGACCTTCCATTTCCATTGTGATAAATGCATCAGAGTTTGATTTTTCTTGAATCATCATTTGATCCGACACCAAAAAGTGACATTTTTACACATACTTGCATTAATTTTACTGAAAGAACGTTTATTCTTGACTTTGAGAGAAGTCCTTGCCAGAATGCCTTCTGGGATAAGCAGACGCTGCTGAAATAAAAATGTTTATTGTTGCACAATGCATACTGTTTTGAAAACCGCAGGCAGTACGCAGTATATACTGCACAGTATGCTAGTACTCCATTCTGAATACAGCCTCTTTCATGCAATATCTTCTTTTGTCGTTTTTCTTTCTTTTGAACCTTCTTCTAACTGATTTGTGTGAATAATGATGGATGTGCAGTGATGTTCGGCTGTATTCCTCAAGGATGTCTTCCTGTTTTCACATGCTCTTTTTGTCTCATTACATTGTGACGGAGATATGCAAATTTTTTCTTCTCAGAGAGGTACTTTTAAAAAACGAAACGGCCCCATCTTGCTGAGGTGAAAAATATCCTTCATGTGGCCTTTTTTACATTGTACTAAATTTTAATATATAATTCAAACTAAGCTATATTCAACCTATGTTAGTTATCAAAAGGAAAATCATTATATCCTTATTTAAACAGTGCCTTTTAGGGTTGTTTGTATATAAAATTGCAATAAATATAACTGTTGACTTCATCCTCACTGGAGTTTTATTGGGTTGTGGGTCATATGCTGGGGAAGAGAGACCAGGGAACGCTTTCACTCATATATGGTCAGAAACACAGATGAGAAGCCCAATAAAACACACGGAAAACCAAACACAATCCACCAATCGGCTTCTGAGGGAACATAACATATACATTCCAAAAACGTTATTTATACATTCATGGAATGTTCAAAAGTAACATTCCCATAATATTTGAAGAATGATAGAATGGAATGTTTCCTTAATGTTTGTATAACCAATGAAAAGAATATTTTAATTTCAATAAAATAATAAAATTGTTGTTATTTTAATAATGAAATGAAATAGAAAATAAATAAATAAATATATAATCCAAAAATAATAATGAAAAAATAATGTAATTTTTTTAGCATTTTAGAAAAAAACTATATGACAATGAAAGAATACTTTCATTTCAATAAAATTATAAAACTGTTATTTTAATAAATTAAATATAAAATAAAATAAATATATAATCCAAAAATAATAATGAAAAAATAAAAATGTAATTTTTAGCACTTAAAAAAATGACAATGAAAGAAAGATACTTGACTTAAAATAATAAAATTGTTATTATTTTAATAATAAAATTAAATAGAATAAAAATAAGAAATTAGGCAAAATTGGATTTTCAAAAAAGAATCAAAATATAATAATGAAAATAATATTTTAATTTCAATAAAATAATAATAATGTTGTTGTTTTTTTAATAATGAAATTAAACAGAAAATAAATATATAATCCAAAAATAATGAAAAAATAAAAATGTATTTTTTTAGCATTTTAGTAAAAAAACTATACAATGAAAAGGATATTTTCAATAAAAGAATATTTTCCTTTCAATAAAATTATAAAACTGTTATTTTAATAATAAATTAAATATAAAATAAAATAAATATATAATAAAAAATAATAATGAAAAAATAAAAATGTAATTTTTAGCATTTAAAAAAAATGACAATGAAAGAATGATACTTTAGTTTTAATAAAATAATAAAAATGTTATTATTATTTTAAGTTTTCCTTTAAGTTTTTAAAATGTAAAAAAATTAGGCAAAACTTGATTTTCAAAAATAATCAATATATATATATAAAAAAGTAAAACATTATTTTTAAAGGTTCGCTAAAGAGAGTCACATGATCTATCATTAAACAAGAGTGATTTGAATCAGTCGTGTCCAAAGCAAAACCTATACTTCTGTGTTCAACATTCAACAACATTTATTTATTCTTCATATCGAGTCAGATCTGACTCCATAGCTTTTTAAAATAAGACCTTTTTCCAGAGAAGAAACATTTTCAACAGAAAATAATTACTTTTTAGAACAATAAAGTGAGTGAAATGAAGAGTGCAGGTTGGAACAATATTGATGGATAATAACTCTGTGTTATCAGAGCAATTAATCAACGTTCACTTAAAACCAACCATCACAACAAACATACTGTTCCCGTAAACACACCTTTACCCGGCAACTGTCGGCATGGCAACAGAGACTGGCAGCAGGCCGCTGTGTTCTATCAGTTAGCTGGAAAAATTGCCAATGAGCTCTTTACATGAGAGAGAGAGAGAGAGAGAGAGAGAGAGATAGAGAGAGGTGCAGTGAATATATTTTGATTAGATAAAAAACTGGAAAGCACTCAGGAGGAAGAGAAAAGAGAAAATTGGTGCATTAAGAGCATGACAGCAGCCACGTGTCTGTGAGCTTTATACTGATGAATCAAATGAATCACTGATTCATACTGAATGATGCTTCTGTTCTGTTCATGTGTGAAGTGTTTTTAAATCGCTGAATACGCTGAATTCAAGGTTGAGATGAACTGATTTGCAATGAAATATAGATTAATTCTATACAGAGCTCTGTTTATATTGGTTTATGAGATGTTTCATGCTTAGTGATGTTTTTTTAATTATTATTGCTGAATTCTTCTGAGCTTATAAACGTGAACTTCAGTTTCATATTTAGAAATTTTTCATGATTTATTTTTCCCTAAAGACCTGCTTATAATGTTTGTCAATATTTTGAGGCAAAACCAAGAACAGATATTATACTATAAGAACAAATATTATAGTTATAATTAGTTCTTTTTTTGGTTGAGACAAACCTATAACAGAGTGTCTATTTACACTAAGTGCAAATATCATCCCTTGTTGGCAAACGCTATTTACACTAGCTCCGCCCACCAATGTCTGGTTGAGCCACTCAAGTTTTAGAAAAGACGCACAGAATTCAAACATCTTCAGTGGCGCAGCAGTAGTGAGTAAAGCTCGTAGATCTAGCTATTAACGCGATCAACGCGGGTTCAAATCCGCCTTTTGCCGAGCTCGCATGTATTTTCAATAAAAATGAAAATAATGTTCTAAAAGTGGAAATAAACTGCGAACGAGTGTTTAATAATATTAAAAGTGTTTATTGGGTAGGGTTAGGGGAAGGTGTAGGGAGGGTTTTTATTCTCCCAATAAGGCAGCATCTATTTAATAATTTTAATAAATATAATCATTTACACTCTATGATATTATTGCATCCTGTTAATGTACAAAAATACTGAGGTGCAAATAGTATCTGCCAATATAAAGTATCAATAACATCTAATTAGCCTACTATTTACTCTTATTGCAAAGAACTGATACTTTTTTGTAAATAGTATATTGCTAAGAAAATGCTGCTATTGAATATGCTAATTACACTAGGTGAAAATAGCAATATAGTCAATAATTGTCACTTAGTGTAAATTGCTATTTTCACTTAGTGCAAATAGCCGCTGCCAATTTATAAATGTAACGTCTTTGCATTAGATATCAAAGAATATTATCAGTGTCATTTACTTTTAAAGACAGACAATTAACACACTTTTCAAGTTAAATTTGAAATGCTCAATTGAAAATTAAATTATGTTATTAAAGGGGCTATAGCCTATGTAATGTAATTTCGGGACGTTTTTGCCAGGAAATTCAAAAGGACGCGACGGTTACGCGCGCTCCCGAGTGCCTCTCTATTAAGTTTAATTAAAAATGAAACGAACTCAGAATTACGATCGTTCAGGATAATGTCGAAAGAGCCATTTTGTACTACTGTAATGTCAGTATCTCATCCAAAGAAAATGGATTAATTCAAACGATAGAGTCTAATCAAACTATCATAACAGTGTAATTTTAATTAGCCTACCTGATCTGTCGACATGATGCCGGTGAATTTCGCTGCTGTAAACATCCACATTGCTATGATCAGATGCTTTTGTCACTTTTGTTGTGTTTGTTTTGTTATTGAGAGGAAAGCGCGCGCGGTATATATTTAAATATTCATATAACCGTCGCTCTCAGCAGCGTGGACGGCGTCGGGATGTTCACTGCAAAGGTATTTCCAATTTTTTCTTCTAAGCGAAGAACGAAAAAGAATTTCAGAGCCTTGAATCACGTTCAGTCTCTTGAATGTTGTGTGACTGATTTGGTCGCTCGCGCCACTATAGAGAGCGTGTGCATGAGCGCAAGCACGAGCAATAAGTTGCTGGCTGCAGTTCACTTAACGGCCACCGGTGTCGCTAATAACAAGTGTTTCTGAATGAATTAATTTATTGTTGTAGTAAATCACTTTCGGTCGAAAAAAGCATCATGGACATTCAGCTAAACATCTCCTTCTAGAAGAAACATCACGAGGTGAGGAGATGATGACAGATCTGTCCTTGTTCATATGTTATTCTTCATATTTATGTCTCATCACAGAACAGATGGTTGTACTGTTAAATCTGTAACAGGTGGGTTCACTGGTTTCATTTCTCTGTAGCTCATTATCAGTCATTCTAGGCTCATTTCAGACTCATTCAGGCTAATTATCGTTTATACATTCATTCTGTAGACGCTTTTATCCAAAGTGATTCATATCGAGTTATGGTGCACATGTCTGTGTTTCATAGAAATAAACCCCATGACCTTGATGTTGAATTATTTTATACTGAGAATCTATTGTACATCAGTCTTATTTGTTTTTTGAGGTGGTCTTCATAATCTGTTCTCTCTGATGAAGCTGGTTAAACTAGTTAAGAGGCCTGGTGAGATCATCAGAAGGGTTATTATAGACATAAAAAATGGCATGGAAGATGGAAAATATAAAAACTATAACCCGATTCAAAGGATTAATAAAAACTATAATAGTATCTTAATGATACTAATAACACTGTTGGCCAGAAGACCAGTAGTATCCCATGTGTCCATTACAGTGATTCATGTTTAAACAGAAACAGTTGATGCTGTGAGTGAAAAACAGACTCATCAAGCAGCTTTGTTTCTCTTTAATGAGAATCATGAGGTTGATCGTTTGTCAATCTAAATCTTTTGAAGGATCATTGGTCAGTTATCATCACTGTTGTTAAAGCTCAGGTGTCTTAATCAGTCCTCGTGTGTCTCAGGTTCTCTTATAGGGAACATACATTGGAATCCTATCAGAAAATTGCTTTAAAAGTATGATTATGAAATAATTTAAAGATATCCCCATAAGTTGTTTTTACTAAAATATTATATTAAATATTATAATATTTAACTTTTTTTATTTATAAACTAAATTATATATATATATTCATAATTTAATTTAATATTTTTTTAATTCCCATAAAGATTGCTTTCAAATTAATATTATGAAATGAGATTCTTTGACTAAAATATTATATTATATTATAAATATTATAAAATATGTTTACTACACAGCAATATTTTACAAATATTTATTTTATATGAAGTTACATGTTTTTATTATTTTTTCCCATAATTTCATACTTTAAAAATGAAACTTGAATCCTACAAGACAATCCCTATTAGGATTACTTTCAAATTATGAATTTGAAATTATATAAAGATATTCCAACACGATTTTTTTGGCTAAAATATTATATTAAATATTATAATATTTAACACTTCTTTAATTTATAAACTATATTTTATATGTATTTAAGTTACATGTTTTATCTACATTTTTTTATAACTTAATGCTTTAAAAAAAATTAGAAAAAAAAACTTGAACCCTGTAAGAAAAATCCCATTTGGATTGTTTTCAAATTATGAATTTAAAATTATATAGATATTCCCGTGATTTTTTTTCTCTTTTTTTTTTTTTTTGGCTAAAATATATTAAATATTGTTATATTTAACACTTTTTTATTTAAAAACTATATTTCATATATTTTTACGTTACATGTTTTTATAATTTAATAGCCTACTTAAAAAAAACTTGAATCCTACAAGGAAATTCCCATTAGGATTGCTTAAATGAATTTTATGAAATTATGTTAAGATATTCTCATAAGATTTTTTGACTAAAATATTACATTAAATATTATAACATTTATCCTTTTTTATTCATAGACTATATTCTATACATTTTTTTAAGTTACGTGTTTTATATATATATTTTTTTCATAATGCTTAAAAAAATAGAAACTTGAACCTTGTAAAAAAAATTCCCATTTAGATTTTTTTTTTATTAATTAAAAATGATATAAAGATATCCCCATGAGATTTTTTTTTCTAAAATATATTAAATATTATAATATTTAACACTTTTTTTTATTGAAAAACTATATTTTGTATATTTTTATCTATGTATATTTTATCTACAAAAACTATATTTTGTATTTGTATAGGTTTTTTTTGTTTGTTTGTTTGTTTTTTTGTATGTTAATACTTAAAAAAAAAAAAAATTGCTTTCAAATTAATATGAAATTAAATTATATAAAGAGATCCCCATGAGATTTTTGGGCTAAATATTATATTAAATATTACAATATTTAACCTTTTTTATTATTTATAAACTATTTATTTTATATATATTTTTTAAGTTACATGTTTTTATTTTGTTCATAATTTAATACTTAAAAAAATAAACACAAAGCTGAAGTTGCACTGGAGCGACTCCAAGCCCTGTTTCCTAGCTCTCCGTCAGCAGGGGGCGCTGTGTCTCTGTCTGTGTGTCGGCGGCGCATGGCTTGTGTGGGGGGGGGTGGAGTGGAGAGCAGCAGCGCTCAGATTGAAGGGGTGACCTAATTCAACTCAGGACATCCCACAATGCTCGCTCATGTACAAACACACACACACACACACACACACACACACACACACACACAATGAGAATCAGGAGGGAAGGAAAGAGCGAGAGAGGCTTTAACACACAAGATGAAATGTGTGCTGAAAAACCATGTCATTGTCTGACCCTCTCCAGAGCTCCATTGTGATCCGCTGAGGGTTTCTTTTGCCCACTGTTACTATTACAGCCTAGAAGTAATCAGTATACATCATCAGAATCAGAAAGCAAGTACATTTGGTCATTATTTAATCTCCCTCATCTTTCTGAACCTGTATGGCTTTTGTGTTTTGCTAATTTCCACACATAAAAAGCATAAAGCAATCGTCAAGTGTTAAACACACAAAAAGCACTATAAATGTAGTCCATGTGACTCATGCAATATGTCATAATATTTAGATTTGTGTCATATAATCATGCCCTCTCTGCTTTATAGTTTTCATTTGTGTTCACTGAAACATTCAAATGGGGCGCTTGAAGACATTTTGTGCTGGTTTGACGTCAACCGTGATTGAAAGAGAGATTTTAGAGCTGTGACAAAAGTGCAAAACATCATAATTTTGGCGTGTTCTTCATACAGTGCTATCATGTGACCTCTGAACTCTTACTAAAATAAATAATACATTTTCATTTTAAGAAAACGAGCAGTTTGGACATTCTGCTAAACATCTCCGTCCACAGAAGAAAGAAAGTCAAACAGGTCTGAGGGTGAATAAATGATGACGGAACATTCATCTTTGCTTGTTTGTTAGTTAGTATCATTCATCCTTTCTTCATGTAAAAAGATGACAAACAGTTTTAACAGTAGCTGTTTCTCTTTCTTTCCCTCCACCCCTTTGTTTTTGCCGCAGGCTGGAATTATGGGTAGTCATTTCATGCTAAGACATGGTTTGACTCTTTTTTTTTTTTTTTTTTCCCTCCTCTCTTTTTTATGATTGTTATTATGACTCTCTGTACTAAAGAGGCAGGTTAGGGTTATTAAATATGCCAGGGCCAATTGTATTTTTGCTCAAGTAAGCTTCCTGGAAATATTCCATCTTAGCTGCTTTTATTCGGGCAAATGTAGTTATGAATTTTAAAGTAGGCTGTTATAAGTGGAGGGGAGAGAGGCTGTGAACGGAATTCTGAGTAATGCCGAAAGAGAAAGATTGGAATTTCTTGTTTCAGAGGCCAGAGAGAGAGAGAGAGACAGATTGGAAGAGCAACAAGGTTGTATTAGAGCGGCTGGTTTACATCAAGCTTCCAAAAATACTTCCTTCATCTCCTTCTATCTGTTTCACCTTCTCTCGTCTCATTTTCTCTCTCTCTCTTGTCTTGATGTGAGGAGGTTCATATATAGATTTTCTTTTTAAACTCAGAGAGACGGAGTTAGAAACTCAGCTGAACTCTTGAGATGTTTCTGTGTGTGTGTGACCATGTGATTTGCTTATACAAGAGTCTTGATGTGTGTGTGTGTGTGTGTGTGTGTGTTCACCCAGCTAACGTTCTCAAAACGTTCTGGCAAGGTTCTCTCCTAAATTTATGAACAAGTAACGTTAATAGTCAAAGTTATCTGGTTTTTAATAATGTTCTCAAAACATTAGCACAAATACATTATATACACATCCTTCATGGAATATTTTTTTTCCCTGAAACATTTTAGTTGGACGTTCGTCTAACGTTTTTTTGTTTCAGAACGTTCAGAGAACATTCAGAGTAACATTGCCGTAACGTTTGAAGAATGATAAACTGGAATGTTCTCTTAACGTTCGTGTCACTAACCCAAGAAGAAGCTCGTTGTAGTCCCTACCAGCCGTTTGTTGTAGTCCTTAAAAAGCGATTTCTGTAACAGAAAATATCTCCCTTTGCATTGAACTTTGAGCGTCGTAACTTTGCAGATGTTGTTTATGCTCAAACAGCAACATTACACACTAACTAAAGTTAAAAAAGTTAAATTATAATCAACCACTAATTAACAGTAACATTAGTAAAATGTTCTCAACTTCAACTTTCTAATTCAACTGATCCATCGTGACTGAATGCAGAAATGCAAGAGATTTTAGAGCTATAGCAAAAAATATTAAGCAAAAAAACAACTTAATTTTGTTGTGTTCTTCACACAAAAGCTATCACATGACTTCCGACGTAATGTTAGCGAAATGTTCTTAGAACATATTTTTGTTAGCTGGGCAGAAACACATAAACACTGCGACATCTTTAATCACTGATGTCAAAACCCAATTCATTGGCTTGATGAAAACATTTTGTTGACATGTATATGTGTATGTGCATTTTAAATGTGTACACTAGTGTATAGAACTAAAAAAAACTCCAAGTTCTGTCCTGTTTCACAAACTACATTTCCATAGGTGGGAGTGCAGTGAAACATGCAATGAGATGTAGTGTTATGATACCATTTTTTAGACATTTTGTACACTCATCGTCAGCAGCTTTGATGCTGGAAAAATTGTTTTCACGTAAAAAACAAAACAAAACAGTTTTTCCATTTGAGACGGTACTATCTTTTGTAAATCCCCACACTAGATAGTGTGTACTAGTAGCTAACATCATTTGACACACAGCTTCATTTTGATATCCATAAGAGCAGCAGACATGTTAAACATATCTCTGATGCAGAAATGGCACTTGAACTGAGCATTGTGAAAATCTCCACTGTCACAGAGAACAATAGTAGTGTGTGTGTGTGTGTGTGTGTGTGTGTTTGTGGCTTGTGATTTATTTAATCAGGTTTGTTGTTCCTCCTGAGTGCTGTTTCTGTGACACTCACACCTGAATTAAAGATAACACAAATGAGCCGTGCGACAGGAAGAAACATTCCCTCATTTATCGAATTATCACATTGTTTGAAACAGCTCAATAAAAAGGAGCACACAGGATTTTTTTTCCTTTAAGGACCTTAATTAAATTAGATTAGGATTTTCATTTATTCGAGTTTGTGTGAGTGTGTGTGTGTGTGTGTGTGTTAATAAGACATTTAGACTATCAGGATTTCAAGCTATACTACTGCTTCAGCACAAATAACATATATAAAATTACCTGCAGCAGATCTGTACAGGGGAAGCTGAGCTGTGGAAGATGGAGGGTTTCAGACGAATTGCTTGCTATATTGAACGCTAACCAGCTATTTAAATGTTGAGCGGCAAGCTCACTGGCTGCAGATGTGACACAAACCAGCTTGTGCCAAGTAGTTAATAATGTAAATATCATCAGTTGTGTTAAGGACCCATCAGCCTGTGCCATCTAGAGTTTCATGACAGAACTTGGTGTGCATACATTATATATTATATATATATAAAGCTCTGAAATGTCATTCAAACAAAAAAAATCATACAAGCATGATGACAACATTTAGATGTTTTTTTTGTCCCTTTACTGGTAAAGTCACCAAGAATGAGGCTTAAAATTTTTTTTTTTTAATCTATCTTGCAAATTCAGTAACACTTTATTTTAGGGTCTTTTAACTAGTTGCTTATTAGCATGCATATTACTAGAATATTGATTGTTTTTTTACTACTTAAGCACATATTAATGCCTTATTCTGCATGACCTTATTCTACATTCTTAATCCTACCCAATACCTAAACTTAACAACTACCTTACTAACTATTAATAAGCAGTAAATTAGGAGTTTATTGAGGGAAAAGTGGTAGTTAATAGTGAATATGTGTTTCCTACACTAAAGTGTTCCCACAAATGAAATACCACAAAAACAAACAGGTCTGCAGAAACGCAAAATTAACATCACTTGATGTTATCAAGTAATTTGCATAAACTAAAGTAACAATGAATAATAACTATTTCCTGTTTATCAGTAACTGTTTCCTGCTGATCAAGCACCTGGAAATTATTTCCTATGTTTTGGGGATGTAAATATTGAAGCCGTTCAATTCAGTCTAAAGTTTTTTTTCTCAAAACTAAATAGTTCTGATTGTTTGGAAACCAAAACCTAAGTTTGTTTTGTGTATTTTAGAGTGCACGTGCCCTTCTTTGTTCTTGTTTTTAATATTTTCTCTGATGTTTTTTTTTTTTTTAACAAAATTGAAAGAAATTATATTCTGCATAAAGAAAATATTTTAGGATCATCACATTTTTTGCACATTTTTATGACAATTAAACACATTTTGACACATTTTTATTGTTGTAATGTGACTTTTTTTTTTTTTCCATGTAAAGCATACGCATTATAGTATGGACATGTTTTTGTGATTAATCTGATAATAAAAATGATACAAAAGTCTTCTCAAAACTGTGTAAATAGTTCTGATTGGTTGCAAACCAAAACCTAAGTTTGTTTTTTGAGTATTTTAGAGTAAAAGAGTTTATTTCTCATGTTTTCTCTGCTATTACAGTATCAGGTATTGAAATGAAGTCTGGAAATCCATTATACCAACATCAGCAAGTGTGACAAGATCGGTGTGAAATTCACACGCGTTCCTTAAAGAAACTGACCTCCTTAACCCCTGAAGGAGCCTCGGCACGTTATGACAAACCATGAGCGTTGGCTTTTGACTCACTTTCTAGGTATTAGTGACCCAAGATCAGTTAAAATTCTGGAACATGTCTGTTATTTCGATTCGAGTGCAGCCACGCTGGTGGTTTCTCTGGGTGGATGTGGGCAGCTGAAGCCAACAGTGCCACGAGAAAAGAAAAAGTCAATAAACTTTGAGAGGGTTTTTCTCTGCAACCCGGACTTCCTTCCGCGCAGGGGAAGCACATTCACACACTTCTATCAGCGGTACGATCTGGACAGTGAACCGAATGTTACAGCAAATTCAGGTGGAGCACCTGACTGATAAGAAGTACTTTTGACACTTCTGTTTCATTCAGTCCACACCCACATTATTCACATCTAAATTCTCATTTGGCATCATTTTATTCCCATCTTTAATGACAAAATCATATTTCATATGAGCCGTAGACCTAAATTCTAGTCCGCAGAAACACAAAATGAACATTGCTTGATGTTCTCAAGTCATCTGCATGAACTAAAATCCTCAGTAACAATGAATAATAACTATTTCCTGTTTATCAATACGCCTTTCCTGCTGATCAAGCACCTGGAAATCATTTTCTCTGTTTTGTGCATGTAAATATTGCCTATGAATCTTTCAAACCGCTCAATTCCATCTAAACTTTCTTATTCACAAAACTGTGTTAATAGTTCTGATCAAAACGTAAGTTTGTTTTGTGAGTATTTTAGAGTATAAACGCCCTTCTTTGAGTTTGTTTCTCATGTTTTGTCTGATAGTAGCTGATATGATTATATTTCACATAAAGAAAATGACTATTTAAGACCATCACATGCTTTTTGCATATTTTTTGACAATTAAGCACATTCTGACCACAAATTCTATTGCTGTAATGTGAATTTCTTTTAGTTGAAAGCATGTACGCTTCATAGTTTTTGTGATTAATCCGATAATTAAACTGGCCTAGTTACACATATCTTTTCTTGAGGTACCAAGTCCTCTTTTCTGAAACTTTTCATTTTGCTGAACCTAAAAAAAAATAATAATGAAAAAAGGCATGAAAAGAAAAAAGCAAAGCTCTTATAAAAGACAGAAACTGAAACTCTTTTCTTGTCAAATCCACCCACGTTTCCTGAACGCTCTTTCTCTCTTCTCTCTCTCTTCTCTCTCTCTCTCTCTCTTCTCTAACAAAAGACCAGTCAGAGAGAAAGGTATACAGAAAAAGACTTAAACTAACCTCCCCTGTTAAAGAATACCAGACCAGTTACACATGTGGTCTCGTTAGCTAAAAATGTTGACATGGAAACCATAGCACATACGTTACATGTGCAACTTCAAAGGAGGAGAAAATGACAAGAAACAGAAAGAAAAAAGCTCTTGTCAGAGTGTGTTCAGTGCTCGTTGCACCGCAAATGCTTCGACCGCAGAAGTGGAAAGTTTCCATGTCGCAGGTCATAAACTGTTTTCAGTGTTCAGTCCTGATGTCCACCGATCGAACGTCATACTGTACAACTGCATATGCATTTATTTCCAATGCTTGGGTTTTAATTTTTCCCTTTTTTCAGCATACAGCTAAAATAGACCCTTTTATGAAAGCTTATTTTTGCCACAGAATAAACAATACAAAAGGTAATTGTGAGTTTTGTGAGTTTTTTCTCAGAATTATGAGACGTAAACTTGCTATTGCAAGTTATAAAGTCCAATTCAGTGAAAAAAAAAAACGACATTTTCTTGCAATCGCAAGTTTATATCTCACAATTATTAATTTTTTTATTAGTATCCTTTCCTGGTTTCAGTTTTCCACATTAAAAACAATTCTAAAAAACATCACCAATCCACCTTTTTTTTCCAATCCAAGTTATTTAGAGACTTTTCACCATTCAATCATTTCCAATGGACATTTTTTTTTCTCTCTCAATGAACATTTTACAGATTACTAAAGTAAAATTATTTTAGTACAGTTTTTAATTATTGCATTTTTTTTTTTTCAGCATGGAAACTTGTTTCAAAAATACAAAATACAAAATATATATACTGACTTTTTTTTTTCTCAGATATGGTATATATATATATATATATATACCACATCTGAGAAAAAAAAAAAAGTCAGACTTGTGGAATATAAACTTGAAATTACCTTTTGTATTTTTGAAACAAGTTTCCATGCTGAAAAAAAAAATATATATATATATATATAAAGCCTCTAAGTGCCATCTGACATTTTCTTCTAAAATGAGCATTTTTATCAAGGTCGCATGTTTATGTTCAGTTATTTCACTTTAATGGCAATGAAAAGGACCTATTAATTGCCATTAAAGTGAAATTACTGAACCTAAACATATGAGCTTGATAAAAAATGCTCATTTTAGAAGAAAATTTCAGATGGCACTTAAAGGCTTTTGCATCTGAAGTCTTCATATATTATTATATATTATGAGATATACACTTGCTATTGCAAGTTATAAAGTCCAATGCAGCAAGATAAAAAGTCAGCTCACAATCGACATTTTCTCGCAATCGTGAGTTTATATCTCACAATTCTGAGAAAAAGTCATAATTGTGGGATATAAACTCGCTATTGCGAGAAACAAAGTCAAAATTGTGAGATAAAAAGTCGCAATTACCTTTTATTTGTTCATTTTTTATCCATATCCTTTACAGTTCCTGGTTTCAGTTTTCCACATTAAAATAACATTTCTTAAAAACATCACCAATCCACCTTGTTTTTCAATCAACTGTTATATAGAGACACTTTTCACCATCCAATCATTTCCAGATGGACATTTTTCTATCAATGAACATTTTTCAGATTACTAAAGTAAAATGACTGACTTTTGATTGCATGACTTTAGCACCTTAGAAAATCTGAGCACTTTGAGATCTCTAAAAATCTAGAGGAGAAACATTTGAGATTATTGAGAAAAAATAAAGCAGGGGACATAAAGTCTCTATATAATCTCATCGTGTAGTAGATGCAATTGTAATATTACAGAGATCTCATGATTCTTATGGGAAGTTGAACTTTTGGCCTCCTTCCTGGTGCTTTTTGCAATGAAATATCAAGGTTTTGCTTGTTGCTTTATTGTAACACTAACATGCACACAATTGCGCAATGAAACGGCATCTTTCCATCTCCACCAGTGTATGTTTCATTAAGATTATATGACTGAGATATTCCTCGTAATGTGTGTCACAGCACGGAATGGCGATTCTGGTTTCCAATTGTTCAATAATGATCTATCTGCCAATTCAACACCCGCCGCAATATGAATAAAACATAAATGGAGGGCGGCGAGGCAGTTTTACTGTATGGCTTTGCTTGTCAACTGCTTTGAAAAGAAAAAACGCATAATATGAGAAATGTTGGTCTATACTTTTAGAAGCAAACCACAAAAATCAAGAGATGTCAGGTCACAGTCCACTTAAAACGCACCATATGGATGTTGATTCTCGGTAAAAGCACATGAAGAGACGTTTAGCATTCATGTTCCTGCTGTGTGAGAGCGACTCATATGTGTTATACCATAATGCCTTTCTCTCTCTCATTTTAGACAAAGGATTTTTTTCAAAGTCCCTTTCAAGAAAAGTCTGTTCACTCGACCGCCATATTTGCAACGTCTCCTGGTTAAGTCCTATCTATTTGAATGGGGGAAATCCTGAAATCTCAGAAACTGCTTGGCGAACTCACAATTAAATAACATATTTCAAATCAGCAACAAAATCTGATATGAATTGCCCCATAAATGTTGTTTCTTATGCTCAAATAGCGTTAAAAGCTTATTTTTCAGGCTAGACGAGCCAATGCGCATGTGCAGTCGTAAGCGCGAGTCTCAGGTTTCAATGGGAACCGGAGCTTCTAACGGCAGCTGCAGTGACGCAATGACTTTATCAAGCAGCGATTGGATCTTTTACTTAAAAAACAGGAAGTATTCCGCCGTATTGCACGTTGCTATTTCTCCCATTCATAACCATATAGACTGTAAAAAAAAAGATGGACGACGCACCTTCACTCTCTTCCATTGTAGTAAGTGAAGCCGCCAGTGTGCCAATATGGCGCTGACATCTTGAGTCCCTAGTCTGCGTGAAGTGGAGCCGCGATATCAAGGTCCCGCCCACACTCAGAATCGGTTGGAACAACTCATTATGTCGGTGTGAAATAAACAGTTCTGGAAATAAAATTAAAGTTAAAGCTTCAATCTCCTCCTGAAGATCCGGAAAAAAGTCCGTTGGTACTTAAGTGACTACTTCCCTCAGAGAAACTGTCAATCATGACGTCAAAACCCGCGTTTTTACAGACCTTATGCGCCAGAGAAACTAGCGCGCCGCCATCTTTATTATATTGTCTTTGAACTTCCGTTTTTGCGGTGGCTCTGTATATTTCTATGAAGAAGAATTATCTGGTGAAGTTGATTTTCTTGTTGTAGAGTTAATTAAAGTTATCGTGAGCATTGCAATGTTTAAAGCAGATGTCTTAACAAATGTCAGTAGGCCCAGAAGATTTTAAAACGAGCAGTTCATTCATAAATACGTAAAATCGCTGTGGAAATACAAACCGGAAGTCAAAAGACAACGAGCGCAGCGCTGGCTCTATAGCATCAAATAACTAACTAAAAACAAACTTATTTAAAGAAGGAACACTTTAACTAACACCAGCGTGATAAAAACTGCCTAAAATGACAGAAATCATTGGAAAAAAAAAACTGACGTGTAATTTGACTGTTTAGTTTGTCTCACGTCTATATGGAGAGGGCGGGGTTTATGACTTACACTGCATCCAGCCACCTGGGGGCGATCGAGAAGCTTTGGCTTTACTTTTCAGGACTCGTGTGGCACGCGAACCGCCTTTCTATATAGTCTTTAATTTCATTTATAAACAGCAAAACAACCAACCATTGCAAACAAATGTACAGCATGTTTTCATGTTTGGTCAATTAATTTAAGCATTAGGCACACGAGGTTGTGCTGAAGCAAATACAGGAAGTGGTTATGAATGTTAATATACATAAAAAAACAACCACAAATCTCTCATTTAACGTTTTTATTACGGACAAAATGAAACAAAAAGGCATAGTGACACAAAATGACCTGGCTGGCAAGGAAAGAAAAAAAAAACAGTATTCAAAAAGTAAAAATAAAAGCATCATCATAATCAAAAAACAAAACAATAAAATTCAAATATTGTAGTTATAAGCAAAATTGATCTCATTTTGTTCATAAATAGAAACCTGTTAAACATTATTAAATATTAACTGATGGGCAACTTGCTGATAACAATTTTAAAATAATTATCATTGCTGACTTTACAAATAAAATAACTACAATTGGCAGGTTTGTACACAAATTAAATGTCTTAGAAGTTATTTCTTTTATTCAACTAAAAATAGTATGCTACAGTAGAAAAAAAAGAGAGATTAAAATAAAACGTTTGACTAAATGATCGAATGCATTTAATTTTTTCCCACAAAACTTAAAGATGAGATCAACACAATAGAACATCTAGCAAAAGCTACTAGAAAACTATAGACCCACTGTTGTTTTAATTTACTGTGTGCTGTATTATCTCACATTGAGAACATTATAGTTCACCTTTACATGTTATATTGGTGGATTTAATGTCAGTCAAGACCAGGCAAAATAAATGACCCAAGTTTCAAAACAACTACTGCTTTAGGCTTGAAACGTACTCTATGCAAGTACGTGTAATGTGAAATGTGATTCGGCACAACAAAAGTATGCGGTGCGCTTTCTTCATCTACAGTCAGTTACTGTCATGGTGGAGAAAAGTTGAAAGAGAATATTGCTGAATGATAAGTTAAAGTTAATGATTTAATGGCACAAACATTTGTGTTTACATCTGTGTACTTGTGTAAAGCACGTTTCTGGCCTTTGACCTGAATCTGAAACATTTACGCTTATATATACGTCACATTTAAAACCTGAGAGTACATCAACAAAGCTGATCCAATCACTTCACAAGTTTGGCTGTGAAACACTCTTCGTCGGACCATGCGTTTGCGATCTCAGAGTCGTGCAGGAGTCCGTTTCGAAATCCGAATGAATTGGGGAGCCTAAATGGAGAGCCAGGTCATGCAGTCTGTCATGGTTTTTGCCATAGATCTTTTTTTTTTTGGGGGAAATCACACCAGTGAGCACAGATTTTAATGCAAGATTGTGTACGTGTGGAAACACTCTTCTGATATCACCTGCACAGGCTGTTCAGTTACACAACGCACAAATACACTCACACGCACGCTCATTCACGCCGGCACGCATTCACAAAATACCATTTAAAATACAAATCAATGAATTATAAGTCATATTAAAGAAGAAAAAATATCTGGACTTCATCTTCCCAATTTGACCCCCCAAAAAGTGATATTTACAATCACACTGTGACAGATCAACAAAGACCTACACGGGTCTTTAAATTTACAAAAAGAAGTTGTATTTATCAATTTTTCCATTTTATGTATTTTTTTTTCGCCTAAAATTCACAGAGCATCAGTTGAACAGCAATGTATCGCCCTCGAAAAGAGTAATGGACCTGTTATTGGCCAAAAGAAGAGCAAGCAGGAAATAAATAAAAGTACATCAACAAAACAAAACAAAAAATAAAACAAAAATGAGACAAGGAGGAAAGTAACTGAGAAACTAAGAGGAGAGTTTTCCTCTCTTTTAGTTAAAGCTCATTTGCCCTGAGGGCCAGTTTAATGGTAGTTTGCTTTATTTTTTTTCCTTTTCGTTTTTTTTTTTTTTTTTTCTGTTATATACATCTTTTTTTGTTGTTTTCTTTTAAGTTTATTCAGAGACGGGGTGAGTGCTCTCTGAGGTCTCTGGCGCAGAGGCCTGTACATTTTTAAGTGCTTGGCAAAAATGAAAGGATCACTAGTAGTCTTCAGAACGCGTACACACACACATCCTTCTAAAAACGAATGTAAAATGACACTGAGGGAAACTGATGATGTCTGGGAAGGGTGGAGAGGTGCGGGGGGGACTCCCTGGTGTTGTTTCATCTTTTCTCTTTCCGTTCTCCTTGTTTTGCTTCAAGTGAGGTAGAGTGGCTTATCCCTGCCTATCATACTGCCACTGCAAAACAATGAGAGACAAATGAGCGTCAGGAAAATGTTACAAGAAAAAAGCTACAAAAGTTCTCTTGAGAAAATTTTCACCCAAAAATAAGGATTGTGTCATCATTCGCTCGCCCTCGTGTCACTCCAAACCGAAATTCAAACAAATCCTTTGAACGCAATTCAAGATATTAGGCAGAATGTCTGAGCTGCTCGTTTCCATTCAACCAAAAAATCCCCAACATCATAACAGTAATCCATAAGACTGTATTCACTCTAACGGGGCGTTCACACCAGACGTGACTTACGCGAATAAATCACGCATAGTTGGACGCTTGAACATTTTGAGTTGAAATTCACTTCACAACAGACGCAAATTCGCGCCATGAGAGGGGCTTCTGCCAGGCGGCTCGTCTCGTTTCTGCACACTTCCTCTGAATAAACACATCAACTCGTCAGCGGGAAAGTAGTTGTAAAATACGGCGAATAAGCTCAATTTGCTGGCTTTAGCTAGCTTGTAGTCTCAATATGTATATATATATAGCTCAAATTGAGTGAACTTACCAGATTGCCCGACCTCCTCACTCACTTTCTTCCAAGCAAGATCCATTTTATTCCTGTTTCTATAAAAGTACAAAGATGTGTCGTACAGCGATGATGATTCCATTGTTGTTTCGGATTTCTGCCTCCGCTCGCTATGTCGTAATCACGTCACTACTAGAGCAAGCTCCTGATTGGTTAATGCGGCGTGAATATTTGCCTTAGTTCAGATTTTTCAACTCGGGCAATTCGCGCGAATCACGCGTTACGCGCGTCAAACGCCCGAAACGCTCAATTTGCGCCGCAGGATGTCTATTCGCGTCTTTGCATTGACTTAATATGTAAATCACTCGCGCTTAACGCTTCATTCACGTCTGGTGTGAACGCACTCTAAGGCCGGTTTCACACTAAGGAGACCCAGTTCTTGGGGGAACTCGATTTCTCACCACACCAACAAAAAAGTAAGCTGGAGCGATCTCCATTTAAGATATTCTGCTTATGAAAGTGTCATTCAGTCGGTCTGTGTTCCTTCACGAGCCGCTTGCGCTGTTTACCGCGACTAAATCTGCGATCAAACCTTCAGTGATGAACTGTAATAAATCCAAACATGAATCTCGACTATATTTGCGATTGTTTGCAGAATAACTGCACTTATGCAACCTCTGTGTGACGATACAAAGCATTTTTTGCTGTTGTTTTAATAGAAAAACATTATTGGAATTATTGGATTACTAGGAATTTCACTGTTTTAATTTTCTTGTATATAATGAATAGCCTATAATGAATCAGGAAACTATATGAGGTAAAATAAACTCTCTTGATTTGTGCTTAAAATGTAAAAAATAGCTGTCAAAAATGAACACTATTATGAAACATCAATGTTTTCAGAGCAGCGTGAACATTCTGCTAAATATCTACTTTTGTGTTCCACATAAGAAAGAAAGTCACACAGGTTTGGAATGACATGAGGGTGAATAAATGATGACAGAATTTCCATTTTTGGGTGAACTAGTATTTAAACTTTGTTATTGTATGTGTGTTTTTTTATTTTTTATTTTTGCATTGCATTTCATTGTTATATTACACAATAAATCATTCATGCCGAACAGCTCTGAAACCACACATGCTGCTCGCACACGCTCTCAGACTCCCCTGATACCATGACACACGTCTCATGGGACAGACACGGTTAACATCGTAACACAAACACACACACACACTGTTTACCTGCAGTGGTTTCCGCCGCATTCCCGGTTGCAGTACTCGCTGTCCCAGTCGGGGTTCTGGCCCACTGGGTTCGGAGCCCCGGGAGACTGAGACCCCCCCACGCTCTTCTGATACTCGGACTGTAAGTGAGAGAATCCCTGAGAGACAGAGAGAGAATACACATATTTTATTAGCATTTTTAGGACAGAAACATATGCAAGTATGCAAACATACCCCATGCAAACTGTGTGTCCCTGATGTATGTACTTCACATACTTAAAATATACGGTTATTTTATAGTCCTGTTCCACATATACATACTTTGTACTACATACTGGGTAATAACTAGGTACTAACCCTGATCCTACCACTAAACCTAACCTTAACCCATTATATTACACAGTACTTTCCTAAGTACGTACACTGTAAGTACACATAAGTGCACGTACTGTAAAATAAAGTGCAAGCAAATATACTAATGTTTTACAAATTATTAAATGAAGTGTGAAAATGTATGCAATGCATATTATTGAATTTATTTAATTGCATACCAAGAATTAAACCTGACATTTGTTCCTCACTTCTTTTCAAAAGAAAACAATGTTTGCTTTTATTGCTTCACTGTAGGAAGGTGCTAAACACTAATGCTTTGGAATATCAGACCTTGTCACTTCAGTACAGAGACAACACCTCCAAAACAACACATCCTCCACCCCAGTTCTCACTTCATCTCATTTCACCTCACACCGAGACCGCTAACCGCACGCATACGATGACCTGTCCTTTTTCAAGTTAATTTCGTAACATTTTCCCAACAAGATTTGTTCTTACAAAGATTCCGAACACCGTAATTAATATTGGGCGATAACACTGTTCTAAACAAAAGCCAGGAGGTGTGTACTGCGTGTGTTTCAATGTTTTTCCACATAAAAATAAGTTTGCTCGCTTGTTTTATATTTAACACTTTGATCATGGTGAGTTCGACTACCATACTGTTTACTGCACACTAGAGTATGCTCTATTTTTTCCACATGAAACTGAATGCACAGTATGCAACAATAAATGTTTCATGGTGCTAAATGCATAAATGTAAAAGTAGTGTGCTATCTCTGAGCAAATGACGTCAAATTATCATAACATTTACAAAAAAATCCAACAAACGCTGGAATAGAAAGGTCAAGTTGAGAGCATTGCATTGCATTGCACTCACACAGCACCTAGTGCAGTGTGTTCTAATGCTCCAATCACACCCTATAAACACAAGCACGTGTGGCGTTTAGTACATGAAATTAGTACATGAAACTGTATGGAGCATGCCACGCTAAATGTCATGTTTGGAATGGAATTACTGTTTACTGTCAAATATGTGCTGCATACTGTTTTTTATTAGTATGCAAAGTAGTATGCAGTGATAAACATTTCTAGGGCTTATCTGCATTTAGAAAACCAAATAAACATTGGAAATGGATGGTCAAGTTGAGAACACTACATTGTAGGATACAGTACCTACAGTGCATTTTAGCAAATATAGTATGTAATTTATGCATACAGAAAATTCAGACACTATGCACAGTATTGCATGGTAGTGTGCCGTTCTAATCACAAACACATGTGGTGTTTAGTAAATGAAACTAGTACATGAAACTGTATGCAGTAAGCCATGATAAATGTTTCTATTGTCATGTTTGGAATTGAATACTGTGCAATATATGCTGTATATTGTCATGTTTGGAATGGAATTACTGTTTACTGTATGCTGTATATTGTATACTGTTTTTTATTAGTATGCAAAGTAGTACGCAATCATAAACATTTCTAGGGCAAATTTTGCAATAAACATTGGAAAAGGATGGTCAAGTTGAGAGCACTGCATTGTGGCATACAGTACACAGTGCATTTTGGCAAATGTAGTATGTCATTTATGAATATAGAAATTTCAGTGTGCGGTTCAAATCACAAGCATGAGCGGTGTTTAGTACATGAAACTAGTACATGAAACTGTATGCAGTATGCTACGCTAAATGTTTCTATGGTCATGTTTGGAATTGAATTCTGTGCAATATATGCTGTATATTGTAGTAGTTAGTATGCAAAGTAGTATGCAATGCTAAACATTTCTAGGGCTTATTTGCATTTACAAAAAAATCAAATAAACACCGGAAATGAATTATTAAGTTGAGTGCATTGCATTGTGGGTCAGTGCCTACAGTGCATATTTTGGCAAATGTGGTATATGCATATTGAAATTTCAGATATTATGCACAGTATTACATGGTAGTGTGCCGTTCCAGTCGCACCCCATAAACACAAACACGTGCGGTGTCTCCCAGCATGCACACTAACCTGCTGTCCTGGGGGTGGGGAGTGCAGTGGAGCCTGGAGGCCCATCTGGTGAGAGATGATTGGCTGTGACTGGACCTGCTGCATGCGGATTGGCTGGTTGAGGAGGGAGCCCTGGTGCAGAGAGAGCTGCTGGTGGAGGGGAGGGCTGATCTGGAAGGACGCTGGGGGGGAGGCACTGAGCGTGGGCAGCATGGCCGAACGGGGCAGGCCGTGTCTGGGAGCCCCCGCCGCGTAGCTCTGGAGGTCCGAGAGGGGGAAGGGGCTGGGGCCCAGGTACGGGGAGGAGGGCTGGGGTGGGACGCTGTACAGGGGGGTGTTGGGGGCCATCATGTGTGACGACGGCTGACTAGACTGGGCGCTTTTGCTCTCCACCGGGTCACTGTAGGTCTGACAGAGAGAAAATGCACATCATTAAATGGATCTACACTGAAAAAAAATAAAATAAAAATTGGTGTAGGATTTACTTTGAAACAATTTTCACTCAAATAAATTTCACAAATATTTAAAGAAATGGCAGTTTGAAGTAGAAAACCTGAAATAGTATTTTCATGTAAAACGCACTCCATAATCTTTATTTACAACTTCGAAAAATCTTTTTTTTTTACATTTTCACAAGTTAGAGCTGCACGATTCTGGATAAATTAAGAATCACGATTTTTTTGTTACAAATAGAGATCACGATTCTCCCACGATTCTGAACACGATTCTTTTTATTTTTAATGTATGTGTATGTAGATGTTTGTATGTGTATCTGTATATATGCATATGTATGTATGGACATTGAATGTTTATATGTGTGTATATGTACTTGTACATACTGTATGTATATATAGGCATTTTATCATTTATTATTGTTATTTTATTATTATTATTTTTATTTATTTACTTGATTTGTTATTGATTTGCTGGCATGGGGTATTTAAAATATATATAAAAAAGTTGAATGAATGATTCAATGACTCACTCATAAAGACTTTACTTGTTTCATTACTGGATAAATCAACATTTTTGAACTAATTTCTTGAATGAATGATTCAATAACTCATAAAGACTTCACTTGTTTCATTACTGGATAAATCAGCGTTTTTGAACAAATCTCTTGACAGATTCAATGACAAATACATTTTGTCTGTCGCCACCTCCTGGTGTAACGAAGTAATCGATGTGGTTGAAAAGACTGTTTGTGAAACTGTTTCATATCTATACATGACAATGGCTCTCTCTGGCTCAGTGCAAATGTTTAAGAATGAGATCGCGTGGGTGTTTGAATTGAGATCGCAATCTTTTAACGATTCATCGTTCAGCTCTAGTGTAAGTTGATTTACTATTGTCCATAAGATTTATATTATCAGTAGAACAATTTGACATGTTCTTAGTATTGACACAGACTCCAAAACCCGATGATCAGAGCATCTTTTGCTTCAATGGAAATGAAATCTCTTTAATATCTCATTTGTTTCTCCTAGACATCACTGAGCAAAAAAATGAAGTCTTCTGCATCTCAGATGTTTCTGCATTTCTGAGATTTCAATATGATCTCAAACATTTCTCATCAAATGATCACATTAATGTTAGAGCTCTCACTTGGACTCATTTGCATTTTCTCCTGAGGAATTTTATGTGAAACATTTGAGGTGATACTTAAATGAATCATGAATGAGCATCGTTCTTTAGGAGGCAGTGCAACATAAACACAAGTGTCAGTATTTAGAACAGCAGAAAACCACAGTGAGAAACAGTAGCAAACACCAATCGCACAAACACATCTACCTCTGATGTGTCAAATTGAGAGCATGCGCTCACTGCAGAGCATTGTTTCATTATCGCTTTACGCATCGTAAATGGCAATATGTATTTCAAATGCCAGTGCGTGATGGGCAGTCGGTCGTGTTCATCAGCTGTCACAATCATGCCGCTTTCATAACGCCTCATATATATTGAGCAGAACATCTAAACTGATCAACATGAAAAGATGAGGTTTGAATCCATGTCCATAGAGAACGAACAAAAAACAAATGGGAAAGCAAGCATGTGGACGTGACCGTTTGAGCGAGCACATCTGCTTCGGACATTTTCAAACATTTCTCTTTAAATTAAACAAGTGGAGATTGTCCAGGTCCTGAACGTACATCATCACACACCATACGATCGGTTTCAAAAGCTTTGCGAGAAAAGAAACGGTTATTGATGGTGCCATTAACCGCCTCATATTTCATAAAACCTCTAAACAACATTACAAATGAAAGTTTTCACAGTCTCTCTGATATGCTTAACCAGATATGTTTTGATAAAATGATGAGAAATTATCCAGATTTTAAAATACAATATCAGAAAAATGTACTTTTACACAAACACAAACCTTATTTATTTAGACCTACTAAGACAATAATGCATCACACTTTAAAATAGCACCAGGTGCATGAGTTTAAACACTCTCAAACTTCACATTTCCCACCGATTCTTCTCAACAAAAAAGTGCATAAAACCTCATTTATGAGTAAAAAGAGTCATCCTCTTTTCATGAGTGTATGTTTCAAGTTTTGGGCCATGAAAACGATGTGGATTTGATAGTTAGACCAATTTTTTTCTATCATATTTTCTCCTTTTCAATGCATGAGAGTATACGAACACATCAATCAAAGCATCTGCCAAAAACAGATTTTGACGAAATATTTAATTATACGCAATGAAGGACGAGAAAGGCGTTTAATAAAAGCCTGCGAGGTTGATGAATACTGTATTCACGGCTTAATCAACGCTCTTGTTTTGGGCCAAGGAGCTCCGAGAGCGAGGTATGGGAAAGGAGAGAGAGTGTTTAGCATGAAAATGCAATTTGCGTTTTTCAAAAGAGAAACAATGAATGTAAAATTAGTGGTTTGAAATCGCAGCGTTTTATTATGCAGATGAACGTATGCAATGAAACCACAGATCGTGCTGATTTCTGCTCGTTTGAATCTGTCAAATCGCTTTCGCAAATTTGCTATCGATTTATGGATCGCACATGCGTAATGCAATCCGAGAGATTAAAACAACAGTTAGTTGACCGCAGAAACATGACAAAGATGAATATCACTGGCTCGATTATGAATAAGGCTTCAACTAATGATGCTGTTTTGGGGAATGTATACATGAGCGTGCCAACAGTATGAAGAATGAGCGTTTAAAGGATCAGTTCACACACAAATGAAGAATCTGTCATCTTTTATTTCCAAAGCTGTTTGACTGAAAAGGAGAATTTTTGCAGAAGGTTATTTTCTATGCAAGATCAATGATTTATGACTAGATGTGTGTACTTATGCACTATTCTATGCCACTTAGAAGTATAAATAGTGCGAGTGTTGTGTTCACACTGAAAATTCCAAAAAGAATGTTGATGCACTTGTATGGAATGTTGGACACTTGATGCACTCAATTGTTACAGCTCTCCTTATATGGCAGAGGGGGAGGGGCTAACCGACTGGTGTCGAATGACAAAACACGGATGAGTACATAGTGCGCCATTTGGGACACAACTTTTGTGTATCAAAGTGTTATTTTAGGATTAATTATATGCAATTATAGTATTTATTAACATTTTGAAGTTTGAGCTTTTATTATTATATTTTCAGATTTAATTTTAATCTAAGTTTTATTAATTTTATTGTGTGCTTTTATCATTTTTATTATTATTTATTATTTTATATTTGTATTTAGTTTGTAATTTAATATTTATTTTATTTTATTTCAATTAACAAAATGATTTTTAATAGTTTTAGTTTAATTTAATTTAGAGGTTTTGTTTTAGTTGACAATAACAACACTAGTCTCAAAAAACACCATAAAGGCAGTCTATTTCCACTATATTTCTTATAAATCTTCCAAAGTCATATGATAAACTGGCATGAAAGTAAAAATGACAGAATATTCTCTTTTTTGCTGAACTATGCCTTTAAAACACACATACACAAGCACTCTTGCACTAACAGCTTTTCCCATGAAATGTTGTGCTGAAATCTTTAGTCTAATGTTTACCCCCCCCCCAACATTAGCGCTGACCCATAGATATCAAAGACGTGAACTCGTCCGGTTACCTTGGAAACCAGGCTGGCTCGGTACGCTGCCAGGGCCTTCAGGTACTCCTTCTTTGCTGCTTCTGTTTTCCGTTTATATGCCTGCGAGGAGACGAAACACAACTGTGAATAAACACGCAAACAGACACAAGCGTAATGCTAGAATATGACCACTTAACCTTGGCTTTGCACCTGGTCAGTGTCACGTCAACAACTTTCAACCTCATGCTTCTACACAAAACACTTCCAGGCGTAAAATTGGAGAAGAAAGTTATTGCATGTTGCATATTGCATGTGAACGTAAATGCAGTTGTTAGTATCTGCTATACTATGAAGATATAATTTATTTACATTACAAGCATCAGAATTTCATCTTACTCTTTGTCCATAAAAATATCGGCATCTGCAACACACACACACACACACACACACACACAGATTTATAAGTGTACATCCCAGGACAGAAGAAAAAGATGGGGGTTGTTCAGGGAGAAAGACCGAATTCAAGCCTGAATTTAACGCAGAAGGCAGCCTATGCAAACAAAGCGAATGAAATGCGATGTAGGCTAATGTAATTGCTTGTCAATCATTTCACATCCCAGAATTACGGTTTCCATTTCTTCTTGGCAACGAGTGCGGCCAATTCCCTTCTGAAACTGGGGCGGACATCAGAATGATGAGGGAAAACACGCTTTAAATCTGTGACAAAATACGTCACGGTGCTTCCAGGCACATCGAGGCGACAACGTTAAATTGCAAATGGAGAAATTGGGGGGAAAAAAGCGGTGCGACTTAACCAGATGAATACGGCTGCAGTCCCATAGGAAGATAAAAACACCAATGAGATCTCCTTAATATCTCAATTCTGTCTCCTAGACAGCCATGAGATTATATGGATTGCAAACTTTTCAAAAATCAAAATAGACAATTCATTTCTTTTATGGAATATTGCAGTGTTTATTGTAAATGATTTATCGGTGCACATCATTATTGTTTTAAATTCATGTTCCTCATAATCTTGAATCAGAATATCTTCTCCCTCTTGCAGCATCTCTTCTCTTCTCTGATGATGGGGGCGGGGCAACCTGTCACTCACATGAGATCCACCAATAGCAAACCACAACCATCCAATCAATTCCCCACAGACATATTCAAACCCCGCCCTACATTTGTTCTTGTTCGTGAAGCGTTTCACTCAGATATACAGTGTGTGACACAATAGGGAAGAAAAGACTAACTTCTGGAGGGTCAAGTAGTTGTCCACACTGTAAAAAATGAAACACTGAGAGAAGTGCATTCATATATGTACGTTCCCTCAACATCTGTCCTCCCAAGTAACACTATTTTGTTTTGTCAATTTGAATTTGTCCGTACACTAAATGTAAAACGCCTAATTCCGCTAATAAACTACAGATTTCTTCTTAAGCATGTTTTCAGTTAGTAATAGAATAAATCTATATCTATCTTTAGTTATATACAGTATAGTTTTAGTACTATGGTATCTTTGCTTTGTGAGGTGATTGTGCCTTCAGAAACAAAGATATCTGGATATAAGGTTCAGGCTACTATAACTATAACTATATTAGTGTCCACACCTTTGGATGATATCGTTCTGTCTCGTATTATAAGCACGAGCTGCAGTTTTGTCGTCTGTCACTTTAAATGCTCGAACTCTTTAAAGCACGATGGTTTCTGATTGGCTTTCAATGTTTTTAAGTTGACATGTACTTGCAAAGTTACTTATAGTCAGTAGAATTTCTGTTGGGGGAGAATCAAAATAAAGTGTTACTGAATATAGTTTACAAATTTATCATTTGTAACTGCAAAGTTACGACGCTCAAAGTTCAATGCAAAGGGAAATATTTTCTTTTACAGAAATCGCTGTTTAAGGACTACAACAAACGGCTGGTAGGGACTACAACAAGCTTCTTCTTGGGTTGGTGACATCACTAACCCTAAAATTTACATAAACCCCGCCCCCGAGAACATGCAACAAAGGGGGCGGGGCCATGTTGGGCTGCTTTAGAGAAGAGGAAGAGTTGTTGTAGTAGAGTGTTGTTGACATGCCGTCATTTTACGCCAGACTGCTTCACAAACGAGGGTCAATTCAACACAAAAGATTAACATGACGGCACATGCTAGTGGATGAGTTGAATCAACTCCACAGCAACTACATAAATTTATCCACTAACCATTCAGAAATGTCTAAAAGTTGTAACTTCTTCCTGAGTCTCTCCATCAGTGTCGACTCCGGTTTGAACAATGTAAGGCTGAACACCATTACTGACAATCCTCATTTTGGCTGCGTGAGATTCTCCAGCTTTGTTGTTGTTGAGCGACCGAAGCGTGAGCTGTTAAAGCTCCGCCCTCTTCTGGAAAGGGGGCGGGAGCAGCAGCTCATTTGCATTTAAAGGGACACACACAAAAACGGCGTGTTTTTGCTCACACCCAAATAGGGGCAAATTTGACAAGCTATAATAAATGATCTGTGGGGTATTTTGAGCTGAAACTTCAGACACACATTCTGGGGACACCGGAGACTTATATTACATCTTGTGAAAAGGGGCATTATAGATCCCCTTTAATATATGAGAAACCGGAATAAAAGTTCCATAAACTGGAAAATATGTACACCACTTCAGGTTTTAATTATTCAATTCAATTCAAATTAAGTTTATTTGTATAGAGCTTTTTTAATATTGTTTCAAAGCAGCTTTATAGAAAATACTTGTTTCATATGACATAAATAACGATAACTGTAACTGTCAGCATGCTTGAACCTTCACTGAGGAGTTGATTTTAACCAACAGGACAAAAATAACAGATCCAAAACTATGAATTACTCTCAAATACGCAAGTTTGTGACCTTGCATGTTGCTAGTTAAATATTGAACGGGGTGGCGTCGTTTCTTGTAGTAATGAACTCCCAAGGAGCTCCCAGCAGCTTTGGTTTCAAATTAATTTAACCTCCACTAATGAGTGGCCCTAACGACAGCAGCTCTTAAATAAATTACCATGCCTAAGGATTTCTAATTATTCCAAAGTGAGCGGATTCATTAGCAATTGAAGCCGTCAGAGAGGGAGCAGGTCGCTATGAATTAGAAGTAACGGGAGCGTCGGTGCCACAGAGCATGTGTTGGCGTCTTAATCGTGACATGGCGGTCGCCCCCCACAGAATTAGCTGTAATTGTACCTTAATGAAATGTTCTTGTTTGATAACCGGTTAATTACGGAAGACAATAACTCGCAAGACCCGCTGACACGGGGAATGGGCTTAAACCCGGAGGGGAGAGAGATATATCGCGCTGACGGGCTGGATTTTAGCGTAAGAGGGAGACAGAAGATGTCAAAACTCTTCATTTGTGTCTGTCTCACACTGAATCTGAGGAACAGCACAATGTGATCTTCAGCAGAGATGCTGTTGATAGTGACATGATGAGAAACAACACAAGTTGAGTTTGATACGTTATTATCTAGTGCTGGACGATCCCATGGACCTTCCAGAAGAGCAACGCCTGATAATTAATGAGGCAGACGCTCCGGTGACATTCCCACAAAAGAACAAGATCATTACACACAAGAGACATGCCTGAATCTCATGAAAACATGTTCAGGTCACATGACACCCCCAAATTTTAATTACTGTGATGCATTTGACTACGTTTGTGTTTTACTTTGTAAAGTAAATGTTGCGAAGTAAGAGTTTGTTTGTAATTCTGTAAAAAAAACCAAAAAAAAACCCCTGTAATTCTCATTATTTACAAATTTAAAAAATACTGGAATTCAGTTAACTTTATTTAAATCAGCATAAATAAAAAGCAATGAAACAATTACTTTCATAATATCTAAACACTTCTACTATTAAGACAATATATATATATATATATATATATGATAAAAAAATTTAAAAAAATTGTAATGGTTAATCATTATTTAAAATGTTTTTTTTTTTTATTAAATTTGAAGTGCGATGTATGTCTTGAATATATCTGGACATGTTCTTGAGATTTATGCATAAAAAAGTAAAAAAATAAATAAAAAATAAATAAATAAATAAATAAAATATTTATGGTTTTTTTTGGGGGGGGGGGGCTAAATTGTCATGATAATAATATTAGCAAACGTGGTAATGTTAATCTTTATTTGCTAAATTTTCATGATAATAATGTTACAATGCAAAAAGTGGTAATGATTAATCTTTATTTAAAATATGAATTTTTAAAAATGAAATATGATGTATGTTGAGAATATATCTGGAAATGTTCTTGGCAAAAAGTAACAAATAAAAATATCTAAAAATAAATAAAATAAAATAATAATAAATACAAAACATAAACTAAAGAAAGCCACTGGAACATGTTTGTATGTGTAGAAGTGCAGAGCCGGTCCGTAATGAACTGGGTGTGACTGGAGCTCTGAAGCTTCTCTAAGCAGTAAATAAATGTTAGGGAATGAGGGCTTATTGCCTGCGTTTGAGAGGGCGGCTGGAATTATGCCTGTTCAGCCACCGCGGTTCTACATCATTTAACATATTCATCATTCACATGACTGACAGGTCAGGGCCATCACTAAAAGAAATGACAGTCATCTATTGGAGCAGAGGTCTATCAATCATTCTCTAATGGCCCTATCAGAGCGGCTCCTCTGCAGACTCCTCCCACTCCGCTCTCTTCACAGAATACTGAGCTTTGAGGACGGGAAACATAATGTTGCACTAGATTCCCTAGATTATAAGCACTAACACCCTTAGAGCAAAATATAAAGACTGTTATGTAAGTAACTGGATGCTCACCCAGAAATTGTTAGTACATTTCACTAATAATTATAATAAAACAGCAAGTATTATTAAAAAGATAAAATAAAATAATATAATGTTGCCCTAACTTCCTTTGATTATGAGCAGTAAAGTTCATTGAATATGCCTTTAGGGTAAAATATAAAGACCTTTAAATACACTGAAAAAACCCAGAAACTTCTAGTACATTTTGCAAATAACTACAATAAAAGGGCAAGTAACACACTGAATTAATGGAGGGATGGATGGATGGTGGGTAGATGATGGATGGATGGATGCATGATGGATGGATGGTGAATGGGTGGATGGATGGATATGTGGATGAATGGTTGGATGGATGAATGAATGGATGATGGGTAGATGGATGGATGGATGGATGGATGGATACATGGATGGGTAGATGGATGGATGTATGGGTGGATGGATGGGTGGATGGTGGGTGGATGGATGGATAGATGGATGGATGGATAAGTAGATTGGATGGATGGATGGATGAATGGATGGGTAGATGGATGGATGGGTAGAAGGATGGATTAATGCATGATGGATGGATGGTGAATGGGTGGATGGATGGATGGATGGATGAGTGGATGGATGGATAGATGGATGGGTGGATGGATGGATAAGTAGATTGGATGGATGGATGGATGGATGGATGAATGGATCAATGGGTAGATGGATGGATGGATACATGGATGGGTAGACGGATGGATGAATGTGTGGGTGGATGGATGGATGGATGAATGGATGGGTAGATGGATGGATGGGTAGAAGGATGGATGGATGCATGTATGATGTATGGATGGTGAATGGGTGGATGGATAAGCAGATGGATGGATTTATATTCATATTTCATATTCATCAAACACTGCATCAGAGTTTTGGAACAGCCTGATGTATGAACATGCTGTCTAGGTAGGCAGCTCACTAGGGACTGAAACAGAGCCAAAGTGTAAAACTTCATCCAGTTCGGCCAAACATTAGTAGCAGGTGATGATCTCACCGAAAGATGACATAACCAGCGCTAATCAGCGAATTAAACGCACCTCGGGGACACGCGTCCTCATGACCTCATCAGCTCCAGCGATACGGAACAGATGCGTTCCGATCCTCCAGAGTTGAGTCACGAAGGAACAATCCCTTTTCCAACTCACTCCGCGACGAGAGAAAAAAAGTCACCTTGTTATCCCAGATAAATAAAAACAACAAACAGACGCCACCGCCCAAGGACAAGCCTTATTATGCTAGGAATTTGTGAAGAAAAACCAAATGAAGCCTAGAGTTTTCCAGCCAACGACGGGTTAAAATGCACAAACAATAACATTTCGGAGAGCAGATGTCCTTGAGGGGGAATTGAAGGGCGCTGGGTGATGGCTAATCTCGTATTCTCAGCATGATCGAATCACCAGGCAACAGATATAAATAAAAAGAGCCCAGGAAATGAGGAATTCACATTCAAGGGTGTCAGCAGCAAAATGAAGATTCATGGTGAAGAGGGGAGAGTGAAGGAGGCAAAAATTAACTGCAAATAAAAGGACACAGCAGCTCTCAGAAAAAGAAAAAAGGAGAGCGAGCGAGAGAAATATCAGTCGGTGGAGGGGTGAACGCGCTGCACTCTGTCACTGAGGCAGGTGGCTCTTATTTGACATGCAATAGCAGCCGTGTGTTATGGAGGATATGCTAAAAATACAGCGGCCATCTCAAACACACACACACACACACACATCTCAGTCGAGCTCATGCACAGCTCATTACTGACACACACTCACACGTGTTCAATACATACTAGAGAATCACTCAAACACACTGATTACAGAACAAATAAACACTTAGAAATCATCTGTATATCTATATACAAAACCGTTTGAAAAATGAATCATTTTATTCAGCAAGGATGCATTAATTGATCACGGTTTCCACAAAAATCTGAAGCAGCACAACTGTTTTCAACACTGATAATAATCATAAATGTTTCTTGAGCAGCAAATCATCATATCAGAATGATTTCTGAAGGATCATGTGACACTGAAGACTGGAGTAATGATGCTGAAAATTCAGCTTTGATCACAGGAATAAATTACATTTTAAAAATATATTTGCATAGAAAACAATTATTTTTTTAAATTGTAATAATATTTCACAATTTTTTGATTTATTTTGATCAAATAAATACAGTTTTGGTGAGCAGAAGAGACTCTTTCAAAAGCATTAAGAAATCCTTCCATTCCCAAACTTTTGAATGGTATTTTATCCATCCATTATCTATCATCCATCTATCCACCCACCCATCCATCAATCACCCATCAATCATCCACCCACCCATCCATCCATCCATCCATCCATCAATCATCCATCCATCCATCCATCCATCTATCCACCCCCATCCATCCATCCATCCATCAATCATCCATCCATCCATCCATCCATCTATCCACCCCCATCCACCCACCCATCCATCCATCCATCCATCCATCCATCCATCCATCAATCATCCATCCATCCATCTATCCACCCCCATCCATCCATCCATCCATCCATCCATCCATCCATCCATCAATCATCCATCCATCCATCCATCCATCCATCCATCCATCAATCATCTATCCATCCATCCATGCATCCACCCATCAATCATCCATCCATCCATGCATCCACCCACCCATCCATCCATCCATGCATCCATCCATCATCCATTCATCCATCCATCCACCCAACCATACATCTATCCATCCAGCCACCCACCCATCCATCCATCATCCACCCATCCAACATCCATCCATCATCCATCCATCCATCCATCATCCACCACCCACCCACCCATCCATCCATCCATCCACCCATCCATCATCCATCCATCCATCCATCATCCACCCACCCACCCACCCACCCACCCATACATCTATCCATCCAGCCACCCACCCATCCATCCATCATCCACCCATCCAACATCCATCCATCCATCCATCCATCATCCATCCATCCATCATCCATCCACCCACCCACCCATCCATCCAGCCACCCATCCATCCATCCATCCATCCATCCATCATCCATCCATCATCCATACACCCACCCACCCACCCATCCATCCATCCATCCATCCATCCATCCATCCATCCACCCATCCATCTATCTATTGTTTTGTTTTTGTCTACAAAAATCTCAGACTGTATAAGACCTGCATTAAGAATCCTAAGCTACAAAAGAACAACTTCTGAGCAACAAAATGTCGGTCTGAATTTACTGACTTGTTTCTGTTCTTCTCCCAGACTGTCCCACATGGAGGCCACGATCTTAGAGACGTCTCCGAAGGTGGCGTTGGGGTTTTGGCCCTTGATGGCGGCTTGAGTGTCCCTGAAGAAGAGTGCGTAGGCTGAGACGGGCTTCTGCGGCTCGTTGGGGTCCTTCTTCTTCTTCTTCTTTTGAGGTTTGGGCTTGGGCTTCATCATGTCAGAGGAGGGTCGCTTCTCTCCTGTGATCTGCAGGGGAAGAGAGAGAGAGAAAGCAAATGAGTCATGATGCATTTACTTGCCTCAACAAAACACGTGATTTGTCTGAAGCACAAATACAAAAATTCTTGTGCACAAATAAACCTGACATTCTGTAGAAATATAGTTTCAATGCTGCATTCAGACATTGTGACTACACACAAATAATTTAGATATACAAAGACAGTGCACTCATATTACTTATGAATGGGAAAAAGTGCAACACGCAATATGGCAGAATAAGTCCCGCCTTCTAAAGAGAGCCAATCGCCAATCACCAATCTTTCCTAGAAAGCGACTTTGCAAAAATCAGTGCTGGAATCATTCTAGTTCAGTTTCTTTGAAGAGCAAAGAATGAAAATGAAATATTAAATGCTTGTGTAGTTTGTTGATATCTAAGAGTTCTTCGAGTGCGTCTACATCTCCCAACATGCACTGCTGTTCCAGTCACATGCATGTTTGGCTATGCAAATGCGGGTTGTCTTTTATCTGCAAACATCATGAAATAAAAATGTGATGCACTGGATTCCAGAATGCTTTCAGTCAAGCGACGGCGCTGTAATCTGCTCTGACAGTTCATGGACTCTCTTCAGAGCGCTGAAACATTGCGGCTGAAATTGATTTCTTAATGCAGAGAGTCCAGCAGACGTTGTTAATATCCCATTTGAATCAGTGCTGCATCATCTCACGTCTGGTGCACACTAATATGCGTTTCTTCATCTAAAACCGCTGTGCATTTAAAATAGAAACACAATTCCATTATTTAAATGAGTAGAAATGAGGATATAAACAGAGATAGAGATAGTGAAATAAAGAATGGTGAACAATACATCTTTGTCTTTACCAGGACCGCAAAACACAGAAGAGTAAAAGCAAACGAGTGAACGAGGTTTCTAGGGCAGAACTTGACGGTTAGATAACATCATTCTCTCTCATCAGCATTTTCAATGTACCAAAAAAGAGAAACTAATTTGAAGAGAGAGGAAATGTAGCATGAAACGCTGGCTGATGCTCCATTAAAACAGACCGCTGTAAAATCTCCATTCACGTCTGACTTTACATGTGATTTACATGATACATTTACAAAAAACAACATTAGTGCCATTAGCCAAAGTCAAAATGGGTCTTAAAGTTAACATGAAATCATAAACTAACATGTGATAACTCTAAAAATTTTTAAAAATATGAAAAAATATGAAATATTAAAAAAGTAAATACTAAAGACTAGACTTTCATATTAATATATAAGTATAGTCTTTAATATATATATCAAAATTATATTATTCAAAGTTATTTCTATAATTAACTACAAGTTATTATATATATAGTTTCAATAAAATACAATAATAATATATTAATTATATATAATTATATAATTATCATATATATATATATATAATATTATAATATTATAATATAATAATATTATTATATTAATATGTTAATATATTATATAATTATTAAATTATAATTAATACATTATAAATAATATTATAATATATATACATATATACAAATATATATATACTGTAAGACTTTGAAAATGCAAAAAATATGAAATATTAAAATACTAAAGACTAGACTTTTATATTAATATACAAGTATAGACTTTAATATATACATTTAATATATATCAAAATTATATTATTATTAAATTATATTATTCAAAGTTATATATATAATTAACTGCAAGTTATTATATATATAACTTTAAAATATATTAATTATATATATATATATATATAATTATATAATATATATTATATTATATTATATAATTATATATATTAATAATAATAATAATATATTAATATGTTAATATATTATATATAATTATTAAATCATGTTATTCAAATATATATATATATATATATATATTATTACTTATTCAAATAAGAATAAGTTAATGTTAATACAGCCATATCTTAATTTTAGTTCAATAAATTGTTCAGCAAACTTACAGCAATGAATACATCAACACAGAAAATAAACTATTTCATGTCCAAAATTATGCTTTTAATGTGAATTAATCAAATTTCATACTAAAAATATTCATACGTGATTTGACTGGAGCATATGTGCGTCCCAAAGCTGTCGAAAATGCAGAGTGAGTTTTTGATTTGAATCAAGTCCAAACATGCTGTCAGTCCAATTTTGTTTTTTTTTTTGGCTAGTGAATATGTTGAGTATGTAATACAGTACACGGCCTCCTCATACTTCACATGTGTTTTCATGTTACTGTGGTGATAACAACATCAGAAGAAGATTTTTATGAAGTTTATGTCAATGCTAGTGGCCAATGCAAATGTCTCTGTGTTTTGCCTTGTGTTCGATGTGAAAACGAGTTTGCGTGCATTACAGTATACACTAGTATGGTGTTTTTGCATACTTGTCTCCACAATAAAATGTGCCTCATATGTGTATTGTCCACACACGTGTCGCCTAAATGTGCACCACTGCATGTTTCCAAACTAAAGACTCCTGGATTCAATTAATGTGTGCAACAACACATGCATGAATATATATATATATACACAGCATATGTTAATTACACACAGACGCACACGCCAGGTAAAAAACAGCACATGCATTCTGGGAATAGACTGGAATCCAGCCACTAAATGCTTCAGATTTATATACATTTAATTAAATTAAGCGTAAACAAACACACACATGCCCTCCATAAGCGCACAGCACATTCCAGAGGAAAATTAAACGCAGGATGGATGTGTTTGTGTCAGTGTCACAGAGTTTAAATACATTAGCGTGCATTTGTATGCGTCAAGGAGCAGAGAAGAAATACCGATGGGAATGAAATGTGCTAATTGTTGCCTTTGTCCAGACGGCATTATTATTAAAATCCACCAGGATTGAACCAACAAAACCGGCCGACTGAAACACTTCTTACTTATTTTGACTGTCAACAGAGCTGCTTTAAATCTACTCGGACCAGGTATAATTGCACCGGACTTTGTGCTGCATTAGGCCGGACTCTTCCATAAGCCCGCTGAAGAACAATGTAATTTAAACATCATGTAAGTTAATTCACTCTTTGTATTCTCCAATCCAATTAAGCATGCAGCGTTGCGATAATGAGGGATTTCGAGCTGCCTGCGCATTACATGCAACATTCAAATTAAATTCAAACTGACACTTCCAATAAAAGGAGAGGATGACGGACAAGCAGGAGTAATTGGTTTTCTGGGACAATGAAAATGAAAAGAAGGATAGAGAGAGGCAGAGAGAGAGAGAGAAAAACAGAGTAATGTTTTTGCCAGCAAATCACAGTGAACAAAAGACGTCAAGATGCGAAGTTAAAATGCAGAGATTTGTAAACACTATTGAGACACACGGAAAAACGTTCACACCGAAGTTGCTTTTAAATAAAGAGGGGAAATTATTCTCAAAGCTCTCATTTGCTGTTTATGCTCCTTTATAGTGTGCAACAGATGGCTTCCGGAAGTAAAAACCCCATTAATTATTTCCAATAACGATAATGTATAAACCTTTCAGACATGTTGTGAGCTCTGAGCTCGTTCACTGATGATATATGATTCTTAGCCCAAAAAATAATGTGTTTCTATTTATTTATTTATTTTTGGCCGTGCAACAGTTTTGTGGGCGAGCAAGATTTTTTTGTTTCTTCTGCTCACCAAAGCTGCATTTATTTGATCAAAAATACAGTAAATCACAGTAAAATAGTTAAATATTTTTAGAATTTATAATACCTGTTTTCTATTTGAATATATTTTAAAATGTAATTTATTCCTGTGATCAAAGCTGAATTTTCAGCATCATTACTCCAGTCTTCAGTGTCACATGATCCTACAGAAATCATTCTAATATGCTGCATTTGTTTGATCAAAAATACAGTAAAAATTGTGAAATATTATTCTAATCTAAAATAGCTATTCTCTATGTGATATCTTTTAAAATGTAATTTATTTCTGTGATCAAAGCTGAATTTTCAGCATCATTACTCAAGTCTTCAGTGTCACATGATCATTCTAATATGCTGATTTGCTGCTCAAGAAACATTTCTGATTATTATAAATGTTGGAAAGAGTCGTGCTGCCTAATATGTTTTTGTGGAAAGTGCAATATTTTGTATTTTTCAGGATTCTTTGATGAATAGAAAGCATTTATTTCTTTTGTAACATTTTGCTTACTGTCATTTTTGACCAACTGAATGTGTTTATGCAGAATAAAAGTATTATTTTCTGACCCCAAACTTTTAAAAGGCAGTGCAAATCTTACAATCATTGACTACAAATCGAAGTCATCACTAATGCTTTACAATAAGTTAATGCATTCGCTAAAATGAACTAACAGTAGTTTTACAGCATGCATTAATCTCAGTTAATTTCTGCATATATTTTTAACAAGGCGTATAAATTAATATTGCTCATTTTGAGCAAACATAAATTAACAAAGAAGAGCATGCGCTGTTAGTTTATGATACCTAATGCATTAACACATGTTATTGTAAAGTCTTTCTGAGGAGAAAATGCATGAGTTGGCGCTGCATTCTACTGTTAAACAACGTGCAATTTCATGCTGATCGCTCTGTAAAACGCCAGCGCTTTGGAGGAAACCGTTCATGTACCTTTGAGTGGTACTTTGCTTCCTCTTCCTGGGTGGAGCTTGAGGGGGAGGGCGTGGCTGACTGACTTCCTGACGATGATGGGGAACCGTGTGTAAAGGAGCCTTGGCCAATCTGAGAGCTGAGCTGGGACAGGGCGCTCATGGGGTGGGGCAGTATCCGGGCAGATCTGTTTAGCATGGGGCTGTGGTGGGCGCGGGGGTAATAACTGCCCGCTTGCCCCGCAAACGCCGGCATCTAGGGTGAGAGAAGAAGACCAGACTTTACTACGAGTAATTTTGAAAAGAAATAACCAATTGAGGCCGGTTCTTCTACAGAGACACTTTAAAAAGATGATCGCTTCTTCCCTCACCCTTTGAAGTGGCCGTCTGATTATTGGTGGCTAGTTAAGATTAAGGCAAGTTAAGTCTATGATGACTTCAGCACTACAAAACTCAATGCATTAACCATGGAGACCGTAAATATACGTTCAAACAAACGTGTACTATACGAGGCTGTGCAAAATTGCAATGCAACTGAACCCTGGGGTTTTGAAAGTGTCCTTTATAGTTTCAGCCTGACTTATATCATAAACAGATTAGAGAGTGATCTAGATAGATAAGAGTCATTTACAGTAAGTCATCAACCGCACTTCTCTCAGCATGAATTTCAAAGCTACTTCAGAAAGCCACAACGCTATTGGTGCTCAACCCGGAAGAATCCCAAAGCAACCACATTAATGACTTGACACTTAAAAACAACAGTGAGAATTCACCACACAAGACGTTCATCATATATGCATAAACATTTAAGTAAATAACCATACACACAGTGATGCATATACAGGAAGAGTGAATTGTGGCCGAAATGCAACGAATATTTTCATGCATTTTGTCACCTGGTTAAACGTGAATGTGGTTGTTTAGTTAATAAGATGCTGAAAATACCATGCACTCTTTATTTTAGATATATTAGTACATTTATACCATACAAAAAAAGATACATAAGATGAAGCCAGGCATTGCTAAATTAAGTTAGTTAAACTCAAATCACTGAATCCTCTTAAACTAAGCATCCGTATTTTAATATTTCACCATATTTCATTTCCATCGCTGCTCTTCAAAAGGCATCTCATCAGGAGATGTGAGCGGATGTCGACGGCAGGACTGTGAACGGATGTATTCATTTACACATAAATAGGAATACTTAGCCAGCCACAAATCAAAAAGAAAGAGAAATAGAGAAAGTTGATGAACTAGCACTTATTAGCTCCATGCAACATTCACGAGTTGAGCTGAATTAAACATTACATATCAACTGTGCGCTTTTAAAATGATTCATGAAGGTCTGGGCAGAGTAAACATTACCGTAACGGCTGTGATCTTAGCGAGAGCTTGTAATAGTGCTAATTAACCTCTCAAGACTTGCTAATAGATGAAATTTAAAATGAAAGAGCAAGAAAAATGCATCAAGTCCACAATCGCAGGGGTTGTTGAATTAGCCTGGAATCTACAGGACATCCTACTATGTGTCGGTACAAAAGCAGACCTGAAACAAAGGCTTTCCTCATTTAGACGTTTCAGATCTCGAATACTCAACAGCCCCTCCAAAAGCAGCCCAAACACAACCTCCAACCTCAAATCAAATTTCAGCAACACCATTAGTTCAATTTTCAAATGCAGCGAAATAGCTTTAATGTTGGAGAGAGAGGGAGAGAGAATCCATTAATTTTCCATTTTCCGTGGAGTTGCTCTTTAAGGGCTTTCACAAACCAAGAAGCATTGAAAAACCAATTAATCAAACATGAATGGCCTATCATAGCGACGGCAACCCCATTTCCATAGCAACCGCTGCCGGCCAAGAGCATCACCCTGTTCTTTAATCTGGGCGCAGAACACACAAAAGACAAGAGAGAGAGAGAGAGAGAGAGAGAGAGAGAGAGAGAGAGAGAGAGAGCCAACGGGCTCACCGAGTGAATTTTCATATTACGGCCGAATTCTGTGATTGGAACCTTTGTTGGGACAAAAGGTACCGGGACGACTCCGCAGTCAGCCGCGAAAACCACCAATCTATCATAGTCTATTCTCTCTCTCGCTCGCTGAATAATTTATGGTATTTGTTTCCAAAGCATCATTGCAGCGCCCTCGTCCCGTTTGAAATTCTGAATATCATTTCAATAGTGTTGACTCGAATTACTGGGCCATTTCTTGCTGAGAAAAAGCTGTGCAAAAAAAAAAATAAATAAAATGAGAATACAGTGAATGAATGCACACGAAAACCTTTGATTAACCGTGTTTTATCTCTCTTTCTGTTTAAGGACCTGCCAAATACACAACCAGATGAAATTCTCAGGAAAGCTCAACAAAATTTGCATAGATTAGAGCTGCATGATTCTGGATGAATTGAGAATCATGATTTTTTTTTTACTTCAATTCTTCCACAAAATAAACAAATTAACATGCAATTTACTAGAGGTTCTGACAAAATGTTACTTGCTGGAGTCTATTTAAAATGTTTAATTACTCTGAATGAATTCCTGTTTTTTTTTAAAATAGGATTGAGTGAATGATTCAATGACTCACTTATAAAGACTTGTTTCATTACTGGATGAATCAGCGTTTTTTGAAAGAATCTACTGAATGAATGATTCAATGAATACTTTGTTTAACACTCATTTGTTGTCACCTACTGGTGTAACAATGTAATTGATGCAATCATTATTTGAAGCGCCAAGTTACTTTCAAAAGGTGATTTGCCCTATTTTGATCGCTTCTATAGTCATCAGTGTTTATATCCGAACTATAAACTTTTATCCCAGTACTTCAGTGACAATTTGAATATTTGTAACACAGAAATAATGATACTGTGTGGTTGAAAAGAGTATTTGTGAAGCTGTTTCATACCTATACATGACAACAGCTCTCTCTGGCTCAGAATACAGATCTGAATGTTCGCTTTGATTTTGTCAAAGGTTTAATAAACGGGAGAATCGTTGTCATTTTGGAATGAGATCATGTGAGTGTTTGAATTGAGATTGCGATCTTTTAATGATTAATTGTACAGCTGCAGCATAGATGTCTCTTGAGTTTCATTTCTAGAGTATTACCTTAAAAATAACACATCAAAATAAAGCATTTATAGTTTAGTTTACTGGTTTACAATAAGGTTCTGTTTGTTAACATTAGTAAATGCATTTGTTTACATGAACTAACAACTAAAAGTGCTTTTAACTATAACGATAACTATATTAGCGTCCACACTTGTGCATGATATCGTTCTGTTTATTCTCAGTTTTGTCATCTGTCACTCTAAATGCTCAAGCTCTTTAAAGTAGGATGGATTCTGATTGGCTGTCAATGTTTTTATCATTCATCAGCTGGAAAAATACATTCTGAAGTGATTCCAACGATATCGTTTCTTTATGATGTTATCGTTATAGTTGTGTTGTGGACTCTGCTATTCTTTTATATTTAGAACGATTTTTAAAACTATATCTTTATCGTTATCATCCTTGGGCTGAACAGGCCTTGAGGCATTTATTAATCTTAGTAAATGTTAATTTCAACTAATACTTCAACTAGGACCTGAGCTAACATGAACCATCAATAGACAGTTGAATTTTTATTGACTACCGTCAACAAAGATACTGTAGCACATCATTGTAAGTTAATGCATTACATTACATTTAGAAACGCCGGATGGCGACCAGTGCTGTACTAGCAAGATCAACAAAAGTATAAAAGCATTATTATAACAACAAATACACATAGATAAAATTCAGACCTAAACAAAGATATGTTAAAAAACATGCATGGAAGGAGATGTTTTCATCAATATCTACTGTCCTTCAAACAGAGTCTACTGTACCGTTTTATCTCTTATTTTAACATTAGACTTTTGTTATTTTCTAAAGCCATTGCTCTCATATTTCACATTAAATAAGCAATTTCTAAGTGAACGAAATCGGCAAACGAGTGAGTGTTTTGTGAGAGCGTGCCCGGCCCTGTTATTCCAAACCACATTTGCTTTCAATTTATTTGGAGTCACGGTTATAATCAAAAGAATAAAGACGTGCACCTTCAGCAAACGACTTCTCTCTTTACTGTCAATTTAGACAAAGCAGTCGGCGTGAATCGTTAAACAAACAATATATTGTCTGCTGGCTGCTTACTGCACATTTAGATGACATATTGAATATTTGTTTTTAATGCTGTCTGTTTGCAGAGAGACAGCGTTTGAGAGAGACAGAAAGAGAGAGATTGATCAATAAGGGAGAGTGAAAAAGAAAACCTGAGAGCGAGAGAGCTGCTCTCTCTAATAGTCATGGGTTCAGGCTATATAAAGCAGTCTGGATGGCTGTACAAACATCATGAAACAGTCTCACAAAGGTTAGTGGTTGCCATAGGTACTGTATGCTAATTGCTAAATAGTATAAACCTTGATAGGGGGGATGGTGTCTGGGTTACTGCTCAGACTGGGCGATATCATGTTCATAGGACTGATTTACAGTACAATGCATATGAATTTCTAAGGCCTCTAATTGATCAACATGATCAAACCTTTGCTGAAGAACCTGTTGCACACTACAGTCCTTCTGTCGTCTGATTGATAGTTTAAACTTTTTTAGCAAGTAAAAGCCTTTTAGTATAATTGTACAAACGTCCTCCCTTAGCTCGTGCTTCATGTGTCTTTTAGCAGTGAAATCTGCACTGATTTTTATCAAGTAAACATAAGAATGACTTTGATATTGTTAGTAATATTTCAGCTGAGGTTTACTTGATTATCCAGACATTATTTTTTAGAAATATCATGAGTATCAATGGGGAAAAATCTAAGATAATGTCAGTAAATTATGGAGTGCCACAAGGATCTGTGTTAGGCCCTCTGTTGTTTTCAATATATATATATATATGCTGCCGCTTGGTAATATTATAAGAAAACATGGAATTAGTTATATATTTCAACACAACCAGATGAAATCTCCAAATTATCCAAGTTATATATATCTACTAGCATTATATATGCTATACAAATAAATGTGAATTGAATATGTTTGCTGAGTTTGAGCCTCTGAATAAAACTGAGCTGTTTATTCCTCCATATTCTCACTATATCACACTATATGAGTCATTAAAAAGACTGGTGCATAAAATATGAACAAAACAAATATGCAAACTTGTAGAAGAAAATTGTCTTAAGGTTCAATAAACGGTTCCATTTAAAAAAATGACTATTATTTTATATTTCAGGCTTTACATGGTTAAGTTTGTTTTTCTTACCGCTTTAGCAAATCATTTTCTTGTTTCAAACTACTTAATTTTTACACACAATCACAACATTTTGTCTATTTAAACAGGCAAAAATCTAAGATAATGTCAGTAAATTATGGAGTGCCACAAGGATCTGTGTTAGGTCCTCTGTTGTTTTCAATATACATGCTGCCACTTGGTAATCTTATAAGAAAACATGGAATTAGTTTCCACTGTTACGCAGATGATACTCAGTTATATATTTCAACACAACCAGATGAAATCTCCATATTATCCAAGTTATATACAAAATGTTATTTACACTAAACAAATAAATGTGACTTAAATATTTTTGCTCAGTTTGAGCCTCTGAATAAAACTGAGCTGTTTATTCCTCCATATTCTCACTATATCACACTATATGAGTCATTAAAAAGACTGGTGCATAAAATATGAACAAAACAAATATGCAAACTTGTAAAAGAAAATTGTCTTAAGGTTCAATAAACGGTTCCATTTAAAAAAATGACTATTATTTTATATTTCAGGCTTTACATGGTTAAGTTTGTTTTTCTTACCACTTTAGCAAATAATTTTCTTGTTTCAAACTACTTAATTTTTACACACAATCACAACATTTTGTCTATTTAAACAGGCAAAAATCTAAGATAATGTCAGTAAATTATGGAGTGCCACAAGGATCTGTGTTAGGTCCTCGGTTGTTTTCAATATATATGCTGCCACTTGGTAATCTTATAAGAAAACATGGAATTAGTTTCCACTGTTACGCAGATGATACTCAGTTATATATTTCAACACAACCAGATGAAATCTCCATATTATCCAAGTTATATACAAAATGTTATTTACACTAAACAAATAAATGTGACTTAAATATTTTTGCTCAGTTTGAGCCTCTGAATAAAACTGAGCTGTTTATTCCTCCATATTCTCACTATATCATACTATATGAGCCATTAAAAAGCTTGGTGCACAAAATATGATAAAAACAAATATGCAAACTTTTTTTTATATATTTTGTCTTAAGGTTCAATAAACGGTTCCATTTCAAAAAATGACTATTATTTCATATTTCAAGCTTTACATGGTTAAGTTTGTTTTTCTCACCACTTTAGCAAATAATTTTCTTGTTTCAAACCACTTAATTTTGTTCAATTTCTCTGGCAGCAAGACTCAATATCTAATGTGACTGGAAAACAACACTAAAAAAAATTACTGATTATGAAAAAGATTTTTGCAGCAGAAAGCATTTAAGACACGTTCCACACCCACCAAATCACAGAACGTTCTGTTCATTTAGCAGAGACTCGCTGTTAGGAAACTTCATTTCCTGTTCCTCTGTCGTGTCTTGAGTTCTTTGTACTCGCTGTTCATCACAGCTAAATAGACTCCAAATAACAACCGCCATCCAATTATGAGCTTCACATTGAGCGTGTGCGATATCTGAACGCTATTGTCTGAGATTCTCTGCATCTGCGATTGGACCTCAAACCAGGCTAAAGAGATGCTTGTAACGAATCTAAGGTCATATATGCATACTCTATGCTGCCACTGAATACAGTAGATCATCTAATGTACAACCTGTTTCTGAATGTGTCATGTGACTTTTAATGATTGACAAGTGCAGTCGGTAGAAAATGTAATATGATCCAGAAAGTTTTACATGAATTATCATGCATTATCAGTATAACCTACGTGACATAAATTACTGCTACAAGAAAGTGAATGCACCAGAATTATCATACTGTAGCTTCATGTGACAATTGTTCAAGCCACATAATAACTCACAGTTACATTAGGCAATGTTAAAGTACGGATCTGCAGTATGCATGTGTATGGCCTACTTAATTTGCCACAATGAGCACACTGTATACTGCATCCCACAATGCAATGCGCCTAACTTGACCCTCCATTTAGTGCAACAAATGAATCATAAGTAATACCTGCTGTGATGTTTCTGACTCATAGTAGACTATATTGGATTATGCAAAAATAGTAATATCCTGAACACAGCCAATGAGAGAGAATCTAGGCCATTGGTGCTCAACTAGTGGGTCACAACCCTAAAATGGGTCACACATGGTGCAAACAATACAATGCAACTAACCAAATTAGACTAAGGGAAGGAGAAACACTTGCCACATCTTAAGTTGTTAATGTCAAAGGTCATGTGTCCTGTCAAACTTATAAAATAGAATAATCAAATACACTAAAATATCATGTTTTAATTTGTGAAATTTACTAGCAATTTCTGTGTGAAAATAATTTCTACACCAGTGCACAATACGTGCAGTTCGTTATGATATGAATGCATTTCACAGTGAGACCGAATTGTAAGTGACTCTGATGTCCAGTGTAAAACGAGTCCTGAAGCACAAGGCATGATGGGTAAGCGATCTCTCTCCCCCGCTGCCTCTGATTGGAGACATCTTGTTGGGAGTGATGGCTCACTCCACGCAGGTTCACAGTTGCTATTGTAAAATCACAGAGCGGTTAATTGAAACAAATGACTATAATAATAGAACATTATCCCGGCAGGCTCGCGGCCATGGCAGCTTTAATTAGCCGAGCGCCGGAGACTGATCTCTCGCGCTCGAGCCGTAAACACGGCGGCGCGGGCGGGGGGAATCTCATCGCGCTCTGCCCTCGCCGCGACTCCTTGTTCGCCTCGAGGGCAGAACATGAAAACCAGGCTCCCTCTTGCTCGTTCGCTGCATCTCTTGCACCGTGCCCGCGGGGGTCATTTATAACGCCGCTCCGGGTGCTAATAAGGCGGCCAATTTATAAATCAAGCGCTGGTTAAATCTGTAAGCAAACGCAACCTGTCCTCCCTGAAGACGTGTGAGATTCATCTCTGAGAGCCCCGAGAGCTCCTCGACGTGTAAACGAAAGACGGTTACAAAGCGCTGGTCTTTGAACTCCAAGCTGAACTAAACCTCAACGCACCACATCACAGAGCGGCAGGCCGGCTGCTCCATTCACAACACGCTCAGCCACAGTCACAGATCAGCACGGGCTTTCCATGCCTCATTCATGAAGTGTAAGCACAATTATCACATTTACACAGATTTGCGGTCAGATCTCAAACATTTCTCATCAGACTCTCTCTGAGCTGCTTTCACAATTGATTTATAGCTCTGTACTCCTCAACAATTGACTCTACTTTTATCGGTTTTCCTAAGCTGAAACCTAAATGAAACATTTCATGATTTAAAAAAAAAAATAAAATAAAAAAAAATAACAAAAGAGTTTTATTTCCTGCGTCAATGTATAGCACTGTTCAAAAGTTTGGAGATTTTTTAATTTTTTTTTGTCTTTTATGCTCACCAAGGCTGCATTTATTTGATCAAAAATACAGTAAAAAATTTGAAATATTATTACGATTTAAATCAGCTGTTTTCTATGTGAATATATATTAAAATGTAATTTATTCCTTTGATCAAAGCTGAATTTTCAGCATCATTACTCAAGTCTTCAGTGTCACATGATCCTTCAGAAATCATTCTAATATGATGATTTGCTGCTTAAGAAACATTTATGATTATTATCAATGTTGAAAACAGTTGTGCTGATTCAGATTTTTGTGGAAAATGATTTTTTTTTTTTCTCCAGGATTCTTAGGAAGTTCTAAAGAACAGGATTTAATTGAAATAGAATCTTTTGTAACATTCTAAATGCCTTTACTGTCACTTTTGACATTATTTTTGTTACTTTTTAGCTAATGCTGCATTGGAATATCAGAATTTCCAACTAAAACTAAAACTCAATTTTTGCAGTCAAGCTGATATGATTTTATGCAAACATTCTGGCAACCTCAGAGATTTACATACTTAATGATAAACACTTACTATTAAGCAAATAAAATGCATTAATTAGTCAACATTCCTACATTAAACAAAAATTAAACCTGTTTAGCAAGAAAACACAATAATTGATCCTATAGAGAATAAATGCAAATGATAAAAAAATGCAATTTTTCCTCTGTAATTTGGTGGTTTTGACTGTTTACAATCAATCAGATAAGCTGATAGCATTGCCATGTTGTTGTCACATGATCTGAGTCAGAGATCTCATCTTTGAATGGACTAAAAACCACAAAAATCCGATTCAGTTTTCATGAGGACCTAATGTTATGGGAGGAGGAGACTGGAGGCAACAATTGAAATAATTTGATTGGACCTTTATTTCATGGCTGGGACAGTTTTATTGCATTATATTCCAATTCAATTAACTCGGATGTAAATCTGAGGGGAGCGGAGAGAGATCGAGCAAGAAGCATTTCGCCTCTAAAAGACTAGCAGGGTCTTTCCACATGTTCATTACCATCACGACAGCGACGTGTGTGTGTGTGTGTGTGTATGTGTTCATCTGAAACAGACGCGGCCAAAACAACAAATTCACTTTCATGCATTTAATAAGCTTCAGTGTTTCACACGGCAATACAGTTTCGCTCAAAAACGTCTTTAGAATGTGACTAAGATGGGAGGAAAAACAAACAAGACAAACAAGCTAACAAACAAAGGCTTTAGCAGAGACGCTTAGCTGCATGTCATGGTATCTATGTGTGTGTGTGTGTGTGTGTGTGTAATGAGGCTAACACTATAAACACTGTAAGCCTACAGGACGGTCAGCGGTTTATTGTCTCAGCGGGACACAACACAGCCTCCGTCTCACTGCAATTACACTGCTGATACTGTGATATACCATTTCTGGCTTATTGTACAATGAAAATGAAGTCAGACCGTATTTAAAGACAGATCATAGGAGCGTTCTCGACGTGACGGCTGATCTAAAACAGCGCTGCTGTGAGCTTCTTCTGGACAAAATCTAAAGCAGCATCATATGCAATCCCAATCCCAGAATGCACTGCACAAAACACGAGAAAACTGTTGATCATAAATGTGTTTATATTTCATTTAGTATTGAAAGAATCCATCAAAATAGTTCATTCAAATTAAATATTGACTACTTAACCCAATATTTGTGTGTTATGCGGTGTTGTTAATGTTAACTAAAGTTAAAATTATTAAATCATTTTTGGAAATTGAAATATAGCTGAAATAAATAAAATATTACATGAAATACAAACTTATTGGCTTGGCAACTGAAATAAGTACTAAAATTCCTAAAACTGAAAAAAAAAAAAAAAAAAAAAAAATAAAAAAAAAATTCTAAAGAAATATTTATATTAACAATAACAAAAGCACATAATAAATAAACAATTACTAAAACTTAAACTACAATGAAAATATAAAAATAAAAGCTAATGCAAAATATTAATAAATACTATAATAGTATATAAATAATCTTAAAATAACATTATATTAATTATTTTTTTAAAAATATATATTTTTAGAAAAATATTTTAGTTAAAATTTAATATTTATAATATTTAAATAACATTTGTGCAAATTAAAAGTTAATTGAAATTTAATAAATTAGAAAATAACAATACTTTTAATGCCAAACATATTTTTTAAATTAATAAAATGTAAAATTACTAGAAAATAATCATTTAATTTCAATAATTTTAAAATAAAATCATTTTTAAATTTTCAAGTTGATAACCGGAGATCACATGACAACTATGTATCTTACTGTGTGAAATGTTCACCATGGAATAATGCCTACTGTTTTTAAAAAAGAGTATGCAGTATGCAGTGTATACTGTGTAGTATGCAGTTAGTATTCCATTCTGAGCATAACCAGCAAGACCTGATGCACAGGTCTAAGACAACAATTAAAAACACTATGCGAACGACCCCTTGGCAGGCAGCTGCCTATTTAGACAGCAGACAACAAGTCAGCTCACTAGGTTTTGGAACAGAGCGTATATATATTTCCTTCCCTCCTTGTTTCGGCTGAAGTCGGCGAGCGGAGTTTGACATGACAGCTCCGAAATGGCTTTGGAAGAAGAGAGACGGCCGTATCAACACATGGAACAGGCAGAAAGACAGAACATTTCTACTACATCTAATGAGAAAAGAAGCCTGCAGTCAGAAGCCATGCGCACACACACACACACACACACACACACACACTCTCAGCAGGGTGCCGCAGCAACAATTAGGTTCATTTAAGGATGATTAGTAAGTGCGTTAACTCTTCACACATGCTCGGCACGTGTTGGTGACAGCGGAGCGGCTTTCCAAACCCCTGCCAGCTCAAATCCGTCTGCACAGCGCTTTATGTTTTATATATCTGAGCTGGAGACACTGTTAACTTGTAAAAGAGACGAGAACAACTGACTCAAACTAAACGGACCCATGCTAAACTAAAGCATTACAGCTCTTTATTAATATCTCAAATGTTTCTGACACAGCAGTGAAATGAAACTGAGATGAGAAATGAAACCGAGTCTCAAACTGTGCTCAGATTTGCCTGGAATCAAAAGTCAGATTTTAAGTAGCTCAAATGATCAGACCTTTAGTTATAGTTGTTATAGTTGTCAATTATAGTTATCAGAGTTTTTATTTTTGTTTTCCATTTTTATTGTAATTTTTTATTAAAGTATCAGTGATTTTATTGTGTGTTTTTGTACTTTTTATTATTATATATTTATTTATCTATTATTAGTATATATTATATATAGACATAAAACAGCATACTTTTGGAAAAATTTTTGTATAAAATATATCATACATTCATATATTATATATAATAAATGCTTTGCAAAAGATGTGCAATTTACATTATATATATATATATATATATATATCAAAAGTCATAATTATATATATATATATATATATATATATATATATATATATATAAAGCTGAACATTTTAAAAGTTTACATTTCTTAATATTTTACTTTATTTCAGTAAACATTTATTTTATTTTCAGTAAAAAAATGTGTTTTTTATGGTTTTAGCTTTAGTTTTTTTCTCTAAACAACAACAAAACAATAAAAATGACTGACATAAAACAGCATATACTTTTGGAAAAAAAACTTGTATAAAATACATCATACATTCATATATTATATATAATATATAAGATGTGCAATTTATATATATATATATAGCTGAAATGAAATAAGTTTAAGTTTATTCATTTTTTACTTTATTTCACTTAACATTATATTTCCAGTAACTAAAATGTTTTTTTATGGTTTTAGTTTTAGTTTAATAACCCTGCTCCATATCCACATTCATTTTTCAGATCTATACTTTCACTGTATGACACTTATTGACTCACTTGTGTCTCTTTTAGTATCCTCTTATTTCAGGAGAAACATTTGAGACGCATTACACAAATAAAACATGACTGAGAGCAACATCTGAGCACGTCCTCCTCTGAGCCGCAGTCAGCTGATGCGCGTCCAGATACTTGCGCAGGAATATGGACGTGATTTCATGCTTTGATAAGATATAGAAGCCAGTGACAAAATGAGATACATAAAACAGGCCTTTATCTGCCGTGGTTCCTGCTGTATCAGACAGACACCTCCGTGTTTCTCCTCTCCTGTGTCTCCTCCTGTTTCCCTCTCGCTCCGATAAGGACATTATGGATATACTATAGATATGCTGACTTCAAATCAAATCACTTAGTTTCCAAGCAACAACTAATGTCCTTCCCAATAATGCTGCTCTTTTTCCAGTAAACAGTAAGACGACGATGACTACACAAGAACAAAACAATCACAGGACAATGACTGTGGCGTAAAACTCGCAGAATTTCTCGTATCTGACATTAAAAATAGCATCAGCATCACTAAAGTACATGCTGAAATTTTGTATATAATATATCAGTAACACTTTATTTTAGGGTCCAATTCTCACTATTAACTAATTACTTATTAGCATGCATATTTACTAGGCTGTTTATTAATACTGATAAAGCACATATTAATGCCTTATTCTGCATGACCTTATTCTACATCCCTTAATCCTAAACTTAACAACTACCTTAATAACTATTAATAAACAGTAATCAGGAGTTTATTAAAACAAAAGTTAATAGTGAGAATTGGACCCTAATCTAAAGTGTGACCAATATATCATACATATATCATATATAATAAATGCAATATATAGAATTTATTATATAACAGATATACTGTATATATGTGTGTGTGTATATATAGAGAGAGAGCCTATATATATATATATATATATATATATATAGCTATACACACACACACACACACACATACATACTGTACATATATATATATATAGCATACATATATAACATATATGTTCATACATACTGTACACACACACACACACACATATATATATGAATGTATACACAGTGCTCAGCGTAAATGAGTACACCCCCTTTGAAAAGTAACTTTTTAAACAATATCTCAATGAACACAAAAACAATTTCCAAACTGTTGACAAGACTAAGTTTTATATAGCATCTGTTTAACTTATAACATGAAAGTAAGGTTAATAATAACTTAGAGAACAAAATTTTCAGTTTTACTCAAATTAGGGTGATGCAAAAATGAGTACACCCCACTGAAAGTTTCTGGAGCAAAGCTAAATTTTAGACTACAAACCACAGGTGAGTCTAATTCTTCATTACACAGGTGTCCAGCAGACAGTTGACAATAAAAGGGTGTTAAAACCCCTTCCCATTTCACGCTGTCAGCAATGGCACCACATACTACAAGAAGATCAGCAAAGCTTTACTTATCAGTCAGAATACTGTAGCAAAAGTGGTACAAACATTTAAAAAAGATCTCACAGAGACGTCCAGGTCGTCCACGGAAGTTAACACCTCGACAGGAGCGTCTTCTGATGAGAAGGGTTGAAGAAAATCGGCTTCAAGTTCAGTAGAAGTAGAAAGCCAAACTGGGGTGACTATTTCCCGTGACACAATACGGCGTACACTGCAGAGGAATGACATGCATGGGTGCCTGTCCACGAAAGAAGCCTCTCCTAAAGCCCAGGCACAAAAAATCCCGCCTAGAGTTTGCCAGGGCCCATGCTGACAAAGATGAAGACTACTGGGACTCTATACTCTGGAGTGATGAGACCAAGATAAATGTTTTTGGCATCATGAATTCACAGATGTACTGCTCTATACTGAAAGACAAGATGCTACCATCACTCCGTGCCCTTGGCTGTCGTGCACTTTTCCAACATGACAATGATCCTAAACACACATCTAAGGCCACTGTTGGATTTCTGAAGAAGAACAGGGTGAAAGTGATTCAGTGGCTCCTGATCTGAACCCGATCGAACACCTATGAGGAATTCTGAAGAGACAAGTTGAGCATCACTCTCCATCCAGCATCCAGTCTCTAACAGAGCTCATTCTTGAAGAATGGAAAAAGATAGATGTTGCAAAATGTCACCAACTTGTTCATTCCATGCCTAGACGACTTGGTGTCGTCATTAAAAATCATGGAGGCCATACAAAGTACTAGATGTAGTAGTTTTTGTTGTGGGGTGTACTCATTTTTGAGTAAAACTGAAAAATGTGTAATCTAAGTTATATTATTAACCTTACTTTAAACAGATGTTATATTAAACATAGTCTTGTCAACATTTTGGAAATTGTTTTTGTGTTCATTGAGATATTGTTTAAAATGTTACTTTTCAAAGGGGGTGTACTCATTTATGCTGAACATGAATGTGACACAACATAAAGTCTCATATTTCCAGGGGAACGTGATTGAAATTCAAAAGAATCAAATTAAATCTGTAAATGACACCTTGATTAGCACAATCCAAAGCCTAATGGACTTTATTAGAGAGAAGAAGACAAAAAAGAAGCAGATCTTCTCCTTTTTTTCTGCCTTTTCTTCTTCCATTTTTCTGATATAATGAAATTGGAAAATAACTTCTATTTCTTTAAAACATTTCTTAATATACAAGCCTGCTCTCATATCATATTGCGCAGAAGGAAATAAGGCACCTTCTCCCTAGAGATAATAAAAGAATTGAATTTTTCCTTATCGGCCCGGTCATCTATTTTTCCACGGAATGCTATTACTTGCTGCCTGCGGTTGCTAGGCAACAGGAAATATTAATAGGGGCTTTTATTAGGCAGGCTTTCACAGTGCAGCACTAAAAAGAAGAAGTGGAAAACATGAATGTGTTACATAAATCTTTAGCGCTCTCGCAGCTTTTGCGCAAGTCTATGTTTCCCTCTTGATTTATCGCGCCTTCCCCTCATTTATGGGAAATAGCGGTGTGAAATAAGAAAATGGTACATTACCCTGAAGGACTATTTGAAAATAAATAATCGCAAAGGTGAAAAGAAAGCTGTTTAAAAACCAGGGGGGTTCTCTCGTTCCCCTCTCTCTCTCTCTCTCTCTCTCTCTCTCTCGCTCATGTTTTGTGCGAGGCCAGATTTCGCAGGGCCTATTGAACAGCCCAATGTTTTCCCCGTTTTCTCTAGATCCATCAATCATCGGTGTAATATTCCTTGCAGGAAATGCATTCTATTACGCTCTTTGAACTGCGATGGAGGGAAAGAAAATAAAAGATATTAATAGTTCCATAAAGCATTTCCGCTACAAATGTAATCCCTGAGTTGATGCAAATATCTTTTGCTTTATATTGATTAATCGCACATCCTTCCATCCATCGTTTTGGGGGAAAAAGCTGCCGTTTCCCATTCTTCTGACACGCTCTGCAAAACGCAAACCTGACAAATGCCATAAACCCTTTCGGTGGGCGTTTTATTTTCAAATCTTGGGTGGAATTCAACAAAAATACATTTGATTAAAGCTGGTCGAAGGCCGAACGGCCACAAATAGCCTGAGAGTTTGGGCAGGCCATCATCTTCAGGCTATTTCTGGTTCAGTAGCGACCGCAGTCCGGTTCATTCAGCCGGTGATGAATCTACCAGTCTAAGTACAGGGCTGTAAAACCATTACTACATTCACTGGCCCGGCCGCCCATTATACGCTCTACACTGCACTGAGAAAATACACAGGGAGACGGAGAGAAATGCTGCTGTTTTGCATTTATTTACATTTATGCATTTGGCAGATGCTTTTATCCAAAGTGACATTGAAAGTATGCATGTGTTTTTATGAATTCATGCACTCCCTGCGAATCGAACCCATGACTTTGACGCTGCTAGTAGGAGCTATTTTTTAATTTAGTCATGTGTCAAATGTACTTTTTAGTTTTTATCATGTTTAGTCAATCTTGCCCTGTTTTTGTTTAGTCAAGTTTTTGTTGACTGAATGTCTGAGCGTTTTAGTCTAGTTTTTGTCAATGTCACATTTTTTATGGAAGCTTGTTTCTGCCACGAAATAAAAAATAAATAAAGTAATTGCGACTTTTTATCTCACAATTATGACTTTTTTTCTCAGAATTGCGAGTTATAATGTCAGAATTGCGAGATATAAATTCAGAATTGCATGTTATATTGTGCAAATGCGATGGAAAAAAAGACTTTTTGCAAGTTTGTATCTCACAATTCTGACTTTATAACTAGCAAATTGCAAGTTATAAAGTCAGAATTTCGAGATATAAACACAATTCTGAGAAAAAAAGTCAGAATTGTGACAAAAACTCGCAATTGCAAGAAAAAAGTCAGAATTGCAACTTCTCGCAATTCTGACTTCATAACTCACAATTGTGAGTTTAAATCTCGCAATTCTGAGAAATAAAGTCATATTTGTGAGGTAAAAAGTCGCAATTAATTTTTTATTTTTTTTTAATTTAGTGGCGGAAACAAGCTTCCATACATTTTTGTCATGCTGCATAATGGTTAAATTGATAATCCGATTATTTTGCTCAAAATTGTTGTCATTTGAGAAATTTATTTTTACATTTCATCAGAATTATTGCACTTTCACCTATAAGCACAAATCAAGAGAATTGTGATTCATATGCATGATTTATTTGACCTCCTGATTCATTTTTAGGCTATTTATCATATACTGCTAAAAGAAGAAACTTCTTTCAAAAATTAAAACAGTGATATTCCTAGTAGTCCAATAATTCCAATAATGTTTTTCTATTAAAACAACAGCAAAAAAGCCTTTGTATCGTCACACAGAGGTTGCATAAGTGCAGTTATTCAACAAACACAACTGCAAATATAGTTGAGATTCATGTTTGGATTTATTACAGTTCATCACTGAAGGTTTGATCGCAGATTTAGTCGCGCAAGCGGCTCGTGAAGGAACACAGACTGACTGAATGACACTTTAATTTAAGCAAAATATCTCAAATGGAGATCGCTAACCTCCAGCTTACTTGTTTGTTGGTGTTTTCAGATCAGCATGGTTGCCAGATTGCAAAGATTAAGTAAAACACTGGGTAGAAAACATGTTCTTTTAACAGAGAAGCTCTGATTAGGGCATTTAAGTTCTTGAAATCTGGCAACCGCAAGCATGAAAGTTATCGTTTAATGACACTGGTCGTCAACGAACATTTTTCATCATAGATTTCATTAACGAAATAAACACTAGTTGCTAGCATCACCCTGAACAACAACCAGTACTTTTAACCAGTACTAAAACTAGTTAGCAAGGATAACTAATTCATGCATTCCCTGGGGATCAAACTCATGACTTTGGCGTTGCCAGCGCTGTGCTCTACTGTTTGAGCTACTGTTGTTCACGCTTTTTTAATCAAATGCAACATTTCGCATCAGTAATTAAGCATAATAATATAAAATAGTCTAAAAATTTGGTGGCGACATGAACAACACCTGACAATCATGTTCTCCAGCATAATATGAGATGATTTTTGTTCAACTAAAGAAGAACATGTGACCGTCTGTACAAAGAGTCAAATGATCAATGACACAATTTGTTTATTGTGATTTCTGACCTCTGGACTCCATGACACATTAAGGGTGTAGAACGATGTGCTAAAAACTGAAAAGTTTTGTTTTTTGTCAAAACAATCCACATGGATCTGCGAAACGACTAAAAATGCTGCATTCTGCTGCCAGGCCAGTAGATGGCGATGTCACTTAGTAAAGAAACACGAAATGCCTGTAGACTGAACATGTAATATGCATGCGCATTACATGGAGACGATTTCCATGGTATCGTTTTCAAAAACTTGCACTTTGAAACCTGTTTTTAAAAGCTTGTTTTTTCAGGCCCTCAAAACGCCTGTTAAACACATAAAAAAAAGTTTTCTGTTTTTAGTTATAAATGGTGTCGTGTAAACTGAAAGTGACTATATAACTAACGCCGATTAATGCTTTTGTTTTCTCCGATGTATACTATATTGACTTCACAGCACTCATTAACAAATTAACATCATTCCAGGTTGCATTCATGGAGGAAACAAAAAAACACAAAACATCAAATGTAGACTATATTATTCTGTATTATACAACATACATAAAACGCCCAACAAAACACTTGTACTGAAGGACACATGCTTCAAACTGATGTGGTAAATGTATGCTACTGCAAATGATCCTCTTGCTAATGACATTTTCTTTACTCACTTGATTGCCCTTGAAATTTCATTGAAATGTGACATTTCATTAATGAAGCATGTTGCATACAAAATCCACATCTGCTCAGCAGCTCAAATCATTAGGATAACATACATTTTTAACTTTGATATCCATGTTAGTCTTGTTTGAAGACAGGATATTTGTAAAGTACAGTAAAGTGGTTCGGTTAGATTGACAACATCAATTTTAAATTACTGGAGTAAATACTACTTTTTTAATTCAATGTGTTACTTGCCGTTTCTTTGTAATGAATTGTGAAATTTACAAGCAATTTCGGAGTGAAAATTGTTTCTACACCCATTTTTTTTTATCTCGGGTTAGATTGTTTATAGAGTTAAGATGCCCTGAATTATCATGCATTAACTGTAAAGAGTGCTGGTCCAGATATTTATTCTTCATCTGCAGTTATGGAGATGGAAGTTGTGTCCACGCAGCAGCGCTCCATCTAAATTGTTTGATATACTTTAAAAAGCTCTTAGTACTGATGACATTCCATTCAAAGCAGTTTTCCTTTTATCCCGGTGCCGTGTTCAGTCACTCAACCTCTTTTTACTCCTCCCGTCTTCCTCGTCGTTCCTCTATCACTCTTTCTGCCCCTCCAGCCCATCTCTCTCCATCTCTTTTCTCTGACAGTCTCTCTCTCGCCGCACCGCTCTAATGAAAAAAGATCTCTCCAGCTCGCTCTACTCAAGACGGAAGATGAAACCTAATGGCTTCTCTTCTCTTCTGGAGACGGAATATATGCACTGACCCCCTGATGGCAGAGATTCATTTCATCAGCAAAGGCTTCTGTTTGCGATAAAGCCCGAACAAAACCGCAGCTACATGTCCCATAAACAACACCGTAACAAGACTAGCCAAAATGGACTATTCTTGTTTGCATTGAATTCTGCAGATGCAAACACTCAACAGCACACTACATTGTTGGGTTCTTGGCTGTTCGATTTAATCGTACACTATGGGAGGAAAGAAACACATTCTAAGTATGCAAACATAAGCGCTTTCAAATGTGCATTAAGGTTATTTCCATCTAACAGGGAACTTTATCTAACGTTCTAGAAAGTAACAAACAAATGTTCTTCCAGTAACGTTAATAGAATGTTTGCTCAAAGTTCCTGATACATTTTAGTTTAAATGTTACTAACTGTTTAAGAATGTTTGTTTTAGAATGTTCGTGTTCAAAAGTAACATTTCCATAATGTGTACAAAATGATCAAACGGAACGTTCGCATAACCAACGTTTTTAAAACATCTAAAAAACTAGATGTTTTGAACATTTAGAGAACATTCGGAAATAACGATTTATGGGAACGTTAGAAAAACATTCGTAGAACATATTTTTGTTTGCTGGTTTTCTAAAGTCACCAACAGAAATGTAAAAAAAAACATTGACTGTATTCCAATTGGTTGGAGAAACAAATAGTCTCGCCCAAACTTACACTTGAAACACTGCTTTGTGAAGCTTTGAAACCTTTGCGAATCATTTGATTCGTACCAGTGATTCAGAGCGCGTGTAAAACTGCCAAAACCACGAGATTTCAGTAAACGAAGCTTTGTTATTTCATAACTGATCTGTGTGAACCCATGAACCTGTGTCTATCTGTTATACATTTGTAAACAACTTTAATGACACATTTGTATATGTAAAAACATAATAGTCTCTTATTGGTCATAAAACAAACAACACAAGCCCCAAATAACACATGTTATATGGACACTTCATATTTAATGGTATTAATTGCATTTAAAAGATCACACTTTCAATAAAACATTTGAAATTGGTTTGTAAAAGGTGTTTTAATGCATGTTTTGAGAGTGTGGCATTTTGATTCGTTTTGAATCATTTATAACAGTTGAATCATTTTGAAATTTCTAAATGTTTTGAAGCGGTTATGACACAAACAAAGCCTCGTTTACTGAAATCATGTGACTTTGGCAGTTTGATACGTTCTCTGAATCACTGGTTTGAAACAATTGATTCACAAAGGCTTCAAAGCTTCATGAGGCAATTGATTCAAAGCTTCAAAAACTTTTGTTTTACGTGAAATTCTGCTATAGCGCCTCTTGTGGCAAGACTGAGAACGCAACCAGTAGAGTGTTTCAGTGCAATCGATCCACCAAACGGGGCAAAATCAGCGTTCTAAAATTTCATTTCACCAAACTCAGATGGAGGCAAAGGTCATAAAAGGTCAATGTAAAGCATGAAATGTTATCAGCATCACAATGAATAGGGCACAATACATATCTCCCGTTTATACCGCTCATAGAGCAAAGCTTTTCAAAAAATGATTGGTTTTACAATCGCAAAACATGATGAACGCCTCAACCAGAAACAACCTGAAATTTAGTGCACAAATAGTACTGAACATAATCGCTACATGGGTAAAGAAGTTTGCTTGAGGAAGAAATGGGAATAAAATGGCAGTCCATCATGCTGGTGTCATTTAGTGGAGATTTATTGACTAGCACACTCTATATTCACCCGCTCGATGGGTGTCAATAAAGAAATGGGATCTCGAAATGAAAGAATGGTTGATTTAATGCATTGTGGTAGCTAAAGAAATTGCATGCATAGATTCATACGGCTGCAGAACGTCTGTCATCCATTTTGTGCTGGTGCCTGATGTCCATTTTAAGTGGCTTCTTTTGTAGAGAGCCATTAGAAGAATGACCAGGAACCGTGATGGAGTTGAGTTGAGTTTAAACTCTGCCCAGTTTCAAACTGAGTTTTAAAATCAAAAGGCAGAAACGTTATTTAAAGCCCTGTTAAATAAAAAAAGACAATGTTTTGTTTAAAAGCTTAGAGGTGAATCTCACAAAATATATTTTAGGATTATTTATATGCTCTTATAATATTTATTCATATATTGAAATATTTTCAATTTTAATTTTAAAGTTTTAGTAATTTTGTTACATGCCTTCTTTTGTTGTTTAGGTTTAATTTATTTTTATTTCAGTTTTAGTTTTATTAATTTTAGCACGACATCAACTTAAACTTATTTTATTGGATCTCTTTTATCTATAATATTATAATATTCTTTTATCTAGTTTTAAGTTTTTTATGTTTATGTTTTCACCTAATAAATTAATAAATAATATATATATATATATATATATATACACACATATAATATAATATAATATAATATAATAATATAAATAATAATATAATATTCAATTAAATGGACCTATTTTTATTGATATTATATTATATTATTTTCCATTTTATTTAAATTAATGTAAACAATTTTTAATAGTTTTAGTTCCAAAACCACTAGTAAGAAATATGCTTATAGTGAACTATACTTCTATTTTGCACTCTTAAAGAATGAGATTCACCCTTAAAGAAGAATTCCAGTGTTGTTTCCCAGCGTTTCTGAGCTGTTCCGTAGATTTCATGGCTTTATTAGGGAGTTTCCACAGATGGCAGATTTGACGACACTCCTGATATTTCTTTATAGCCCTCAGAGTCTGTGTTAAGCAACAAAACACCAAGTAATGAGCTCTGGATATGAGCAGGAGGAGGAGCAGAGCGTAACGGACGAACAAAGAAGCCACTGACAGAGAGAAACGCCACTGATGAATTTACCCACAAACCCTCTGTGGCACTGCTGACTGACAGCGACTGATGCGTCTACATCATCTCTCGGTCTTACAATGCAATTAGGGAATGGTTAGTAGAGACAAAGGCCTGATGTGGTCAGTTAGTTGTGAGGGGAACAGAGTGTTTGATGATCAGTTTGTCTGTGGGTCAAAAAGCAGCAATCGCTTAATTCATCTATTCATTCTGTGACACTCGAGCAGAGACCGTATGAGGACGAGGAGTCACAACACTCCTGCCACTCAACTAAAACAGCCAATCACATTACTGATAAAGACATCAGCTGAAACTATGCATACACATAAATGTTTAGTGACTAATACAACAGTACAGATTTATAAATCACAGCAAAGTGAAGACGCACAAGCTTAACTCTCCACCCAATTTTCTCCTGGAAATACCAATACCTTTTTAATTATGCAAAATTGAATTATTTCCATTATTTACATATGCATATTGCCATCCGATGATTCTACTGTTTATATATATAATATGTATTTATAAAATAATAAATAATTATTATTAAAAATAATAATTTATAAAATAATGAATTAAATTAGTTAATATTTATGTAAATATTTTTCATTTATTTTTATGTATTATATATATATATATAATATTTAATAAATAATACATTAAAAATATTTACATAAATATTAACAATTATATTCAATATTTTATTATGAATAATTATATATATAAATATAAAATATTAATATTATAAAAAATATATATAAAAATATGTATATACAATATTTAATAAATAAAAATAAATATTTATATAAATATTAATAATTATGTATAAGAACTGAGCTAAAATTTTAAGTAAAATTTATGATACATGATAAATTTGAGCTTGACAAACAGTTTTGGACATTTTGCTGGCCAGTTTAAGTTAATAGAGTACTTGAATAGAAAATAGACACACTAATACCAAACAATGCTATTATGCTAATAAACAAAAATGCATAATGCACACACAAAAGTTCAATTAAACAGACCTATTTTTATTAATAATTTTCAGTACTGAACAAAAAAATATTTATAAATAGACACTTCATATGCCATCTTAGACCTAGATCTCATTGCAGTGCATTATGGGATTGCGTGATCCACAAAGGATAAATGTAAAGCCGCCATGTATTCTGTTTGGAACAGCCTGTGCGTCAGGAGCGCGCCTATGACACCTAACAATGCTGTCTATGTAGGGACACTAGGGACTCACCGAGGGCATTTGGCTGGACAGCAGGTGTCCGTCCTGGGCGAGCATGTTGGACATCATGAGGGCGGGCAGCTCGGGGTAGGAGTACGGGTTGATCAGGCCGTTGTGAGGGATGGAGTGACACAGGTAGCTGGACTCGGGGTCCATCAGGTGCAGCAGGGGCGGCTCGGGGTGATTCGGGGGGGTTATAGGGGGGATCTCGTAGTCCTCGTCTCCCCCCCCTCCACCGTTCCCGCTGCCCCCTCCCTGTCCTGAGTAATTCTGCTGCGGGAAGACAGAGAGAATCATTCAATCTTCGTTTGAAGATAATGTGAGTGGCGTTTGGTTGCCAGATAAAATAAAATAAAATAAAATAAAATAAAATAAAATAATAATAAAATAAAATAAAATAAAATAAAATAAAGTGATAAAATATAACTTACATTCAAATAAATAAAATAAAAATATAACTTTTTATTTTACTGTTCAAATAAAATAATAAAATAAATTACAACTTATGTTCAAATACGATAAAAAAAAACATAAAATAAAATAAAAATACAACTAATGTTCAAATAAAATAAAATAAAATAATAAAATATATAAAAAATATATAAAAATGTATGTTCAAATACAATTCATTAAATAAAATAAAACCCATGTAAAAAAGTCTGATCAATCCCAAACCCTTCTGTAAGTATGAGCAGCAGTAGACATAAAGCTTGCCTAATTACTTTGTGAAGAGAGGCATAAACACAATTATATAAATATTATGCAGTTAAACAAGTAAGAATCACTTTTTTGGACGCATATAAGTTGGCAGCTTCCGATCTGGCTTTGGAATCATGGAAAGTTGCTGGAAATACGGCATTATCACAATCAGCATTTGGAAGCACAGACCATGTTTTCATAGCGCTAAAGTTTGAGATTGGCTCTCGTGTTTTTTCTCGTTGCCACAGCATCCGTATCGATGCTCGTGCCTCTCATCAGCCGCGTCAATCTAACTTTGGACCTGACAGAGGAAGTATGCAATGTTAAATTCAGGAAAAAGGAAAGAGAGGGAGAGAGAGAGAGCTTGCCGGGGTATTCAAGAGGGAATGAAAAGCAATTTTGTAGGAGGCGATCTGACTGGAGCCCCGTCCATAATGACTGAGTCAAATTAATCATCAGAAATAATATTCCGCTGTCAACCATTCAAGAGCTTTTTTAATAGAATTTTTATGATTCATGTCTGCCCGTATACATCAAACAGTCAGTTCTGCAACATTTCAGAAATCAATTCAATATCATCTTTGTGTTGCCTGTCATCTTCGCCTGGAGAACGGCCATTTATCTTGCAAACAAATACTTTTAGCAAATACGCGGCCATGGAAGAGGAGAGAGACAAGGATTGTGGGACCTCTGAGTTCACCTTGCCACGGTGCATTACTCAAATCACAAAGTTCTCCTAAATATATCATTCGTCCAAGCGTCTCCACAAGGATAAAACACTAAACGATATTTTAAGAAAGAGACTAACTCACTCAGAAGAACATATTCATTCCTTACAGACTTAACCCTATAAAGCTACTGGATCTTGTTTGATTCATGAATTTCTAAGGCCTCTAAATGATCAACATGATCAAAACTTTGCTGATAAACCTGTCGCACACAATCTATACAGTCCTTCTGTTGTCTGATTGATAGATTAGACTTTTTTATCCAGTAAAAGCCTTTTAGTATAATTGTACAAACATCCTCCTTCAGTCTTTTTGCTGTGAAATCTGCAGATTTTTAACTGGTAAACGCAAGAACTTTTTTTTCTCAGAATTGCGAGATATAAACTCACAATTGCGAGTTATAAAGTCAGAATTGCCAGATATAAAGTCGGAATTGTGAGTTTTAAAGTCGGAATTTCGTGATATAAAGTTGGAATTGCGTGATATAAAGTCGGAATTGTAAGTTATAAAGTCGGAATTGTGAGTTATAAAGTCGGAATTTCGTGATATAAAGTCAGAATTGTAAGTTATAAAGTCGGAATTTCATGATATAAAGTCAGAATTGTGAGTTATAAAGTCGGAATTGCGTGATATAAAGTCGGAATTGTGAGTTATAAAGTCGGAATTGAGAGTTATAAAGTCGGAATTGCATGACAAAGTCGGAATTTTGTGATATGAAGTCGGAATTGTGAGTTATAAAGTCAGAATTTCATGATATAAAGTCAGAATTGTGAGTTATAAAGTCAGAATTTCATGATATAAAGTCAGAATTGTGAGTTATAAAGTCAGAATTTCATGATATAAAGTCAGAAATGCGTGATATAAAGTCGGAAATTCGTGATAAAAAGTCGGAATTGTGAGTTATAGTCAGAATTTCGTGATATAAAGTCGGAATTGTGAGTTATAAAGTCGGAATTGAGTGACAAAGTCGGAATTGCACGATATAAAATCGGAATTGTGAGTTATAAAGTCAGAATTTCATGATATAAAGTCAGAATTGCGTGTTATAAAGTCGGAATTGCAAGTTATAAAGTCTAAACTGTGTGATATAAACTCACAGTGAGTTTATATCTTGAAATTCTGACTTTATAAGACACAATTGCGAATTTAAATCTCGCAATTCTGAGAAAAAAGTCCGAATTGTGAGATAAAAAGTCGCAATTACCTTTTTTATGTTTTTATTTAGTGGCGGAAACAAGCTTCCATAATTATCCATACATCATTATTAGGAAAAATCCTGAGTATCAAGTATGATCATCATCTTTTGAGAAATATTTATTTGTTCATCTCTCAACCATCATTGTATTGCATTGCATTATATTTTTTAAAACTACAGAGATTTGATCATAAAACTAAGCATTTTAATATCATCTTACTAAGGCATATTCTTGGCAGATATGGATATTTATATGCATTTTATGTCAGTATCTGCTATATTGTTATAAAGATCTCATTGATTTACATTACAAGCATCAGAATTTCATCTTTTTGAAATATTGCACAGAACCATAAATATCAGCATCTGCACCAAATTGCATATTTTTGCTCAGTTTGGGCCTCTGAATAAAACTGCTGTTTTTTCCTCCTCGAGTTTGAGTTCCATATATATCATACTATATGAGCCATAAAAGCCTGATGTATCAAAAATGACAGCCAGGCTTTACAGGGTTAATGGAGTTCTCATTCTGTTTCATGCAAGAATCAGATGTTTCTCCATAAAATCCTGTGGAAAAGTACCTCACATTACCTCTTATTCTGACGAGAACAATCTGACTGATTATTTGTTCTCATTTTTTGGTTGAAGATACAACCTGGATAAGAAAGAGAAATCATATTGGCTCAAAGATAAGCAGATATTCAGCATAACTCATCCGAGGTTGCGCTATTCCTACAGTAAACGGCCTGCGATGTGATTTGCTCTGGCTGGATATTAATCTTCCATATAGTTCTGCAACCCTTTGAAGACAGATGTCTTTGTAGGCTTCAGGGCCTCCCCTGTTATTGTCCGCTCTAATGGATGTGAAAATGAACATTTCCTGAGATTCAATTTCCCTCATAATTGTTGGAAGGAAACTAAATTGTGTGTTGTAAACAGTGGGGAGAGCGGCTATTGTGTGAAGAGAGACTGTCGTCGGGTCCTCAGGAGAATTCTCCGACAGTACGATTACACATTCACCTATTTAAACATGAGATGAGATGAACCTCCGTCAGTGTTAGCAGATACAAACACTGCAGTACCATAGTAAAAACTGGAAACAGAAATAATACCTCATAACAAAACGACTCTGATTGTGCCGGAAGGTAATATTTTGGTACTTTGATATATACCGTGGTACACCTTAGAACATACTGTGGTCGTACCATGGTACAGCAATTGGTACTTTAAAATATACTGCAGTACTGATAGTCAAGAACCATGGTATTTACATGATACTTCAACGTCTATGTGCAAAAATACCAAAATACAATGTTACACAAAATACCACTGTTTCACCATACATCCAAAATACTACATTAATAGCATGGTCCACATCTAAAATACTATGGTAAAACCATGGTACACATCTAAAATGCCACAGTAATACTATGGTCCAAAATATCATGGTATTTTCATGGTATACATCCAAAATAATATGGTAGTAAAATGACCAAATTACGAAAATACCACAGTACTACCACAGTTCACATCAAATATACCACAGTAATATCACGTTCAATGCCGTGTGGTCCATGTTTAAAATACTATGTACAATGGTAAATGTCAAAATACCACAGTAATACCATTGTAAAATCAAAAATACTATGGTAATACCATTGTACAGGATAATACTGTGGTGCATGTCTAAAATACTATGGCAGTACAAAGGTAAATGTTTAAAATACCATGGTAATACCATTGTATATGTCCAAAATACCAGTGTAATACTATGATACACCACAATAATATTATGATGCACATCCAAAATACCATGGTAAATGACAGAAACACCACATTAATAACACAGTAAACGTACATGTCCCAAATTCCAAACTTATACCATGGTACACATCTAAAATACCATTGTACATGTCCAAAATACTATGGTGAAACCATGGTGCACATCTAAAATGCCACAGTAGTACCATGGTCCAAAATACTTGGGTATTTTCATGGTATACGTCCAAAATAATATGGTAGTACCATGGTAAATTACCATAATACCACAGTACTACACAGTTCACGTCAAACACACCATAGTAATATCATGGTACATTTTCAAAGCCTACATGTGGTGCATGTCTAAAATACTATGGTAGTACAGTGGTAAATGTCAAATAATACCATTGTAAACATCAAAAATACCATGGTAATACCATTGTACATGTCCAAAATACCAATGTAATACTATGGTACACATTCAAAACGCCACAATATTATGGTGCAGGTCCAAAATATCATGGTATTACCATGGTAAATTGCAGAAATCCCACAGTAATAACAAACATGTCCAAAATACCATGATAGTGCCATGGTGCATTCTAAAATGTTATAGAAATATCATTGTACATGTCCAAAATACCACAGTAATACCATGGTATACATCCAAAATACTATGGTAACACCATTGTACATGTCCAAAGGATAATACTGTGGCACATGTCCAAAATACCAGTGTAATATTATGGTACAAATCCAAAAATATACCATGGTGCACATGTAAAATACCATGATAGTGCCATTGTGCACTCTAAAATACTATGGTAATACTATTGTACATGTCTAAAGGATAATACTGTGGTGCATGTTTTAAATACTATGGTAGTTCAATGGTAAATGATTAAAATACCCTGGTAGTACTATGGTACACATCTAGAATACCACAGTAATATTGTGGTGCATGTTCAGAACACCATGGAAGCACCATGGTAAATGCCCAAATTACCACGTTAATACCACAGCGCACGTCCAAAATACCACAGCAGTACCATGGAACTTTTTTTGTAAGTCTACCATATTCATACACTTAAAAAAAGCATCATATGGTACTTTGGACACGGTACCATGGTACATTATTGTAAGGAAGTCGCCGTGAGCAGATGTCAGATGATGTTTTAGCAGACGCACTATTTTAAATGTGGAATTTGCTGAAATGTGGTGAGATCTGCAGATGAAACTCCATTACCTGAAGCTCCATTCAGAGCGGCTGACTCATCACACTTCTCCTGCGCATGAAAGGCAGCGCTCATCAAATCCGTCCACGTCATGCTGATTTTAAGGATAAATGCTAACAATGGACTCAGTGGATGTTTTGTGGTGAAACCAGGAAAGGACGGGACGTTTGTCAAAAGTAGCAGAACGTCCTTGACGATAAAATGTAAATCCCAAGGTTGTGCCATGTCGAATGATTCGGAAAAATACATAATTCATCCGCCTCACTTCAGGATGTGATTATATGTATTACACATTTAATGCATGTAGAAGCTGCTCTTCAAAGGTTCGTCGCAACAGTTTGGTAATAAGACAAATGTTTTTTTCCCCTCTTTGTTTGCCACTTTTTCCATTTTCTGCTCCTCCTCAATCTCTCCATCCAATTTTCAAGGATATTAGAACTCAATTTGGATGCAAGATGGCGTTTGCATTGAGTTTGAGGGTTTCAATTTGTAGCTTTCATTAACTGAAGAGGGGACGCCACTTTGAAAGCAACGCTATCAAATTCTTGGGAATATCTACGACGCTCAAAACATTTGGTCGAGGAGGCCGCTGGAAAGTCGACTCAAACGCACACATTTGCACATGTGATCGTATGCAAACGCACACAAACCGAACGCCTTCTGTTTTCATAAACAGATGAACGGATAGTTGGTGTAAATGATGAAATAATGAAAAGAAGAGTTTTTTCTCAGGTTGGGAAGGCGTCCAACTATCTCTGGCATCGATTTAAAGCCATTGTACGCTGTTGGGCTGATTAGAAATCCAACCATATGAGCGTGCGAGCTTCAGTCTTAACACAACAGATGCCATTCAGACATAAATCTATTTCGATCTGGCTTATTAAGACCATTATATTTCCACTTTTACATGAAAATCTGAGCGTTTGCATGTGCAAAACCCAATCGCACGACTCTGAAGTGCGTCTAGATATGGCTCGGGTTCCTCCTTCAAAGTGGGATTTTTTCATGTTTTATTGAAATTCATGCATCTGATCACTAAAATCAGCAAGACGAAACTCTACGTTTGAGCATTTCAGGTATCTTAAACCAGAGCATACAGCAGTTAAAGCAGGCAAACTTTCTTCAGAGAAATGATGGAGTGCTTTGAATGTTATATTAATATTCACATTTATTAAAACTCAAATAAGCTTCACAGCTTAACCTGCTGTTACGTAAAATAATATTTCTGAATTAGTAAAATGTCTCGGAGGAACACTTACTCAAGTGCAAATAATAAAACTCTGGAAGTTTCTTGTTTGGCGAGGCAAATGTAATGTGCTCGTGTGTTTAAAAGCATAATGACAGATTTTTCTAATAAGCATTTTTCTGTAGACCTCCAGCGACATGCGGTGATGGATGCATGAGTGATCTAACCTAAAACACATCCCCCACAAACCCACCGAACGACAGACAAAGAAAGACATTTATCTGATTCCCATTCACTCTGCGTGTGTGTGTGTGTGTGTGTGTGTGTGTGTGTGTGTGTGGATGGGTGGCTTTATCAAAGACGATGTTTTTGGAGCGTCATCTGTTTTTATTTGGCTGACGGACAGCAGCACCATCATAAATTACCCGAAGACCAGACACACAAACTGACACACAATCGTTCCCAGAAGTGAGCTGAAAATGACAAAACCTCCTTTTGGGGGCAAAATCAAAGGTAAAAATGCAGTAAATAATGAATATAAATGCATACATTTTTAATTCTAAAAATGTAACATGTTATTTAAGCTTGTAATAGTTGCAGCGTTTGCCAATTGAAGTAAAAAAATCACTTGAGAAACCACCCTAGCAACGGTCCTGTCAATCATCCAGCAACTAAATAGCAATTTTGCATGGGCCCCACTCACATTTCCTTCAGAAAACGCAAAGATATAATCATCACGAGCTTTATTTATGTATGTCTATATGTGCGCATGTACAAAGCTGCAGCTTCCACAACAGTGGATTGGATTATGGGCGTCTGCAGCTAGAGATAATTAATAAATATCCGTCTAAAAGGAAGCTAATTGCAACAGTCACACACACAGTCTTATTCACCCATAAATAAAGTGAATGTGCAGCCTACATACCATCTGCTCCAGTCTACATTATTCGGAGAGCATGTGGACGAGGCGAAACATTTAACCTTCAATGTGTTCACTCAAACACCATATGCTCAAGCGCCAATTTACAGTCTGAAATATCCAGAAATCTTTACATTCTCATCAACCGAGTTCGACCCAGGCGATTTTCTACAGTTCAATAGCACTTGAAGGAAATGTCTAGTAAAAAACAAAAAACACTTTCTTTTGTACCTCAGTGTCGGCATCTCCTATAGGTGTATGTATGAACACACACACACACACACACACACACACACACACACACACAACAGTATCATATCAGTCTGGGTCACACAAAGAGGAGTCGCATTACTGTAACACAACACCTGGACTAACCGTTAGGATTGGGAATGGAGAAGCGCTTCATTAAAAAAAACAAATACTGTATGGAGTTCTTTACGTTTGGTTCTCTTAGCAGTTCTGTAACATGCCAATGCAAACAAAACACCACAATAAGCCATGCGATATAAGCATCAGAGTGGTTGTCATGGTGACTAGCATGTTATTTTCTGCCAGCTGTGCATGTGAATCGACAATCATCTTCAGAGTGCACAACTCAGTGTTTTAATTAAATAGTCTGCAGGAACACATTTTTCATGCTGTATGTCATATGCTGCATATACAGTTGCCTTCTGATTTTGATTATTGCTCTTATTCTTATAGATAATATTGTACTATTGAAATCAAACAAAATATAACATATTTCTTTTGAAACATGCACAATAAGAAAAAAGACACATTTGGGATCAGTAAGATTTTTTTTTTTTTTAAAGAAATTAGTACTTTTATTCAGCAAGGATGCATTGAATTATGGAAGCTTGTTTCTGCCATGAAATAAAAAAGGTAATTGTGACTTTTTATCTCACAATTCTGACATTTTTCTTGTAATTGCGACTTTTTATCTCACAATTCTGACTTTTTTTCTTGTAATTGTGACTTTTTATCTCACAATTCTGACTTTTTTTCCTGTAATTGCGAGTTTTTATCTCACAATTCTGACATTTTTCTTGTAATTGCGACTTTTTATCTCACAATTCTGACATTTTTCTTGTAATTGCGACTTTTTATCTCACAATTCTGACATTTTTCTTGTAATTGCGACTTTTTATCTCACAATTCTGACTTTTTTTCTTGTAATTGCGACTTTTTATCTCACAATTCTTTTTTTCTTGTAATTGCGACTTTTTATCTCACAATTCTGACTTTTTTTTGTAATTGCGACTTTTTATCTCGCAATTCTGACATTTTTCTTGTAATTGCGACTTTTTATCTCACAATTCTGACTTTTTTTCTTGTAATTGCGACTTTTTATCTCACAATTCTGACATTTTTCTTGTAATTGTGAGTTTTTATCACAATTCTGACTTTTTTTCTTGTAATTGCGACTTTTTATCTCACAATTCTGACATTTTTCTTGTAATTGCGAGTTTATATCTCACAATTCTGACATTTTTCTTTTAATTGCGACTTTTTATCTCACAATTCTGACATTTTTCTTGTAATTGTGAGTTTATATCACAATTCTGACTTTTTTCTTGTAATTGCGAGTTTATATCTCACAATTCTGACTTTTTTTCTTGTAATTGCGACTTTTTATCTCACAATTCTGACATTTTTCTTGAAATTGCGAGTTTATATCTCACAGTTTTGACTTTTTACTCAGAATTGCAAGATATAAACTCACAATTGTGAGATATAAAGTCAGAATTGTGTTATAAAGTCAGAATTGCGAGATATAAAGTCAGAATTGTGAGATTTAAACTAGAAAATTGCGTGTTAAAATGTCCAATTGTGAGGGAAATTTTCAGAATTGCAAGTTCTCGCAATTCTGACTTTATAACTCGCAACTGTGAGTTTATATCTCGCAGTTCTGAGAAAATGTCACTCGCAATTTCAAGAAAAAAGTCAGAATTGCGACTCAGTTCTGACTATAACACAGTTCTGACTTTATATCACACAATTGTGAGTTTAAATCTCACAATTCTGAGAAATTGAGAAATCAGAATTGTGAGATAAAAAATCGCAATTGCCTTTTTATATTTTTTTATTTAGTGGCGGAAACAAGCTTCCATAATGAATTGATCAAAAGTGAGTTTTACAGTGTAATAAAAAACTATTTCAAGAAAAAACTGTTCTTTTGAGCATGGCATTTACTTTTTCAACACTGATAATAATCATAAATGTTTCTTGAGCAGCAAATCATCATATTAGAATGATTTCTGAAGGATCATATGACACTGAAGACTGGTGTAATGATGCTGAAAATTCAGCTTTGATCACAGGAATAAATTACACTTTACTATATATTCACATAGAAAACAACTATTTTGAATCATAATAATATTTCACAATTTTTTACTGTATTTTTGATCAAATAAATAAATAAATTCTTTGATCAGAATAACAATGCATGATTGACCTCTCTGGGCTTCTGCATTGTTTTTGTAGTTCCATTTGCTGCCACTAGTAGTGCACAAATGACTCGCCTACTTGTAACTAAGCATTATCACACCCAACATGTCTATTTCCCCACTTTCACAGGGAAATGTTCACATCTTCCTGTCACACTCCTCTCAGGTGGGACATCGGTCTCGTCTGATTGATTGACAGCTTGTGTTCACTCAACTTTGATGTTGCATCATTTTTCAGTGTTTTATGAGGTGTGAAGTATAATGAGTCGACAGGAAGGATCAACAGATGAAAACAGAAACATATATATATATGTGTTTTTTCTGTGTCTTTGTCAATTTCAAAAAAATACTGATATGATTCATATAACAGCTATAAATATTAAGATGATTCAATCATGGTAAAAAAAGGGAATGACACAGTCACGCTCTGTCATTGCACTCCATTTGAGCATTATGAGAATTCTGGGAAATCTCAGGTCATTATTACTGCACACTGGACTGGAAGAGAAACACAACGTGAACGTTAGAGACAGAACGAGAGCGGAGAGGAATCAAACTAATGATGAACACACAGGTCACAGCGACGAAGCTGCTTCGTGACGTGACATCAGGCAGATATTCACACGAAACGAAATTGAAGTATATATGTGAAGTGTTTTTATGCGTCTTACGGCACAGCGTTCAGTACTAACTACATATGGCGTGTGATAAATTGGGTTCATGAGGAGTTTATAAGTGATCATTAATTGCTAATCAAATCAAAACCTAGTGAGCTGACTACCTAGAGAGTATTTTAAGGCAGTGTTGTTTTAGTATTATTCGAGAAGGTAGGGAACAACATTATGCTTCTAAGACACCCCGTTTTAGCCAAAGTCAGGATCAAAAAATCAATCTTTACAGTTTTATCTGCCATCTCAACAACATTTCAGGTCAAGTCAGCAGTCTGACAATACAAATGTCACTTTAGCAATGTCGTCTCAGGCACAGCCAAAATGTTTCTCAGTTTATAACAGCAAAGGATTGCAGTTGTCTTCAGATGTTGTCACTTGAGGACGCATTAAATTCATCAAAAGTGACAGTAAAAATGTTTATAATGTTGCAGAAGATTCTATTTTACTATATATTCACATAGAAAACAGTTATTTTTTTATTGTAATAATATTTCACATTTTTTACTGTATTTTTGGTCAGATAAATGCAGCCTTAAAAGAGAATATTTTATTATTAGTGTATATATAATTTATATATGCTGATTCAAAACTATCTTCAGATAACTTAATCTAAAGTTCTTCACTAGTTCATTTAATTTGTTTAGCATTCTGTGCTGAAAGTGGTGATGTTAATGACATTTTAAAGGAAAAATGCAACGTTTTCTCATGAAATAATCACATCAAAAGACACCAAGATCACAGAGGCTTCATGACATCCTTCGAAACAAAGTTTCGTTTTTGTTTCACACAGGGAAAATGTTGCTACAGTGACGTTCCATCTTCATCTGAAAGAACAACTAATGACTAAAGTGTTATGTGGGGAATTAGTAAAGTAGAGCAAAATGAATAAACAAAAAGCACACAAGACATGAGCAGTTGAGGAAATGTTTATCTGTCTGCTTTAAACACGAGCGGCGCTGTGAGAAGTGATACACTTTCACTGTATGACATCAAGGATGAAATCAAAAGTACTTTCACAGCCATCACTATCACTCACGGCACAAATGAAGGATATCAGAGGACTTGGCAACACTCTAATAAACACTCGGATGCATTTGTTAACAGTCCAGTGTCAGAGAAATATTCCAAACAGCCAAAGACTGATGGGGTGAATCTCATGAAACCACACGTCTAGCTCATAATTCAGCCCTAAAATTAAAGAAAGAAGCAAGAAATCACATTTTGCATAAAGCAAATGAAGCCTACGTTCAGACTTTTTGCATTGTGTGATATTATTTTCATGGTAATCAAACACATTTTCCACCAAATGATCATTATTTTAATGCATTCAGATGTTTTGCATTTTTTTTAGCAATGAATCTCATTCTATTTTTTATTTAAATCAGCATAGCAAAAAATTGCAAAATGCATTTTTCCCTTAAAATGTAAAAGCATTACACAAATACTACCACAATGCATGCAACCGGTCTGTTCTGATGGGTCACGAACAACAGGGAAAAAACAATGCCGCATGCAAATAATAAAATGCAACTAATGTTGCATTACAGTAATGAGAGTTTGAGGGTAAATGTCCTTAATTGCCATGAAAATAATGTCATGCAATGCAAAAAAATCCTAATGATCCTCAAATTGGCTTCATTGTCTTTATGCAAAATATAAACGGCGTGGTTAAATATGAGCTGGACATGTTCTGGAGGGTTTAATGAGATTCGGCCAATGATCAGAGACTTTCAGGGCGGTTTGTGAGAGAATGTGAGTTTTGCTGTGGCATCAAATCTGGCCGTCCAGTGATCTCTCTCGCCTTTTGTTTTCTGACAGACTCTCTGCTTGCTCAGCAATCGACTATAGAAATATTTTGGCAGGCTCGCGCTTTGTTTTCATTTCACAAAAGATGTGTGGTGGTAGCGGGGCGAGGGGGCAGGGCGGACGGGCCATCACACTCTCTCTCTCTCTCTCCCTCACTCTCTCTCTTTCTTTTCAATCTAAACAGCAGGAGGAAGTTGTAAATCATAGTAATGTACTCAGCCGTAATTCGGACCAGCAGGGAGAGCAGCACACACACACACACACACACACACATTTCTCCTCCATACGGCGGGAGTTTACAGTCGGCACAAAGACGCTTTAATCAGTGCAAACGAGCCAATGACACCAGATCCCCAATCACAGCCAGTCACAGTACAGCGCAAACTCAATCACGGACGCACATGGAAACACAGACCTCGCTTATCTGCACTGGACTTTTAAAGGGATCTTGATATTTTCACTGTACATTCATTGACATATTCTAACCAGTCCATCTAGACTGTTCAAGAGTTAGCCAATTAGAACAGAGGTCATTTGCATATAAAGGAACAGGCATGTTCTGTAGTCTAGAACTACAGCACGTGATATGATGTCAATTACCACAGAACATAATTACAGTACAGTGATGCATTTAGAAAGTGTATGGGGCAAGACAAAAGTCTTAAAAGCAGAAATGTGAATCTAGTTTTTGATAAGAGCTTGTGTTAATTATACTGTACATAAAATGTGCTTTTTCTGCATTGAAGTTGTCTAAATCATGTCTTTAGTAGTATGATTTCTGTTCTAGCCACTTTCAGTTATGCATTTTTTTCCCTACTGTATGTAAACGGCATAGTTGCGTTACGTTACGTTCCTGTCTGGTATCCTTGCATATACAGTATCACATGAAAGTGAACAGGTTTGCCAACTTCACATTATCATGACGGGAGTTATATAGATTATAACTTTGCACAGACAAGGTTAGTAAGTGATTTTAGTCTAATGATAACACATATCATGTTTAGTGATCATCCCAATGCTTCATAGACTTCCTTCTCATAGAGTAAATGGATATAAAACTACATAACAACAGTGTTTGGTGCATGAATTGACTAACATTAGAAGTTTGTCAAACTATAATAGTACATAAAGTATTATATATAGTAGAGCTGCACGATTCTGGATAAATTTATCCAGAATCGTGCAGCTCTACTATATATAATACTGTTTAAAATGTTTAATGAATGCGAATGAATTATTTTAAAAAATCATTTTAAATGACTCACTCATAAAGACTTCACTTGTTTCATTACTGGATGAATCAGCATTTTTGGACAAATCTCCTGAATGAATGATTCAATGACTCACTTTTTTGAACTAATCTCTTGAATGAATGATTCAATGACTCACTCATAAAGACTTCACTTGTTTCATTACTGGATGAATCAGTGTTTTTGAAAGAATCTCTTTAATGAATGATTCAATGACTCACTCATAAAGACTTCACTTGCTTCACTACTGGATGAATCAGCGTTTTTGAACAAATCTCTTGAATGAATGATTCCATGACTCACTCATAAAGACTTTACTTGTTTCATTACTGGATGAATCAGCATTTTTGAACAAATCTCCTGAATGAATGATTCAATGATTCACTCACAAACACTTCACTTGTTTCATTACTGGATGGATCAGTGTTTTTGAACAAATCTCTTGAGTGAATGATTCAATGACTCACTCATAAAGAATTCACTTGCTTCATTACTGGATGAATCAGTGTTTTTTGAACAAATCTCTTGAATGAAGCTCTAATAAATAGCATAATAGTATATAAATGACACCAAAACAATACTGAAAAAATGGGTGAAAGACTCAAAGATAGTTAAACTAGTCCTTCTGTAAACATCTACAGTTCTCTCGTTAGTTTTAATCCTAAATGATTTTTGGCCCTGACAGTTCAGTTTTGGATCGGTATACATGTAAACTTTCTCAGTTCTCGATTCCTCATCTTCACAACACACTCGTCACCCTCAGAATCCCTCTTCTGACGTCTCAGATCGGCAGCCAAATGCTCCTCTGGAAGAGTTTTCTCAGTCTTTCCTCTCGCATGCCCGCTTTCTCTAATCACAGGCCTACTTGGCAACCAAAGCTCCGGGAAGCAATCAATAAAACCTTGTTACTCTAATTGTGAGATTATAATCTTGACCGCGACGTCTTCCGCATACTCAAACAGCGAGTCCATTAGAGACATTTCCCAGCTACTTTCTTCAGCCAAGAATGCAAATGCAAAGACTAACATTTGAGCTGCGCTATCACATTGAGATGAACTTCAGCTGATAAAGGATGAGTAAATTGACACAGTGGTGGAGGAACGGCTTAGCATGCTAATCAGAGGCAGTGTTTTCAAAATGAGATCACGTTTAAAGGGATAGTTCACCCAAAAATGGAAATTCTGTCGTTATTTAGTCACCCTCATGTCATTCTACACCTGTATGCTGTTATTTATTTAATACAAATTGTGCACTATATTTATGTGTCAGGAAGACACCGATCAGGCATAACATTATGACCACCTTCCTAATATTGTGTTGGTCCCCCTTTTGCTGCCAAAACAGCCCTGACCCGTCGAGGCATGGACTCCAATAGACCCCTGAAGGTGTGCTGTGGTATCTGCACCAAGATGTTAGCAGCAGATCCTTTAAGTCCTGGAAGTTGCAAGTGGGGCCTCCATGGATCGGACTTGTTTGTTCAGCACATCCCACAGATGCTCGATTGGATTGAGATCTGGGGAATTTGGAGGCCGAGTCAACACCTCAAACTCGTTGTTGTGCTCCTCAAACCATTCCTGAACCATTTTTGCTTTGTGGCAGGGAGCATTATCCTGCTGAAAGAGGCCACAGCCACCAGGGAATACCGTTTCCATGAAAGGGTGTACATGGTCTGCAACAATGCTTGGGTAGGTGGTACGTGTCAAAGTAACATCCACATGGATGGCAGGACCCAAGGTTTCCCAGCAGAAAATTCCCAAAGCATCACACTGCCTCCGTCGGCTCGCCTTCTTCCCATAGTGCATCCTGGTGCCATGTGTTCCCCAGGTAAGCGACGCACACACACCCGGCCATCCACATAATGTAAAAGAAAACGTGATTCATCAGACCAGGCCACCTTCTTCCATTGCTCCGTGGTCCAGTTCTGATGCTGTTGGCTCTTTCGGCGGTGGACAGGGGTCAGCATGGGCACCCTGACTGGTCGGCAGCTATGCAGCTCCATACGCAACAAACTGTGATGCACTGTGTATTCTGACACCTTTCTATCAGAACCAGCATTAACTTCTTGAGCAATTTGAACTACAGTACCTCGTCTGTTGGATCGAACCACACGGGCCAGCCTTCCCTCCCCAGCTTTGACCGCCCATGACCCTGTCGCCGGTTCACCACTGTTCCTTCCTTGGAGCACTTTTGATAGATACTGACCACTGCAGACCGGGAATACCCCACAAGAGCTGCAGTTTTGGAGATGCTCTGACCCAGTCATCTAACCATCACAAATTGGCCTTTGTCAAACTCGCTCAAATCCTTACCCTTGCCCATTTTTCCAGCTTCTAACACATCAACTTTGAGGACAAAATGTTCACTTGCTGCCTAATATATCCACCCACTAACAGGTGCCGTGATGCAGGGAGTACATGAGAGAAAATAAAGAGACAGAAGTTTGATTTTGGGATGAAATATTCCTTCTATATTGCTTAAAAATATATAAAATATTACTTCTACTCTTGCATTGGAATTCGCTCATGAAGAAACGATGGAAATTCAGCAGAACATCACACCGACGGAAGAAGCATTGATGTTTTTTCTTTGTAATCAATTCTCTCCCTGTATCTGTCTGTCTCTCTCATTCTCAGTTCCATTCAGCTCTCTCCTGTCTCTCTCTCTTGTTTTTTTTTCTCCGCTCTTGTTCGGCCGCTATCGATCGTTTGAGTTGGCTGGAGGTCAACCCTCGGCGGACTCCAGACTCTTTTGTTCGCGGTGGTTACCGTGGCGATCCTCTGTGACCCTGAACACACAGAGGGCTCGTTAGGGGCCAAACGGAGACGATCTCTCCCCTACAATCAGACGGGGTCAAAGGTCGCAGGAGGACAGCTCAGTCAACGTGAATGTGAAGACTCCTGGGAACGACGCGGCGCCTGATCTGAGACCGAAACGAGTGTGTGATGGACTGGCCTTGTGTGTGGTAATTCAGGGGGGGGCTGGACCGGGATCAGACCTGTTTCCATGACATTCATTTTCAATGGAACCTTTTCAAATGGAATCAGTTACAAAGTAACAACGGAATGAAAGAAAGATCAAACAGCCTCTCCTGATCTTCACATGTACAGTGGGATCTGAGAGCATTCTGCATAATTGAATACACATGTTGTCATCATGAATTATATTGTCAGATTAATGAACAAAATCTGATGATCATTTTCTCTAACATGATTCCAAACAGCATCTTGAGCATCAATGGAAGGAGAAAATCTCATGATCAATATCAATATGTCTATATGTGACTAATCAATGATCATAATAATACAGAATCATTTATAATGTATAGTATATAGTAACACTTTACAATAAGGTCTCATTAGTTAACATTAGTTAATGCATTAAATGAACTAACATTAACTACATTTAACAAATTAAACCTTATTGTAAAGTGTTTTTATACTTATAAAACCTTATAATATTTATATATAATAATTAACCTAAAATTTGTTTATTTTTTAGGTTTAAATGGTTTAAACTCATTTACTTACATTTGATATAATGTAGAGTCATTTAATGTTTATAATTTATAGTATATTTATACTTGTAAGACCTTATAATATTTATATTTCTTAAAATCCTAAAAGTTTTTTTTTTTGTAGGGATAAATTAACTCATTACTTATATATTATAAGAAATAATGCAGAATCTTTTAACATTTAAAATGTATAGTACATTTTAATACTTAGAATGTTTATATTTCTACAATATTCTTATTTCTTAAAATCCTAAAAGTTTGTTTATTTCTAGGTTTAAATAAAGTTATTTACTTACATTTGATTAGTCACATAAAAATAATGCAGAATCTTTTAATATTTAATATCTATAATTTAAAGTAAATCCTTACAATATTTATATTTCTATAATATTTGTATTATTATATTTTTTGTATATATATATATATATATATATATATAATATATATTCATTTTATATCAGAATGTTTCTTCTTAATTTTGAAGTTTAAATGAAAAAAATCGAAATTATTAAATCTCTCAAACTTTTGAACCCAACTGACCTTTCGTGAAGACCCGCCTCCCCCTTAGTTACTGTTGCTACGTCCGACAAGCCATGAGCAAAGAGGACGAGGAGCCAATAAACTAGACAGAGCAGGTTACATTTGGTATGAAACAAAGTTTCAGCTTTCAAATTTTGTCATTTTCTAAGAAATTCAAACAACAGCTCATGAACCAATTATCTCTTTACTACTAGTTATAGCATGAAATAAACGTGAATGAACATCAGAAGGAATATTGTTTAAACCGCGAAAAGACATTGATACACACCATTTTTCAACTTCAAATCCACCAACGTTAATCTACTACTTTTTCTGTCTGGTTTGTTTGTCAGACAAAATGGTGGATTTGGCATTATAATGGGTCAGATCGCCTGTCAATCAAACTCCAGGCTAAGAGTTAATTGCACACACACAAATATACATAAACAAACAGCACTAGGATGTGTGTGAGATACAGACTCTGAAATACATTAAGAAAATAAAACAAGCCGTGAACCACAGCGGTTAGCTCCTTCTTTTGTCAGTTTGTTATTAAACCTTTTTAATATAATAATAAAGCAGTGAATGTCAAGTTGATAGGTTTTCATATGCAAGTTAATTAATTCAATCTTGTCAAGCTGTTTTTTTTGCATAACTATTGCTCTTACTGAGACGTTTGAATGACCAAAAATAGACTTTACAATCTCGACTCTGTGGTAAATATATTAAAAATCTCTCATAAAAATCCAGGAGGATCTAATTTAGGGTCAGAGATTCTTCAATAACTCACAGAAATTATGATGTAGATCTAAATGAACACTAAAAGAAACAATAAAAATTCCTGCAAGAGTGTTTTGAAAAAAAGACTCACACTTAAAGGCCAATGAGATGGAAACGAGAGAGACGCTGTTAATAAAGCAGAAAGACATTTTCAGCTAGTTGGTGTTGTTTGTCTGGCTTTGGTTTGCGGTCAGTCAGTGTATGTGTGTGTGTAACATTACAGCGTTAAAGGCAAAATCAGTCTGAACTGCCTAAACCTGGTCAAGCGAAGTAGATACGCAGACAGATGTCAAATATGAGTCTCAGAGTAAACAAACCAAGACGAAAGGAGAGAGAGAGAGAGCGAGAGTGGTTTATCAGATCCTCTTCAAGTTTATCCCACAGAACTACGACCGAATGATATATCCAATATACAGTATCAGAATATATTCACTATGATTTGGCCATTAATATTCCTAAAGAGCATGTCATTAGACTAGTTTCACATTTGTTCCTCGTCTCATGAGTATATCCTGCGTTTCAGAAAGACGTCGAGCTGTCTCTAAGCCACATGAAAATCAAAAATACCACTGAACAAAAAGCCATTTCCTGTGTTATTTGATTGAAAACACTGAAAAAGATTAATATGAAGAACTAAAAATTAACAAAAAGTTGTAAATCCAGGCTTTCAAACATCAGGTTTGAGGGGTTTTGAACCTTACCTGACTCGGGGAGAGGAACTCTTGGTTGTTCTCACTCATGTACATGTTGTCACCATCAAACTGCGGGCAGATGGAGAGAAGAAGATTAAAGTTTGATTGGTCAGACAGCTGAGATAAAGGAAAATGATTTGCATATCAGACAGAACGTGGAAAAAAGGGAAAGAACAATTCCATCAAAACCGTCACAGAGACACAGGGAGAGAAAGACAGTATCCCACTGCCAAACCCTAGTGTGCTACCTACCTAGACAGCATTTTAGGGCATGTTCTGCTTCTGGTTAAATTCTAAAGCACGTTCTTATTTAAATTCTAAATGAGTACGTTTAAACTGTGAACTCAATGTGAACAAACAAGTGTATTGTTTCAGTCACTCAGTATGTATTTTTAATAATGTTAAAATTGTGTATTATTTATTGATTTAAATGTGTTGTTGTCCATTTCATTGCGAGTGCAGTGTGCTTGCAGAGAGACTCCGCCCACACACTCTTCTGATTGGCTGTAATTTTGGAATGTTTTGGAAGCAAGTGCAATGCGCTTGCAGAGAGACTCCGCCCACACGCTCTGCTGATTGGCTGTGATTTTGGATTGATTTGGTGGCGAGTCCAGTGCGCTTGCAAAGAGACTCCACCCACACGCTCTTCTGATTGGCTGTGATTTTGGATCGATTTTGTGGCGTCTCGTAGTCGTGTCACGTCTCGAGTGGGCAGACAAATTTCTTGTTTCTGGAATCTTACTGAGTCTCGTCTGGTTAGGACATGGTGTAAAAAGGCAAAACATCGGCCATAATATTGGATTTTGACCACCATGTATTAATAATATTGGCCATGATATTGATTATGGGCTATCATTGAGCATCATATCAGTTATTAGCACACATATATTCATAAAATCTACATATGCACACACACACACACACACACACACACACACACATTATTAAAGATCACATTGTTATCTTAGCAAGTAGTCAAACTCTACTGGAATCAAATCTCCTCATATGCTGATATTTCATTTGCAAACAACTTTTTCTGACAGACTGAACAGGTGAAAACGAGATAGAAAAACCGTCCTGGTTCTGAAATGATGGAGCGGTGTGAAAGGAAGGATATGACAGCTCGAAAGAGAGAATTTTAAAACCGACCACAATTGCCCTGCAGCTTGTGTCCTCAGATTGAAAGGTTGAGAACAAACACGTCGCTCCTGCTATCATGATTCTGAGGTGAATAACTCATAACTTTAGTTTTAAATGCATGCGAGGATGCAAGAGCAGGACGACAGCAGCCACCAAACACTGTCACAAAAGAGAAACACAACATAAGCTCTGACAGCTGTCAAATATAAGAGCAAAACGTACAATATAAAAAATATAAAAAGGCTAATCTGAGGACTGCAGAAATAATTATTTTAATCAAAGCCTTGCATGTTATGACTGAAGAAATAAACGACTCATTCTTTACATTTACTTCGTAATTTCTTCATAATCACTTGTAGACAAAACAACAACCAAGCAACGCTCATATTTATAACAACAGTTATAAGACAAACAAGCCAAAACAAAACATAATTACGCAAACAGGCAGTGCGTCAATGTGGTGTTTGCTAAACCACACAAATCAATATGATACTAGAAAACTCAACGGCTAGATTTGAGAAGTAGATAGATGTACTGTATGCACAATATATCACTTAACAAACATTATCAGATTTCATAAAATCTAAGCATTGCAAATTGTTGCATCTCTACTAAATAACATAAGGCCCACTTTGGCCACAATGTTTCACATCATGCATTGCATGTAAGGCCTCAGCAGGTAAAACCGACACTAGAGAATCAGCGATTTTCTCTCTTTCAGGGCGTCCTCATCCATCTCAGAGAAATGTGATATTATACTGCCGTCCGACATCATGCATAATGACAAACCCGTCAAACAGCTGATGGGGGTCGTAGAGCATTTCTAATGTGAACACCTCCCACCCCCACACGCATATTATATGTATATGAGTGTGTGTGTGTGTGTGTGAGCTAAACATTCATCATGCATTTATATATTCTATACAGCAAACTGCAGCATCAATAATACAGTATTGTAGCATCGCATTGCACACACACACACACACACACACTACTAAAGGCAGCACTGATAGTTTTGTTTATCGTCTTCTTCTAGAAATGCACTAGGATATCTCCCCCCCCCCCAACTCTTCTAATTAAGATGCAAATATATCCAAACGCACTATAGACATCTTCACAAATTACACCCTTTCACAGTGTGTTTGTGTGCACATGTGTGTGTGAGAGAGAGAGTGTGTGGGGGTGGTGTGAAGTTATAATGGAAGATTAAAAGATTTTCCCCCTTATCTACAGATTTTATTACATTCACACACGTGTGCACAGAAATATATATACACTAGCGCTCAAAAGTTTGGGGTCAGTAAGATTTTATATATTTTTTTGAAAGAAATTAATACTTGTATTTAGCAGGGATGCATTAAATTTATCAAAAGTGAGAGTAAAGACATTTATAATGTTACAAAAGATTATTATTTCAAATAAAAACTTTTCATCAAAGAATCCTGTATTAGTTCCCACAAAAATCTGAAGCAGTTTCAAACTGTTTTCAACATTGATAATAATCGTAAATGTTTCTTGAGCAGCAAATCAGCATATTAGAATGATTTCTGAAGGATCATGTGACACTGAAGACTGGAGTAATGATGCTGAAAATTCAGCTTTGATCACAGGAATACATTATATTTTGAAATATATTCACGTAGAAAACAGCTTTTTTGAATTGTAAAAAATATTTCACAATTTCACTGTATTTTTAGTCAAATAAATGCAGCCGTGGTGAGCATGAAATTTGGCAACGGCATTTAATTCTTCACAATTCAATAGTTTCACTACCCAGAAGAACATTTTATCAGTCAGTAGTTGCTCAGGAGAATGTTTGAGTTCATATTTAAGATCTTCTGATTGCCGATTCTGGTATCCATCATGGATTTTCATTTAAGACAGACACCGCACCGAGTATGTTTGTTTAAAGACATCTTTAACTCTATTAAAACAGCTCATATTATATCACACCCTTCCGTTTAAGGCCAGTTCCTGTAGAAAGAGGCACAAATACAAACACAGAGCTGAACACCTGTGAGTGTGTGTGTGTGTATATAGTTCAAAACATACTGAGAATCAGTGAAATATATATATTCGTTTCCAAAATAATATCTGCTCTGCATAAAGACTTATTTTTATACAGTGATATTGTTTTTTTATTGTTCTTATTGCATGTTGTTTCTTCTTATTTGTACTGTGTATTGACCCTATTGTGTATTATTCTTACTAGCTATTGTCTCTTATATTTAGTGTCTGTATTTTATTGTTTCTTATGAGCCTCTTCTTTCTTGAGAGGAATGAACAAAATAAGGCTTTCATTGTACTAAAGTGCAGATTACAATAAATCTTTTGCATCTAATTGCATGCACAATAAACAATGCAAACATGCTTCATTGTTGTCACATGACTAGGTTCACACAAAATAGGATAAAATAAGGAGTCAAGAAAGTGATTGTGATTGATTTCACGTCTGAAAATGGAAGGTCAAGCGCTTTGCATTGTGGGACACAGTATCTCATGCAACGTGTTCTGATGTATACTGCACATTTTGACAAATGTCATCCAATGCATGTGGAACATTAGCATAGTGTGCTCGGTATTAATACTACAGGACTAGTATGACTAGTACAGCAGTATTTGCTCTCTCTCGGCACGTCTGCCACGCCAGGCTTTTCTATTACCCATCTAATTGCACATTCGGCAGTGACAAGAGCTCATTAGTGCTTAATTACACACGTGTTATTTAGTACAAACATCTCCATTTGGGCCCCTTTTGCCGTGTAATTGTTCTGCGGGGACGGCCGTTGAGATGGAGGGCACGTCGGAGTGATTCGTGCTGAGTACGGAAGGCTGGAAGTAGGTCATGTGCCGTAGCAATAAACAAGGAACGCTGCAATAAAATAATATAGTCACACACACACACACAAATGCACTCATGCCGAAGCCAGTAATATCCAAAGCTCATGTAATATTTACAGTGCACTAATAGATAGATGGCAGAGAGAAAGAGACACTTTTGCATTTGAATTTCAGAGAAAGCTGCAGACTACATGAATGCTGGTTCTGTAAGTTTGTTGTTTGCATTATAGAAATCTGACTATGAGATCGACTGATGCATATGGGTTCAAAAGCCTGAGAACACACTGAAAATCTGGGATTTTGTACATTTAAAGGGGTCTTGACATGGATTTTTTAAATTATTATTAAACTTATAGGTTCACTTATAATGTTAATAAAGTTTTTTGCACAAAAATAAAAACAAAACAAATATATGCAAAAAAAAAAAAAAAAAAAAACAATAATTATTTTCAAACTTCATTCTGAGCCTCTGTCTGAAATTATCTGTTTTTTAAGGCGCGGCTCCTTTAAGGTTGTCAGTAAACACCCACTGTTATGACTGGCTAACATCACTGCATAGGAAACAGTATCAACACCCACTCACTGTTTGAAATGGTTTTATGTTATCCATATAAAACCGTCATTTACAGACAAGGCATTGTGAAATCATTTACTTGCGGTTTGTAATGCAGCTGCTGTCAGATCCAGTACAGCCGACTGCTTCATCTGTCAGCAAAAGTTTCTTTTGCAAACGCTCCATTACACTGTGCCTTGTTTAAAAAATAAAATGCTCCGAACAAACATATAATCCTCCGACGTGATCCGAGACAACATTAAAATAAACCATCCACTTGTTTCCGATGCTGGGATCCTTCTGAAGTCTCTACAGAGAATCAAACCAGCTATTTAAACTGTGAACGTTCTTCCATTTGTCCTGTTGTCGACAGACTCAAGCGCATGGAGTACATCAGAAACTGAACACACATTTGTAAACTGTATCAGTGTAGACAGCATCACTGATTATAATGGCTTCAGAAACTGAACGCACATTTGTAAACTGTATCAGTGTAGACAGCATCACTGATTATAATGGCTTCAGAAACTGAACGCACATCTGTAAACTGTATCAGTGTAGACAGCATCAGTCAATTTTAATGGCTTCTATTTGCTTTAGACGCGACGCTCAAATCCAGTGTAGGCAAATGTCAGCTGTTAAGCAATTGAACGCCAGTGGGCGGGACCTATGGTGTGATGATGTATAACTATTGGTCGATGTCTTGCTCTGGAGGCGGTCATATGCAAATGTATTTCCCTGTGTGACGTCACAGATCCCACAATATCAAAACGAGCCATTTCTGGAGCTTGATTAAATAAATGCTTTGTTTATAATGAGGAGCTCTGAAACTTGCAGGATGTACAAAGACCTCTTATGTGTCAAAAGATCAAGGCAAATTTGATTTCTCATGTCATGACCCCTTTAAACCTGGAAATTAAGTTTTAGGATTTTGGAAAATATATGATAATGCAAGGTTTTATAAGTATGAATATACTTATATACCCTATTTCAACTTAAAAACTTAAAATCAGTTGCTGCCTATATAAGTTATTTCAACAAAGTATATTAAACTGACTTTAAAAAAATTGAGTCGAATCTCATATAACTTATGAAATATATAAATGTTACGGAAATATAAACAGTGTAAGGTTTGATAAGTATAAATATATACTATAAATAATAAATTATAATGATTCTGGACTATTTCTGTGTGATATGAGTAAATTAATTCACCTAGAAATAAACATGTTTACGATTTTGAAAATATCAATATCGTAGAAGTGTAAATATTATATGGTTTTATAAGTATAAATGTATAATACAAATGATAAATATTACAAGATGCTGCATTATTATTATCAATGACACTCATTTACTAACATTTGATTAGTCGTATATGAACATACTGATATTGATCATGTGACTCTTTGTACAGACAGTCAGATTTTCTTCTTCAATTGAAGGAAAATCATCTCAAATCTTTCTAATCATCAGCGTTTGTTCATGTAGCTACAGTTTTGAGACTTTCCCAAATGCATGTTTATTTTTCAGACTCAAAATGCAAGTATTTTCAACTAGAAAAATGCAAAATAGAAGCATTTTCACAAGCAGCCTAGAACTTTTGAACCCAACAGTATTTTTTAACATTTTTAAACATGATGAAATAATGCAATAAGCATTGCAAAGAGGAGTTTAATCATGGTAAAATCACTTTAAATGCACAAATGTGAGTGTCTTTGAGCTTTGAAAAATGACGGCAACAGTAATTTGATACAAAAAAGTTTGTTAAATAGGTAAAACTACTACTAATAATCATCAGGAAATATTTAGTTCATTAATACAGAATGTGCATCAGCATTTTAAACAGCCCACAAGCGCAGCTCATCCAATCAGAAATTTGAGTTTGAATGCAAATTATAAATCATTCTGGATGCTGATTGGTCGATATAGTTAAAACACAAAACTATGGTGTGAAACAGCTGTTGCAGCACGACCTCTCGAACCCAATTGCTTAATTAAACATGCAATTTGATTCAGTTCACCAGAGTCCAATTCACACGTCAGTTTGCTTTGCTTCTGACCTTTTATTCTGTCTCAGTTACTGTAATCTGGCAACCAGCGCGCTCGTCCGGGCCAACTTGGACCGAACAATTCAAACAATCCAGTTGTTGCCAGAACAGCGCTCACAATCCGAGAGAACAGCAGCGGTAATGACGGGAGCTACCGGTGCTCGTCTCCTCTCCGGAGAATGAATAATATTCTGGCAGTGCCGAATCTAATAGGCGCTCTCTCTTAGATATTCAGCTGAGAATGGCACTTATGAAATATTAATATCATACAAAAATATGGCAACTCCAGCGCACTCCATCTCTCAAACTCCAGCGTAATTGACTATGCAAGTCTCTCCAAATCAGGCAGAGGGAGAAAGAAAGGAAAAACAGAAAGCAAGAATATGTCAGCTTTGTGGCAGAGGAAGACGAGCCGCGTCTCACAAATGAGGAAGAATTAAATGTACAGATGTGACAAATGGCCGACGGATCTGATGATTGCACAAAAACACAAACGCACACGCAGCAGAACCCAATTAAACAAGTGAACAGTGATTGTGTGAACGCTAAACTACGGTAAATTACGATAATTGGACATGTTTACACATTCAGATAAATTAAAGCATTAATAACAAACACTTGAATCACAAATGGACCACGACTGGAATGTATTCAAATAAAAAACTCAATGTTTATTCCTGTCTGACCGTGAAGTGTTGAAACCTCCTCGACCAATTTAACATGAAAACAAACGAACACAGAAATGTATTTCACTGCAGATTTGTGAAATGTAACGCCTAAAGAGCCACGCCCTCCATGTTCTCTGATTGCCTAATCATATACGAGTCTTAAAGAGCCACAACAAATTCACGACCTCCAGCTGTGACTGTTATTGTGTGGCTTTATTTCATTCTTCTTTAAAGCTCAAGTAAGAAGAAACACATTTTGTGCGTCGCATTTAAACAGCTTCATGTCCTAAACACACACAGACCAAAACTCAAAAGCTTTCTTTAATAAAAAAAGGCCTAAAAAACTTGTTTTAGATGTGAAAGTCGAGATACAATGACCTTTATGACTTACAGAACTTCTTTATGCAGTGCTAGATCAACAAATAAATAATATATAGAAATAAATAAATGAATAACACATTCATTTATGCCATTTTTTTAAATAATATTTCATTACTAATCAAATTTTTAGTGTGTGTGGATGTATATATTAGTGTGTGCACATATATATATATATATATATATATATATAAATACACACACACACACACAAACTAATAAATATATGTTTATTTGTTTTATCAGGATATATATATATATATATATATTATAATAAATAATATATAGAAATAAATAAATGAATAATACATTATTTATGTCATTTTTTTGTCATATTTTATTAATAATCACACAATAAACACAATAATTTCTATATAAATTGTTATATATATATATATACTAATAAATTAATAAATAAATGTTTATAATATAAATATAAATTAATAAATGAAAAAAACTTCTTTTTTTTTGTTACCGGGATATATATATATATATATATACACACACACAGTCAAGCCAAAAATTATTCAGACATTTTTGATATTTTTGATATATTTTTACTAGTGGGTTCAGGACACTATAGTTCATTTCTGTAAGTGAGGATAGCAAAATAAAGTAAACTGTGACATATTATACCCAAATATTCTTCATACAGTGGACTACCAGTAAAATGGATAAAAATTTGGAACCAAAAATTATTCAGACACTTTGACCTGACCATGTTTTGCTTAAGTGTTTTCTGACATAATTAAGATTAATTTTTTCTGACACAGTTTAACTCTGAGATCTTGTCATATTTTATTACCATTTTTTTAAACTATAGTGAATAAACTGTAATAATGAATGAAATAAATGTTCAAGGTGTCTGAATAAATTTTGGTTTGACTGTATATATATAAATTACTTTTACAAAATTAAATAAGGCCAAATAGATCTTAGAAATTCTCACATGATTAATTCATGAAGAAATATGACACTTTAATTATATACTATGAGGAAACCAAACGCAACATAACATTCACAAAGATTCATAATATACTTGAGTGAAATCAAATATTCAGATGGGACTTGTAAACATGTTACAGTATGATATTTTTGGTTAATATTTTTTGCCTGCACATGCGGCAGCGGAAATCAGCGGAAGAGCCATTGAAAAGTTATAAGATATTTTTTTTTAATAAAAATAAAAACATGCACTAATGAATCATGCACAATAAAATGAGAGATATATTAAGAGTAGTGTAAGTAAACCGGCTCCAATCAGATTTCATGTTGTCTTTAAGGTATATAATGAAAGTGGGCGTTTGGGTTTTAATAGCGATCATGCATTGAAAGCAGTTTATAATTCTGAGACGCCCATAAATCTGTATCACATGAGATTATAGTTCTGGATTACAGAGATGAGAACTCAATTTGAAAACACCCACAAATTAGCATCAATTGATATTGTGAGTTCGCGGGTCCAGACGACAGCAGCGCCGTTCCCGGGATTACACGCTCACACCGAGCCAACATCAAAACACTACATTAACACATATTTAGCAGAGGAGGAAAATTTAAGATCTCATTTGGGTAATCCTGTCGTCTTCACGCGGTTTAGTGTCGTCACCTCGCTGTGTGTGTTTAACGTTCAGCTTAGAGATGAAATGCCACCAAATGAGGGAAACCACTGCGAAAACTCTTAATGAGATCTCGTTAATATCTCAATTGCTTCAGCCAAAAAACTCAATATGAACTCAAACATTTCTCATCAAATGAACTGAGCTGCTATAAACGTTCATTTTATAGCTTTATACTCGTACTGTACGGCAACTATTGGCTCTTATTTGTCTGTTTATTTGTCATAAAAGTTTTAAGAGAAACATCGACCATTTAATCTCATCGATAAACAGCGATGAGATTAAATGGAGAGCAAGAAAACTGATGTTTATTTTTGAAAATTTCACGCTAAATTCAATGTTACTTGCCATTTCTTTGTAATTATTTGTGAAATTAGCCGTTTCTGAAAGAAAATTGTTCCTACACCAATTTCTTTTTCAGTATAGACACCAAAAATGTACAATCGAAAGTCATAAATCTTAATATGTACTCAAACATTTCTAATCAAATGATCTGAGCTGCTATAAAAACTCATTTTATAGCTCTTTACTCTTGATTATGACTATACTGACTCATTTGGGTCTGTTTTGCATTATAAAAAGCATTTTAGGAGAAATATTTGAGACAAAACTGATACTTAAACTCCATTAAATCTCCGAAACAACAACATTTTCCTCTGGCACCATGTGAAAAATGGAGGGAAAGAGACTCACATTGAGAGAAAGAAAGACTGTTGGTTTCAGAGCAATAAAACCCTCTGAAAATAACTGTGTGTGTGTGTGTGTGTGTGTGTGTGTGTGTGTGTGTCGTTCACCTCCAGAGGAAGCTGAAAGGTGAGGGTGGGTGTGTGCATGTGCGGGGGGGTTATTTTAGCTAGTGAGCGGATGTTTAACTGAACCAACTTTTAACTGAACCCTGTGTGTCGAGATGTAAAGATACCGAACAAAGGCCTAAAACCTCGTTCTCCTCCCCTCACCGCAACACCTGACGCACGGGGCCGAGGAGAAACGGCACGTTTCCTCTCAGAGCTGTTAAAGTGGTTGTTCTGAGCTCAACCTTCATGCCAAGGTTTGGTTAGACTTCTTAAAAGGCGGCTGAGGAGACGCTTGATAAAAGGCAGATAATTTTAAACCATTCATATGTAAATGCATGTACGCATCCGGAAAACTGAGCAAAAAAGAAAAAGATTTTTTTTTTCCCTCTGTCTTTTTTTAGATCGTTCCTCAGAACTCTGGGCATTGTAAAAAAATATGATATTTTTTTCTGTTTTATTTATGAAAGTGTCAAGACTCTGTGAAAGAACTTTAACTAACTGCAGAATAATGAAGCGCACACATGCATCAGGCCCTCACGCACCAAATATATGTTTAAATATTCCTATGTATCACTCTACTTTCTATGTTTTTATGATGATCTATATTTTATGATGATATGAGAATCCAAATCGTCCCGCAGAATTCAGGGTTCCCACACCTTTTGACCAATGAATTTCCATGACTTATTCTAGGCTTTGATGATTACTGCATAAATGTAAAATATTCAACAAATTTACACAGTAAAATACTGTTTTCCACTGAAACAGTAATATACCAAAAAAACAATGCATTCTGGGTAATATTTGTCATTTTAAGAAAAGAGGCCTATAGGCTACTTTCTCAAAAATGACAAATAATACTACCTAGAATGCATTGTTTTACGGTATATTAATTTGTTTTGTTTTTTTACAGCTATTATATATATATATATATATATAAAAATTTATTTATTTATTTATATAATATAATATATTATATATAAATTATATTTATTTATATATATGATATAATATAATATAAATTATATATATATAGATTCTATTAATTTCCATGACTTCTAAAAATCTGAATTTTGAATGTTAAAGATTACCATAGTATTACCACACATGCTCAAAAACCATTGTATATGGATACATTTTATGATATTTTTTTTTATTATTTATTGCTTATTGATACTAAAATATTAAAATTTTTAAAATAATAAAACATATTTACTATAAAATTACAAAAAAAATGCACCATGGACATGTTATTCTTCAACACACCACATTAAGTTAATACCATGGTAAAGTAAGAAATCAGAATTTTACAATTTCTAGGTTAAATATTACCATAGTATTACCATATATGCTTAAAAACCACTGTATATCCATGCATTTTGTGGTATTTTTTTACAAAAAGTGCTTATTATTGCACTTTTTAAATATTACAATATTTAAAATAATAAAATATATACTATAATGATAATAAATATAAACATATGCAATGTAAATGTTATTTTTTAACACTACCATGGCATTGTTTAAAGTACCTCACAGTACAATATAACCATGAAAACCAAATGGTCCCATCTTTATCATATTCCAGGAAATCAACATTTTAAAATTCCCTGATATTCCCAGGTTTTCTCATGGCCGTGGGAACCCTGATAATGGATCAGATGAGGTACGACTGGTCAGCGTGAGCTGCTTTGTTAGCACTCCAGCGCTGATAAATGATTTACGATGCCGCTTTCTGGAACATCAATACCATCTCGTTTCTAATTAAAAAGAAGCCGCCCACAATATTGCACACGGCGGTGTTCACTCGAGCAGGACAACGAGAAGATCATTCCAAAAGAAAAGCTACTGCAAAGGATTCGTTCAGTGTTTTGGAACAATTTTATTTCCACAGTTTCACATTTTCAGTTAATGTGCTGAGTAGATCAATTGAAAACAAAAGCGGCGGGCGCTCGCATGAAGTTTGAGATTTTCCAGTGAGTCAGACGTGTTTTACTTTGTTGAATACGGACGTCCTTTCAAGTAACGGAAAGTGAAAAAGGAAACTTGGGTAATTCTGAGTCAAACATGTTCACTTTTGAACGTGAGTCACTTTTGAGGGTGATTGTGTGTGTGAACAGTTGCAGCATTGCAAACATTTTTGCAATTTGCATGTGCACAAAATAAAAATGATGCCTATGATGTATAAAGACGATGCTAAAATGACTGTATGTTCACGTGCATCCTAAATACTACACCGTATTCATGCACATGTTTTGGTTTATAGTTTTGGAAATAATTCACAGACATTAATTCTTCTCAGGCTCAAAGCAAAGAAAAAGAACAATACCCCCAAAGTACCGTGATATTCTCTGAAATACCTTGGAAGAATACCATTGTGCATGAATATGGTAATCATTCAGAGTCATGCTTTTACTTGTTTTGTAAGTCTAAGTAGTTACACTTGACTGTTCAGTTTTTGGCTCAAACTTGAATGTGTGTGAACTTCATGTGTGTGTATTTGTGTGTATGTGTGGGTGGGAGGTTATGGCGGGTGTGAAGTGTGGCCCTATGTGGACATATAGGGGCTCTGAGTTTATCATGTGACCCTCAGAGAACCACAAAACAACCACAGGCAGACAGAGTCACAGTCAGACAACAGGGGGCGCTACAGAAAGCCCTGATCCAACACCTAGTGAGCTGAGTGTCAAAAAACAATCCAATATGGTGGCTGCATCAATAGAAATGTTGATTATACCTATTTTTTTATAGTAAGAATCAATCTTTATAGTTGGGTTATTTTATATAGTATTTGTGTGCTGTGATTTTGAGTCATTAGTTTAGCAACTCATTTGAGTTGAATCACTGTTTGTACGAGTAACCAATCACTAGTTTAATTTCAGTTAGGATACTGAAGACTAAAGCAAACACTAAATGCATAAATATAAAGTTAAAATGTACAGTTATCTTCCTTGGTGTGCACAGGCCTTAAGGCCAGAAATGTGCTAAAAAAGTGTGATTGCAAACAGTAACTAAACAAGATCGATTTCAAGTCATTATGTGCTGAAATGTGTCCGATCACAACACAAGTACTGCATTCTCATTGTTGCCACAAGGGACGCTATAGCAATAATTTTGGCATTGGCGTACTTGCATACACTCCTAAAAATAAAGGTTCTATGAGGGCTTTTGCACCGGAGGAACCTTTTCATAGTTCCTATAACTAATGGTGGAGTACCTGCTTTTTGGCGTGTTTGCACCGCAGGAACTTGAAACGATTTTAGTTCTAAGAATGCCTTTTTGGGAGACTAAATTAGTTAAATTAATAAACTAAATTAAGTGTATGTTAACTGGCCGAACACATGCGAAACACTGGAACTAAAAAGCCATGTAAACACACAGTTTATATTTACTCCACAAACATGAAGAACAGCGACAGATGGACTGACGCTGAAGTCCAGGCACTTTATGTTATGGAGGAAATTCAGTGCGACTTTGAAGGGACCAAGCGAAACATGATTATATATTTCTGCTCAGGCTCTGACTGAGCCCTTCAAAATAAAAGTCTTTTAAAATTAAAGTCCCACACAACAACCAGAGCAACAGGTAGTTAAATCTGTTTTATTTTTTCTCAAATTCTGTTTTTGAATTTTTCTGGATTCCATTTTTTTTTTTTTTTTCTGTTTTAATTTGTTTGGACTCCATTTTATTGGTTTAAAAATCATGTTTAATTAATTGAAATCATGAAACTTATATAATTTAACAACAATTTATTAAAAGTTTAACAAAAAAAAATATTTTTTAGGGCCCTATGAAATATGTTTTATTTTTTTTCTCTTAAATTTCATTTTATTTTTTTACCAAATTCTGTGTTTGTGTCTGTTTTAAGTTGTCTGGATTCCATTTTAATGGTTTAATTAAATTTTAATAATCATGTCTAATTAATCGAATTAATAAAAACAACAAAATTTATTATTATTATTTTTTTAAATTTATTTGAAATGTTTTGTTTCTGTTTTTTCAGAAATTCTGTGTTGTGTAATTTAATTTATCTCAAACATTTTTGTCAAAGAAAATGCTGCACAACAGAGCTTTACTGTTAAAATTAAAACATGGAAGAAAAATTGTGATTATTCCTTAAAAAAATAAAGTTTTAATAATAATTTATTATTATTATTATTAGTGTTAGTATTATTATTACATTGAGAAGTAGCTAAATTCTACTGTTCAATAGTAATATAGTAGTTAAACCGAACTTTTATTTTGATGGGTTGCCGTGAAGACCTTTGAGTTTCTGTGCGTTTATGATATGATAATAGTTTTTCTCAAAATGACAAATTCTGCATTATACAGTAAATTAAAAATTTTTATGACTGGATTCTGCGATTACGTCCGTGTTTACAACATCACGGAAATCATAATGCCCTATAAGTGACAACTTTCAACTTTCAACTGGCGGTGCGAATGAAACCAGGAAAACATCCCTAGGGGAACATTTAGTTTTCGGGGGACTGCCCTGGTGGTTCCTGTTCCTATATCTAAGTTCATATAACTACCTGGTGCAAAAGCCCCTTACGTTTCCATGAAGAACCTTTATCATCCATAGAACCTTTCCATTACACAAACAATTATTAAAATGTTCTTTACACTAAAAAAAAAATTGGTTCTGATCACTGAAAGGTTCTGAATGCTGTGAAAAGCCCCTTTCAGAACCTTTATTTTTAAGAGTGTAGACTATGTTTCTGGCAGTGGCATCTCACTAGGGTTTGGATCAGAGCTGGAGAGGGAGATGAAGGTACGGAGCGTCGGGTCTCACCCCTGAAGAGGGCAGTCTTTTCTCCTCAGGGTTGGGCCTCACGGGTAATGCGCCGTACAGCCTAACACCTCGATCTCCTACACTGTATCTGCTCTGTAGAGATGGAGAAAAGAGGAGAGCAAGAGAGAAAAGAGAGAGGAGGCAGAGAGGAGAGAAGAACAGAGGGCAACGGACCCAACTTAGAAGTGTACGAGAGACAAAAAATGACTGATTCATCATTGACAAACAACCAATAAGAGCTTCAAAAATCAAAACATCATGAATAGCGAACAGGATTTTTGTGGTGTTTTCCCTCACTGACATGTTACTATAGTTGCTAGAGTGTTGTAGGTGGTCAACCCCTTTTCAACCCTCTTTCAAAGTGCATTTATGGGACTTTTGCACCTGTTTTATCATCAGTGGGTGTAACTTTAAAACTTAGTGTTCGAGGTTTGATCACATGACTATCAGCACTAGTACTAGTGATGATTGACTTAAAGGCCACTAATAACATATTGTGCTCAGCAGGAATAATGACATATGAACTGATTTCAGTCAGTCATTCTGGCCTCTGTATCAGTGTGTGTGTGTGTGTGTGTGTGTGTGTGTGTGATCTCCTCTGTCCCACTCTGTGTGTGAGGCTTGTTTGAGGAAACGCTCCCGGCAGGAGTTTTGGCAGTCTGGGTTTGGGAATCAGAGCAATCCAACATCTAATGATTCACACAAGAGAGTGTGCCAAACACACACTCTCACACACACACACACTCTCACACACACACACACGCATATGAATGTACACACATATGAATGTAGTGTACTTGTAGTGCACACCGCTGTCTATCAAATGACCTGAGAGAAATGGATGATGAAATACGGCCTCAGGCTCATTAACAAAATAACATGGTACATTTACATGGCCATACCATGGTATTCTTTGAAGTACTAAAGCACTTTTTTTCTCGGGGAAAAAAAATTATATGTTCAAAAATATCAATACAAACTTGCCTTCATGTACAGTTTTTTTTCACAAAATCAGAATACAGATTTTTTAAATTTTTATATATATATATATATATATATATATATATATATATATAGGGTGAATTCAGGTTGATTGGGACACTTTTTCCCAGTCAATTAAATGGCAAAAAGCGTCCCAATCAACCTGAAGTCAACCTATATATATATATATATATATATATATATATATATGAAATAATTTATTTTAATTTAGACTAACTTTTCTGAATTAGTTTGTTAAAGGTAGCAAAATATTTACGTTGAGATAACTTGATAATTTTAAGTTAAAATGCATAAATTAGTGTACTCAAATATTTCAAGTTAAGAACAATAAAAATGCACGAGTACAAAATAAAAATCTTACTTAAACTTTGAGTTTCTTATTCAACTTTTTTGAGTTCTGACAACTTATTAGGGTTTACAGTGGAGTAAATAAATTTGATTCACAAGAATTCAAAATAAAAAAAGTTAATTAACTTAATCTTTTATGTTAATTGCTGTCAAAATGTATGAGCTAACTCAGTACTTCAAGTTAGGAGCAATTAACATGCATGAGTACTACAAACTTAAAACTTGATAGTTCTGCTTACTTAAAATTGGGAACATCATAACTCAAAAAAACTGATGTGAAGTGATTACCTCAAATTTTTTGAGTTAGCCCAACTTATTTGGGTTTACAGTGCACAGATGTCCATAATTCTAACCTTGAAATCAGGATTAGGAATGAAATAATGACATTCATGTGAAAAGCGGTTGAGAATTGAACAGATAGTTGCTCAGAGGAAGAGAGGAATCGTGGGGACAATTGGATTAAGGGACAATACAAGACCTTACAAAAAGTTATCGAAAGCAAAAAATGCTACAAGATCATATTTTGTGAGAAAGTATGATGTGCTAGAGCAAAACAGGCACTACTTTTGGAATCAGCACACCAAAATTAGTGATCACGGTACTGTCAGTCTCTTCTAAGTTTGATGTCAAATCTTTCCTCACACTAATATATGACAATCAGTTCCTCTCAGCCACTCTTCAAAACGCAAGCAAACCCACACGTGAGGTGATTGGGCTGAGCGCTGGATGATTCTGCATATCACTGTAGATCAGAAAGTGCCGTATGACTAACAATATGCTGTCAAGTAAATCCAAAGTGCTGTATTTAGCGCGGTGAGAATGTCCCTCATCAGATGTGGCAGCTCGGTCCGGCCGCGATGACTGCTCCACTAATCGCTCAGACAGATTGAAGGGATTGTGGGATGTTGTCATCTATGTTTCTTTCTTTCTCTCTGATTTGTATTTCTCTCTCATCATCACTGCAGCTAAACTTAGACACACAACAGGGGTTTTCTGCACCTCGTGCCTTCCTGTTAACCGCTGCACGTGACCGTAATCGATGTGCCCTTTACTGCAAACTTTACTGTAACCCGTGGGTGACTTGAGGGGACATTTCTGAATGTCTTGAACCAGACAGCTACCAGAATGATTGTGGTTATAAATCACTTGTTTGACTGGAAGTTGAGTTTAAAATAAAAGGCTCATGGATTAGAATCAGTAGATGACATGTTGTTTTGTATTCCTGTTAGCTTGTGACACTGTACATGAAAGACACACACAAACATCACAAAACATTTGATATGAAACCCAAAAATGTACTGAAGAAGCATGAAATGGCAACACATTTAACATCTTGTTCTTCTGAATAATGTGCCTCAAACACACGAAACATTAGTATTTTTAATGCTTTTGAAAGAAGTCTCTAATGCTCACCAAGGCTGCATTTATTTGATAAAAAATACAGAAAAAAAAACTGTAATATTGTGAAATATTTTTACAATTTAAAATAATGGTTTTCTATTTTAATATACTTTAAAGTATAATTTATTTCTGTGATGCAAAGCTGAATTTTCAGGATCATTACTCCAGTCTTCAGGGTCACATGATCCTTCAGATCATTCTAATATGCTGATTTGATTTGATTCATTGATGAATAAAAGGTTAAAAATAACAGGATTTATTCATAATATAAATATTTTCTAACAATATAAGTCTTTACTACCACTTTTTAACACATCCTTGCTGAATAAAAGTATTAATTTCTTTAAAAAAACAAGAAAGGAAAAAAATGACTGACCCTAAACAGATAGTGTATATTGTTACAAAACATTACTATTTTTAATAAATTCTGTTATTTTTTAACTTTTTATTCATCAAGGAGTATCAAATCAGCATATTAGAATGATTTCTGAAGGATCATGTGACACTGAAGACTGGAGTAATGATGCTGAAAATTCAGCTTTGCATCACAAAAATAAATTATATTTTTAAAATATATCAAAATAGAAAACTATTATTTTAAATTGTAATAATATTTCACAATATTACAGATTTTTCTGTATTTTTAATCAAATAAATACAGGCTTGATGAGCATAAAAGTCTCCTATTAAAAACATTAAAAATAGTGTCCAATGTGTCCAAATTTTGACTGGTACTGCAAGTAGTGAAGGCCCTGAATAAACCAGCAGAGGACGTTTAAAAACAAACAAACAGGACAAAATCTGCATCAAAGACTCAAAGCACCAGCTGCTACATGCAAATGTTCCCTAAACCGCAAGACCATTACTGCAGTTTGAATATTGGATATTATTACAATGCAAATTGCATAGGGCCAGAGATTAAGTTGCAATTATGGCCTGAAAAGCATCTAGACCGGTGGAATGATTCTATTTCAGGGCCGTCGACTGTAGGGATGTACTTAGTAATATTAAATATAGTATAAAATACTAGGTGGTGTGGCTGCGTACTAAGTGTGTGTGTTTAAGTGATCGTGCCAAACACTTAACTCTTGCTCGGTAAGAGTGCGATAAATTAAGTCGACCAGCAAGAGTATAAATGTCGACCTGCGGTGAAACTCAATACTTAAAGGAACTGTTCAGCCAAACATGAAGATCCTCAGTGTTATTTTTGCCGTGAAACTTCCGAGGAACGTTCATGGTGCTTTTCCATACAGCAACAGCTCATAGTGATCACGTCTGTCTGTTCAAAAAAGGCTGGAAACAATATTTTTAGTCTCTGTATGTTTCATTGTATGGAAAAGAGTAGTAAATGATGAGTAAATGATGGTTTGTGGGTGAACTAGTCATTGTCCAGTAACAGACGTGTTTTTCTGTCTGTGAGTCATAAAACATAATCAAAACAAACTAATATAAAAGAGGGCGACCGTTTATAAACGAGGCAAAAACGGATCCGACTCTGGCTGCCTTTCTCTTTGGAGTGATCGTTAGATTTCTCGTTAGTCGCTCACAGATTCTGTCTCATTATGCAAATAGGGGGAATTGTTTTTCGGGTTGTGTGTGTGCGTGCGTGTGTGTGTGTTTAATTAGGATAACAGAAAAATGGATGGGGTGCTGCTGAAGAGAACACACACACACACACACACACACACACACACAGGTCATTAACAGGATCTACCAAATTTCTTCACATTTTCTTCACAAAAATATAAGAATTTCAATAACATTCCTGGATGAACTGAACTGCAGTTTTGTCGGATTGAACTCGTTTCTACAGCTGAATAAACCCCTACACACAGACTGCATTATTTCTGTAGGACGGTGATGCTTATCTGTGACATTTAGCTACTTAAAACTAATCTAAAGTGAACAAGTGATCCGACCGATGGCTTTTATTTCTCTCTGTCGTTGCATCACAGCTCAAATCTCTAAAGCACACAATGTTCCCACAGGCCTTTACATCGAAAATAACTCTTGCTGGAAGCCGTCCAGTTAATAACTGTGTTTGTACAATCAACATATTGTTTTGGCCATGTGAAGATGAATGACCTGTTTAAACGAAAGAGACAGACAGACAGAGAGAGACAGAGTGTTGTTGATCGGATGAGTAGAAATGAAAATAAGCTGCTGTGAATATTTACAGATGACACAGTGAATATTTGCTGGAGAAAATATGAGTGCTGTTTAACCATGCACGGGTTTTGTGATTGGCCAGGGCGTTACTATGCAGTTGCTAAGGTGGTCACATTGGTTTTTACAGCATTTGCTATGGTTTTCTGGCTGATTCCGGGTGTTACTATACGGTTTCTTTGGAGAGTAATAATGATGACTGACAAACACCACTGAAAAAAGAAATAAAAGGCATGATTTAAGTATGCAGCGAGTCTGTAATCGCACGTGCATATTATCGTCCTTGGTTCAGCGTTTCTTTTTGTGGCTGTCAAACTCACAGTCAGAATGAAAACAACAGAGGCCAATCACGTTACTTTCATTTCAAATGCATTACTATACAACACTCAGAACACCCAATCAGAGGCGGGTTTCTCTTCTCACCCGCCATGGCAGCTGTAAAGGTGATGCTGACTGGATCACATGATTCAAACTGAAAACACATTCTGACTCTCAATCATTCTTTTGCCTTTAAATAATCACAGGGATGCTAACAAAAATTCTTATGAGTAAAAACGTGCACAGAATTTAAATGCAGTGATGCCTACATGAAAGAAGAATCACAAACGTGATCTCTTTAATACCTCAGTTGTTTCTCACAGACAGCAAAGAGATAAAACGAGGACTTTTTCTGATGCCTCCTATATCTCAGATGTTTCTTTTGACAGAAAGGCTGTAGTTCTGTCATGAAAACTCTCGGAGTGTTTGGTATGGTAGTGGATATGACCATGTTGATATGTTTGGTCTTGGGGGAATAGATCTGCTACACTTCTGCTATTGTGGCTGCTGTGGGTTATTGCTGCTGCTGCTGTATTTGTTTCCTTTTTATGTAAAGCACTTTGAATTACCATTGTGTATGTGCTATATAAATAAACTTGCCTTGCCTTGCTGTTATTGCTGCTGCTGTTTTATTCTGCTGCTTCTGTTATTGCTGCTGCTGCGTTTTCTTTTTGTTTTGTTTTTTTGCTGCTAATGGTTATGCTGCTGCTATTGCTGCTGATTCTGTTGGTTATTGCTGCTGCTATTGCCGCTGATGCTGTTATTGCTGCTGCTTCTGTTATTGCTGCTGCTGCTGTTTTTTTGTTTGTTTGTTTGTTTTTTTTTGCTGCTAATGGTTATGCCGCAGATGCTGTTATTGCTGCTGCTTCTCTTATTGCCGCTGATGCTGTTATTGCTGCTGCTATTATATCTGCTGCTGCTGTTTTTGCCTCTGATGCTGTTATTGCTGCTGCTGTTGTTTTTTCTGCTGCTGTTGGTTATTACTGCTGCTGCTTCTGTTATTGTTGCTGCTGTTGGTTATTGCTGCTGCTGCTGTATTTGTTTCCTTTTTATGTAAAGCACTTTGAATTACCATTGTGTATGTGCTATATAAATAAACTTGCCTTGCCTTGCTGTTATTGCTGCTGCTGTTTTATTCTGCTGCATCTGTTATTGCTGCTGCTGCGTTTTTTTTTTTTTTTTTTGCTGCTAATGGTTATGCTGCTGCTATTGCTGCTGATTCTGTTGGTTATTGCTGCTGCTATTGCCGCTGATGCTGTTATTGCTGCTGCTTCTGTTATTGCTGCTGCTGCTGTTTTTTTTTGTTTGTTTGTTTTTTTTTGCTGCTTCTCTTATTGCCGCTGATGCTGTTATTGCTGCTGCTATTATTTCTGCTGCTGCTGTTTTTGCCTCTGATGCTGTTATTGCTGCTGCTGTTGTTTTTTCTGCTGCTGTTGGTTATTACTGCTGCTGCTTCTGTTATTGTTGCTGCTGTTGGTTATTGCTGCTGCTGCTTCTGCTATTGCTACTGCTGCTGCTGTTGTTTTTTCTGTTGCTGTTGTTATTGCTGCTGCTGCTGCTGCTGTTGTTATTGCTGCTGCCATTTTTCTGCTGCTGTTGGTTATTGCTGCCATTGCTGTTATTGTTGCTGCTTTTGTTATTGCTGCTGTTGGTTATTGTTTACGCTGCTATTGCTGCTATTTCTGCTGCTGCTGTTATTGTTATTGCTGCTGCTATTTCTGATGCTGTTGGTTAATGCTGCTGCTGTTGTTATTGCTGCTGCTGCAGAGCAAGTACGAGAATTGCTACTGCCAATACATACACAACATGCTGCTGTGAGCAAGTAAGACTTTTGTTATTGCTGCTGCTGCTGTTGTTTTTTTCTGATGCTGTTGGTTATTGCTGCTGCTGCTGCTGCTTCTGTTATTGCTGCTGCTGTTTTTTCTGCTGATGTTGGTTATTGCTGCTGCTGTTGTTATTGTTGCTGCTTTTGTTATTGCTGCTGCTGTTATTTCTGCTGCTGCTGTTATTTCTACTGCTGTTGGTTATTGTTTCTGCTGCTATTGCTGCTATTTATGCTGCTACTGTTATTGTTATTGATGTTGCTGCTGTTATTGCTACTACTGCTGTTATTTCTGCTGCTGTTATTACTCTGCTGCTGCTGCTGTTGTTATTGCTGCTGCTGCAGAGCAAGTACGAGACTTGCTACTGCCAATACATACACAACACGCTGCTGTAAGCAAGTAAGACTTGCTGCTGTTGTACAATATAGCTTACATAAATTACCCGTAGCAGATTTATACAGGTGGAGCTGAGGAAAGTGGAGGGTTTCTGAAAGCGTGCTGCAACTGCAAAAGCAAATGCTAACCAGTATTAGAAGGTTGAGCAGTGAGCTCATTGGCTACTAAAGCAGCAGGATCCAATCAGCTGTGCCCTATAGAGAATGATGTGATTGCAAGCAGATTGGGTTAAGGACCTATCAACCTGTGCCATCTAGAGTTTCATGACAGGACTTTGCATTACTCTCATGTGACTCCTCTAGAGTTCATCTCAGAAATGTTTCAAACTGTGCTCAAATATGCCAAGATATAGAAGTCTGCAAGATCTCAATATGAACTCAAACATTTCTCATCAAATGATCCGAGCTGCTCTCCACATTCATTTTAAAGAATTATTTGTCTCTCATTAGGAAATCTTAGGATAATCATCTGAGATAACGTTGATTTCAATGAAACATAATAACTAAGATGTCCTGAGCTCTGACCGAGCAATATCTGAGCTGTAAAATGTTCCTTTAATAATTGGACTGTAAGCTTGGCAACAGGTTTCCGTCGCTGAACCAATGGCAACGGAGCGCCGTCAGGCTTCTCCATTCCTCATCCTCTTTCTTTCCCGAGTATTTGGTGTTATGTCATCGCTCCATACACAGTAATGACAAAAAAGAGGCCGCATTAAAATAATCTTCCGTTTGCAGGCCAGACAAAAGAAGGAAAGTGATTTCTTAACATGAAAGCAATCTACTTACAACCATCTGCTCGTCGTCTAAATCAAAAGTGCTGTTTCCAGAGAAAAGCCGTCCAAACACTCGCTGCCAAACACACATTTGAGACGTGATGTAGTTTGAAGAAGCCAAGTTGCAAAAACATTGTTCTCGCAAGTTAAGACAAACTCATTTGGATACTAACAGACAGACAACAGACCAGTGAAACTTATTATACTGAATCCAGTCCAAATCAGCACACGCTGTAAAAAATAATCATTTCAATTAGAAGCGAAAAGTGTTTTACAGTCTGTTGCCATACGAGAAGTATTAAACTTCAGTATGTGTGTGTGTGTGTGTGTGCTCTAGACAAGAGTGTGCTGCTACTTTACTAAGTACAGATGCAGGATTTTCACCTGCTGAACGATAAAACAGCTGGAAAAATCCCAGATCACAGAAACACTTAGGCCTATAATTAAACATAGAAACCACATTCCATCATACTAAAAATCACTCCTCCTTAGCAACCACATAGCAATGCCCTAGCAACCACTAAGAACAGCAAAGCAATGCCCTACCAACCACCAAAACACTTTAGCAACCACAAAGCACCACACTAAAAATCACTCAGATTTCCTCAGCAACCATATAGCAACAACCTGGCAACCACCCAGAAAAGCCTAGCAACTGCAAAGCAATGCCTTTGCAACCATCAAAACACTTTAGCAACCACATAGCAACACACACAAAAAATCACTCAGATTTCATTAGCAACCACGTAGCAATGCCCTGGCAACCACCCAAAACACTTTACCGACCACATAGCAACACACTAAAAATCACTCAGATCACTCAGATCTCCCATAGCAATGCCGTGACAACCACCAAGAACAGTCTTGCAATTGCAAAGCAACGCCCTAGCAACCATCAAAACACTTTAGCAACCACATAGCAATTCACTAAGAATCACTTAGATCTCCTCAGCAAATATATAGCAAAGCCCTAGCAAAAACACAGAACAGCCTAACAACTGCAAATACCCTAGCAATCAGCAAAACCCTTTAACAACCACATAGCAGAACACCAAAATCACTCAGACCTCCTTAGCAACGCCCTGGCAACCACACAGAACAGCCTAACAACCACAAATACCCTTGTAATCACCAAAACACTTTAGAAACCGCACAGCAGAACACCAGAAATTACTCAGACCTCCTTAGCAACACCCTGGCAACCACACAGAACAGCCTAACAACCACAAATACCCTTGTAATCACCAAAACACTTTAGAAACCGCATAGCAGAACACCAAAAATCACTCACACCTCCTTAGCAACGCCCTGGCAACCACAAAGAACAGCCTAACAACTGCAAATGCCCTAGCAACGACATAGCAGAACACCAAAAATCACTCACACCTCCTTAACAATGCCCTGGCAACCACACAGAACTGCCTAGCAACTGTGAATGCCCTATCAACCAACAAAACACTTTAGCAACCACATAGCAGAACACCAAAAATCACTCACACCTCCTTAGCAACGCCCTGGCAACCACACAGAACAGCCTAACAACTGCAAATGCCCTAGCAATGACATAGCAGAACACCAAAAATCACTCACACCTCCTTAGCAACGCCCTGGCAACCACACAGAACAGCCAAATACCCTAGTAATCACCAAAACACTTTAGAAACCATATAGCTTAACACCAAATATCACTTAGCCCTCCTTAGCAACGCCCTGGCAACCACACAGAACAGCCTAGCAACTGCGAATGCCCTAGCAACCACCAAAACCCTTTAGCAACCACATAGCAGAACATCAAAAATCACTCAGCAACTACATAGCAACGCCCTGGCAACCACACAGAACAGACAAGCAGTAAGTTTTACACTTTAAAAGTCTAGTTTGAGTTCAAATGCAAGAAAGGTGAAACTATCATGACTGAATTTGACAACTTTGGACTTTTAATTTGTCCTACAGCAGAAGAGATTATATTGAAAGCCTGTAAAGCAAAAATAGGGGAAATATATTTCCATGCATGAATGTCTAATACCTTTCTAACATGTCAGACATTTATTGGTGTATCCAGGGCATTAGGTTGGCGACAGAGCTAGCGACAGTTTTAGCCCGTGAGCACGAGACCTTCTGATCCTGCCATGTGTGTGTGTGTGTGTGTGAGAGTGTGTGTGTAATGATCTCATGGGGTTTATTTTCCACAGCAGATGTCTCGTGTTGAACAACACAGTAAATTGGCGTCCATGCTGACAGACAGATCAACATGTACTGAAAATATGAGAGACATGTAAACACACACTCAAACACACAAATACAAACATTATGATTTAATCTCAGGCAATTAAATAAAATTAAAACATAGGTTCAGATCGGGGCGAGCGTGCATAAGCAGGTGTCATCCAATTAAAATTCATTTTAGCTCCTCGTATTCCATAAAGTTAATGTCAAACCAACACTGGAAAGAAAAATCAAAACCGAGATCTCTCCCAGACTAAACTGCATCTGAGACAAAATATATGAAACATGAGCTCTGAAAGAGAAACCTCAGTGGTTGCCAAAGTAAGATTACGGTCATAAAAAGCTAAAATGTTTCATAAAAATGTCTTTTACCACCATATTCATAATAATAGTTCGTTTATAATAAACTAAAACGCAACAGGTTTGGGTTTAGCAGCCAAATAATGTTCGATATCTGTGCGAGTGTGTGGCGCCTGAGAATTAATTCTCTAAAAATAAACCTTAACAGTTTCATCAGGAATAATGTCGAATCTGGCAGGCGTGTGTTTACTTTATGAGTAATGCAATTACATAAACTAATACCAGCACATTTCACAGTGTCTTTCCACAGAGCGCTGATCTGAGGTCAGTTTCTGCTCCAACACTGATGATGCAGCTGCGACCGTATAGAAAAACACTGTGACTGACTGCAAATAAGTGACTTTTTAAATGTGCAATATCTTTGTATATGTTTGGCGGTGTGGGAGATCGTGTCTTCTGTATCTGCTGAAAAAGATGATTCATGTTTTTTGCCCTGGAGTCTTTTGCACCACAGCAAACTGTTTGTGTGATACTGAAAGTGCATGCTAAGATATTGTGGTCGGTACAAAATAGTCGTTCTAACGGCATGAATTCAGGTCTGTCAGAGATGTGCAATAGATTATATTACAACAGCACTCAAGAGCTCTGTTAGTGAGCTGCATTGCTGCCTGCGGCCTACACAGACAGCTGCCTACTAAGGCTGCATCATAACTGAAATGCAACCTCATAGTATATATTATGTATGCAACCCCATAAATATATGCACCCTGCCCGGCCAAGAAGTCGCTGTTTGGATTTAAATAGGCAAATGCCTATCATTATTGTAGTGATTATTATGTTTCTAGCATGTTATATGTTTGGCAACAGTTCTTCTAACCCTAACTGATGGAGTGTGTAGCTTTTCATTTCTTAAACAACCATGTAGGAAGACACATCATAGCCATATTCCAGGATGACAATGTCAAGATTCACCAGGCTCAAATTGTGAAAGAATGATTGGGAGGGAGCATGAAGAATCACTTTCACACATGAATTGGCACCTTAAATTCGTTGAAAGTCTTTGGGATGTGCTGGAGGAGACTTTCCAGAGTGCTCACCTCTTTCATTGTCAATACAAGATCTTGACCAAAAATTGATGCACCTCTTGATGGAAATAAATGTTGTTATTGTTATTTCCATCAAAATTCCATCAATTTTTGGTCAAGATCTTGTATTGACAATGCAAGAGTCAAAAAGAGTGTGAAAAGCTACACACTCCATCAATTAGGGTTAGAAGGACTGTTGCCAAACATATAACGTTTTGAATTCTAAGGCAACATTGCAAGCATATGTATATGAGCATTATCATGCTCGTAGCCGTGCAATATAACTGTATATATATACCTACAGCCGAATCACAGCCATGCTGATAAACAGCCATATCGCACGGCTACGAGTGTGATATTGCATTTATACAACAGTTCGACGGCACGAGTGTGTAAATAAATAAGAAATAACAACGGAGTGTCTTTAAAACCCTCTTTTGTGTAGAACTCCACGGATTCAAATCTCAAGTTGACCAAGGCTCCGTTATTAATTCAAAAACGTCACTTTAGAACTACTATTACCTGAGCATTACCTGTGCTGATATAACATTCATTCTTCAGGTCGATGTCCATAATATTATATCCATTATAAAAATCAGTTTGAATGTCCGCTGAGGAAAGCGATCTTTGTATTCATGTAGGGAATTTTCCATAACATACAGCGCTAAAACAACGTCCTTTGTTTACAAAAGTCCCTTTCAATTTAAAAGTTCGCTCGTAAAGTTTGCCGCCATCTAATGGCGTATTAATGTTACTAATGGATCCTTTCTCAATACCAAATACAACATATTATTAATATAAAATAATATTTATTGAACAACAATTTTTAAATGAGCAACAACAGCCATTATAAATGAGAATAAGAAATAAACACGTGTACAATTCCGAAAACGTACAAAAGCAGTGCTTTACAGGATGCAAGTTAAATATAGCATTAATATTAAATTATTAAATTTAATTTCGATTTGCTCAGGAACAAGTAATAGATTAATAAGACCTAAGATTGCCTGTTTTATGTACACAAAATGAATTATATCTCATGTTTAACCACTATAGCGGCAAATCCCCGAAGCACTGGCCGAGATGAAGCTGTTCTCGGCGGGTACACGAGCACTGGACGGCCGCTGACGGCCTGGAACTCGCATCTCTGAAAACGTCTGAACAAATTGTAAAATAGACGCTATGATTAAATACGAGTCACATATTTCAGGTCTAAACAACTACATTTTCGCCTAAAAAATGATTTGCTCAGCTGCCATGACAGTCGCTTCAAGCGGAGTGATACAAATGGTGAAAAGGTAGGAGTGCTGTTATCACTAAAATATCGCATATATATATATATATAACTATATAACTAGGTTTTGGAACACATGTACAGATCTGCACAGTTATTAATGGCTTTGTTTTGTTTGAAGATGTGCTATACAGTACGTAAAAGCTCTACTGTGGTACCACTCCATGAATAGTCATTAACATACACTTAGAGAATGGCTTGTGTGTGTGTGTGTGTGTGTCAGCACACAATACACAGATTGTCTTTATCTGACTGGGTGATATGAGCACTGAAATAAGCCCTGGTAATGCCTGACATTCCATTCATTGGAGGAGACTCTCGTGAACATGTCTATTCTGTTAATCTGCAGGGAATGTTATGAAGAAACACACACACGGCCCATTAATGTGAAATGGCTGTAAATGATACAACATGCGTTGGTTTGTGTTACAGGTAACAAAACCCTGGCAGCTGCTCTCTGGTCTCGCATCAGTGGCTACACACACCAAACACTGTGGATGTGTGCGGACCAATCACATCACAAAAACATGATACAAATGTTACATATATTCCTCAATCTATATAACAGGATCAAAACAAGTACTATGGAAATGTAAGCAAAGTAATACTATAGTATTCTAGGAAAACAGCATATAAATATTATACGGTAATGATATTTATCACAGTACTATGGTATTGGGATTTGATACTAGATACTTATATTCGGACAAGATAAGAAACGTATTTACTGTATATAAAGTAAGTAAAAAGTCACCATACTATAGTCACCATTTCTTCACTAGTTAATTTTAATTAATCCTACGTTGTGATAAATTAATTCTAAATTAATCTGAAATTTTAAAAATATAAAAAAATATATAATTTAAAATATTTTCAGATTTTATCCTTTAATTATATAATAACAGCATTATTAATTTACCAAAAGGCATTTAAAGCAATTTAATAAAGAAGATTTCCTAAAGGTTTGCATGTGTTATACTGACAGGCGCATCTATATCGCTGTGAAATGTTTAGCCCTGAAGGAAAGTCCGAAAGGAAAGTGGTCTTGAATATCAGAATACAGGCAGCACTCTAATCTGGTTCAGGTCCATCTTGCTCCAGCGATAAGCTTTGCCAATATGGTATCCGTTTCTGCTTGTTTCCTTGGCCGGTTGCCCAGCGTCCATTGTTTTCCCTCCATATCCCACCCTGCACTCATTTACTGCTCCCTCCTTCCCTGTTTGTTCACCGCAGCAACTGTCCTGTGCCCTGATTGGCCGGGATATCTGGCAGCTCAATTAACCGGTAATGTAGTGTTTACCTTTCAAACCACTGAAGAGGAAGTCCTGATGGCAACACACACACACACATACACAAACATGTGTCACTTGGTGCAAAGGTGAATCTCACAAAACCTGTCAAAAACACGTCCAGGTCACATCTTACTCCAAAATTAAAAGAAAGGAAGAAAAAAACTGAGAAGATGTTTCAAAAAATTATATATATAGGAAAACACATATAAAGAAAAATGAGAAATGTAGAAAAGAATGTAGAAAAGGGGTGTTTTGAAATATAATATAAATATAAATTTTATATATAAGACAATTTAAAAAATATAATAAATATTTTAGAACTATATACATGTAAATATAGGGATATATATATATATATATATATATATATATATATATATTTTTTTTTTTTGCTTAATATATGCAGATTTAAGCAAAACAACAACAACGTATAACGTAAGTTTTTACTACAATGTGATTCATTGTCATGAATATTGAATATTTGAATATATGAAAAATTGGTCCTAAAACAAACTTACTTCAGGCAAATATGATTGTATTTATTTATTCATTTATTATTATTTTTATTATTTTGGGGTGAGGTATGACCTGGACGTGTTTCCGCACATGCATTCATTTCTAGTGATGTCCCATGTAGGTGTTGAACCACATGCCATTTATGAATATTTCTGATACAAATCAGTGAAAAGCCCCCAGGCTGATGTTTTATCTACACGGGCCATATGCAAAGATAGAAATTAAGTAAACAATGTACTAGAGGTGCATGGTTTTTGAGAAGAGAGACTGACGGAGCTCAGAGTCACATCCAGGCATCTTGTAGGAAAGAGAAAGCGAGCGTCCGGGAGCTGAGAGAGCGAGCGAGGGACTCCTTCATTCAGCGGTTGCCAGTTGTATAATGAGAGTGTCAGTGTTGGTTAGCGTGTCTGTCGACTGCTCGCTCTCTCCGGCTGTAGACAGCCCTCATTAGCCCAGTAATGGCATGCCGTAGGCCCTTTCACCACAGAAAGGTAAAGAGAGAGAGAGACACACACGGACGGCAGATTTTACAGTAAAATGAAGTCCTGCGGCAGGACGGGAGGAGAGAGAGACGATATAAAGGCCAGTGAGACAGATGTCTGTGGCGGTCCGCCCCGGGGGACGCCGTCGCTACAGTCTATTAGCACATAATAAGATCAGCGGCAACATGACAGAATTACACCCGCCCACAAATTAAAAACCAACAAACTGCTGTGTAAATGAATTAACAGCCGCGCGCGATTGCATCTTTTAAGTGTTTACACAAATGACGTGATTACACCCGTTTGTCACATCGGTTACTGGTTCAGCGCTCGGTCAGAAGAGCTGACTGCGTCGGGTCAATGCGATTCCACCTCTAAACGAGCTGTTAATTAAGAGATTCATTCTTGGTTTGATGACGAATGCGGCGAAGACGGTTGGTTATAATTTAGCTAATTATTTACTTCTTCCCCTCAGATAAGGCAGCTCTTATCGGTTGCTCTCGACTGTTTTTCACACAACACGACATCAACATTCAGCAGCGACGCTCTTTTCCCATTTCCAGACCCAAATGCCAGAGAAGTGCGGCACATTCAACTCCGATCGGCCCGCCGAGATACGGTTGAGATGGGATGATAAGAAGGGTCAATGAGGTCAGACTGCAACATACACACACAACAGAGTGAAACAGAAAATAGACCTGCACTCATTCTGACGGATCTGAGCTATACATGTGCATGAATACATGCTTTAATGTGTATGCATGTATCTTTTTATGTGTGTGTTTATGCATGCATGCAACTCTAATAAAATAGTACTGTGGTACAGTGATGGTATCAGATGGTAATACTATGGTATTTTGAAATACGCCATGGTGCATGTCCAAAATACCCTAGTAGTACCATGGTGCATGTCCAAAATACCATGGTACCATGCAAAAAAAAAAAACAATACTATAGTAGAACTATGGTGCATATTCAAAATACCCTGGTATTACTATGCCAAAAAATAATAGTCACACCATGGAGCATGCCCAAAATACCCTTGTAGTACCATAATACCATGCCACCCCCAAGAAAAACATAATAGTACCATGGTGCACATCCAAAATACCCCTGTAGTACCATGGAACCATGCAAAAACATATATATATATATATATTTGTTGTATATATTTGTTGTATATTTACTATATATATATACACACACACATATATATACAATAGTAGTACTATGGTGCATGTCCGAAATATCCTAGTATTACCATGGTACTGTACTGTACTAGTACTATGGTACTTGGCACTATAGGAACACCAAGGTCATGGGTTCGATCCCAGGGCAAGCAAGAACTGATAAAATGTAATTGTGGATCTTTAATGCAATGTAAGTCACTTTGGATAAAAGTGTCTGCCAAAATGCATAAATGTAAATCCATAAATGTGCATGTCCAAAATACCATGATAGTACCATGGTACAATGCCAAAAAAAAAGTAAGTGAAATACACACATGAACCAAAAAGTTCCACAGTTATGCCATGGTATTTCAGACATGTACCATGTTATTACTATAGTATTTTGGATATTGTGGTACTGTGATTTTTGGAAATACCTTGGAGTACATATAAATAATAATAATATTTCATGTAAAGCAGCTTTGAAACAACATGTATTGCGAAAAGCACTAAGAACTAATCGAATTGAATATTATAGTATTTTAAAGTTCATAGTATCATGGTAAATATTAAGGTACCACAGCATTATACTATCACTGTACCACGGTACAGACAGAGTACTTTTCTAAAGGATCATAAGGATTATTTCATGGTACTTTAATATAAACCATAGCAAAAAATGATATCATTTATTATGGTAAATAATCAAAAACATGATACTTTTTTAGTAATTGACATTTTGATGACCATATTCAGTGATTTTTAGACATTTGGAGTATCGTATAAATTCTGTACATGTATTTTAGTACCATGGTAAATGTTAAAGTGCCTTAGAATTACCATGGTGCCGCAACAGTACTTTTTTGTAAGGTTGACACATGGTAACATTTACTATAGTAAATGACTAAAACCATTATTAAAGCTTTTTTGTAATTGACATTTTGATTAACATATCAATTTACCATGGTACCTTTATGGTAAGGTGCTTCAAAGATCATGATTATTCCCATGTCATCTTAGTGGTAATACCGTGGTACTAGTTTGCGCAGGTTGTCAGTACGTGTGTGCTGGAGAGGAGAGAGTTAAACCTCTTATCTCGATGCACCAGAAGACATTCCACTATGAGGCCACAGTTTGCTAGTTTCCTGCCTTCTGCCCATTGCCCTATTTTTACCCCATCTTTACCCTCGTACCCTCCACAGCTTTTTCCTCCACACACACAAGCACTTCCTGCTATTCACACACAGCTACTGTGTTGTTTTAAAGGGTTATAACCTGTGCCAAAGCAACGCCACCTTCACCGCGCCAGAGGAAATGTTGTGTGTACGGAACGACTTTGCATCGCGCTTTGAAATGACATATACGTTTGATTTTGATGTATACAGTATCGTGTTCAGAGCATTCGCTACTGTAAACTAACCTGCCAAATGAACTTGCCCTTTGAAATGAAACGTCCCTTTACAACTCGCTTCTGGAGGACTTCTGAAAAACCTAAGAGCATCAAGGTCTTTTTATATGCCAGAAATGACATTTTCTTACCGAGTGACCAAACAAAACCAGATTAGTACAGCTTAGTATCAGTGCTGGGCGAATAAAAAATAATATATTCACAACAATTTTGGCAGTGAAAACAAACTAAGCAAGATTGAGAGTACCACAATGATTCATTGCAGTGAATCACTTCAAAGTGAGTGAATCAACTGAGTTTAAACTCAGATTCAATGATTCATTATTGAAATTACTATGATTATCGACTATTGATATACTAGCACATATAAATGGAAAATGTGTTTTACTGTGTTTTCCCTCCATTAAACATTTTTAAATCTGACTGTAAAGAAAACAATAATATATATATATGTATGTATGTATGTATTTTTACTGTATTTTCCTTACATTAACCATTTTTAAATCTGACTGTAAAGAAAAAAATAACATTTGTAAGCAATATACATACACACACATGTATATATCTATATCTATATATATATTTGTACGATATTATCCAGCCCTAATGGTGTAATTTTACTGTAGTACAGTAATATTTTTAGAACACAACTAATGTTCCTCCTCATTGACAGTTCTCTAAAATCACATCTCCGTCTCGACTCACTGAAGTGTGTCTGTGGCATTTTTGTGGGAACGAAAAGGAGAAGAGAGATGGTTAAGTGCTGTATGAATGTGAAATTAGCGGTGGCGGATCACTGGTCACAGTTCAGACTTACACATCATCTACACGAGTGAGAATGAAATGAAGGGAAACACTCGCTGTGGAGGCAAATATATTGAAGCGATCCTCAAACATCTCAGAAACTGGGAGAGAGTGACACAGAGATGAAATACTGGGACACAATTGGTCTCTCTATCTGAAATGTCTCCCTTACCATATGTTAATGAGCAAATAAAGCTCCATATCCCATGGTATGACCATCTGATGTCATCATTTTACCATGTTAAAGACACAGTGCTTTACTGCATCACGCTGTCTCTCTCTCAGATCACCTTACAGTCTCTGTTCACAGCCAGACGACAGGTTACACACATACAGCAGGTTAAATCACAAACGCTGAAAGTCAATAGAAACACAAGATGATTTGAAATGTGAGTTAATCATGAATAACACTCTATACGCCGGCACTGGAGGAAATCACGTTTGGGGAATTGAGAGTTGAATCTATTTTTCACTGAAGGACAGAAAACACAAAGCAGAAGTTGTAAATCCGCTTCCCCATTGACGACGAGTCGCTCGTGTTTAATCTGCTCATCAAAAGCACTTTCAAAGATCTCGAGGTCACGTCTTTGTGTCTAACCAATGTCCCTCGGGTCTGAATGCATGTCTTAAATGATATCACACGCTTTATTGACAGTAAACGGCATAAAAATAGATTTTTGTGCAGTATTATTTATATATTGTAATGTTTAGAAATAGCTTTTATTTTAATATTTTCAATTTTAGATTTTGTGATACACTTTTGAATTAATATTAATATTTAATTTAGCTTTAATGTACCATCTGATGAAAAACTTTAAAGGTGAACTATATTCAGACAGGTTTCCCTTTCTGTCATTGGTCAAGCACAAAACATAGCCCCGCCCCAGACTCACACCATTGGTTGAGTCAATTTTACTGTGTCAGACCTGCTAAAACAAACTCTGCACTGCGAAATTACACACAATCACCTTTAATAATTTAAAAATACATTTTTTATTTAGTTATTTTATAGATTTGTTTAATGTTTTAGACCCCGAGAACAGCTTCTCCTTCTGTTTACTCATCCATTTAAGTGACGACTGCTCCTGAAGGTTTTGTGACGCAAAGAGAAAAGTTGTCGGCCAATGCTGATCATTAAAAACACTAAATATCATCATTATTTTGGCCTGAGTTATATATGAGTTCATCTTGATGTGAATATGTGCATGCATGTGTGTGTTACTGTAATTATTTGGCCGTGTCTTTGCGAGAGAGCCACCTGGTGAGCTGTTATAGGGGAGAACAGTGGGGTCATTGTGTGTGTGTGCTGGGTGATACAGGCTGAGTGACCCATTTAGGGGCCAGTCAACACACACACACACACACACACACACACACACACACACACACAAGAGCCCACTATGTGTAAGACATCTGGAGGGCCTCAAACAGACGAGCATGACTACATACAACTGCATGAAAAGATACACACACAGACAGACACTTAAACACACAAAGACAAGACAGACAAACACTCTCTTTCCCACAGTATATGTCACTTACACTTAAACATGGAATAGAAAAGATCCTACTAAAGGTTTTTCAAGCTAGTCGAACCTGTGGAAATGAACTGCAATTAATTCGCATCGTTGCATGTCTTATTTATTGTATTATGATGCATTTGTCATCGCTGCTTATCTCTGAACCTTTCATTCACAATCAATGCATCTCTTATAATATATGACAAATGCATAATTTTGTGCATATGAAGTTTTGGTAGTAAATATGCTAGTGTACTCCAAAAATGGACTGTATGGTCCATTGTCTCTCTTCTAAGACAATGGACCATATATGCAAATGCATATTTCATTTCTAGGAAAATGGACCTAAAGTACTGATGACTCATGTTGCATTTGCATATTGTAATCTTAATACATACTGCATACTGTGGCCCTGATAAGCCAGAAAAGACCCTGAGGAGATGCGTTTACAGAGACAGACATCACATTCCTCAATCTCTGCTCTTAACATCATCCTGTACTCCTCAAACACATTTCTCAGAAAGTACAAAGCATGTAGCAAACAAAAACATTATAGGTTTTCTCTGTGTATGCTCCGCACATGTACTATTTACTATATATATATATATATATATATATATATATATATATAGTATATATACTATATATATATATAAATATATATAGTATATATACTATAAATATATAGTATAGTACTATAAATAACTGTTAAAAAAAAAAAAAACGAAACAAATTTACACAGTAAAATACCATAAAACAATGGATTCTGGGTAATATTTGTCATTTTAAGAAAAGGCCACTTATAGGCCACTTTCTCAAAAATGACAAATAATATTACGCAGCATTCATTGTAATATACAGAATGCAATATACGATAAAAACAATGCAGTCTGGGTAATATTTGTCATTTTTCAAGAAAGTAACCTATAGGCTACTTTCTCGAAAATGACAAATATTACCCAGAATGCATTGTTTTCACGGTATATTACTGTTTCAATGGAAAAACTGTATTTTACTGTGTAAATTTGAAATTTGTTTTGTTTTTTACAGTTATATATATATAGTGCTGTCAAATGATTAATCATGATTAATTGCATCCAAAATAAAAGTTTGTGTTTACATAATGTGTGTACATGTATTTATTTAAGAAATATTTACATATGCATGTATATTTATATATTATATTTATATATAATTTATATTATATGTAAATATACATATTTTATATATGAATATAATATATTTTTGATAAATATGTGTGTTTGTGTGTATTTATATACATACACAGTATACACACATATTATGTAAACAAACTTTTATTTTGGATGCGATTAATCGCGATTCATCATTTTGACAGCACTATATATATATATATATATATATGTTCATCAGTCTGCATCCTTCACTGCTAATATTACTCACTATATATATTTACTATATATATATATTAAATATATAGAGAGAGTAATATTAGCAACAATGTGCAGATAAGTGTAATACTATGTGTTTTTGGTCACTGCCAGTCATGGCAGAATGTGGATTGTGAGTTTCTGCAGGTCACAGTGAAGGACACAGACTGATGAACAGATTGTGTATTGTGTAAGCCAGTGTAATCAAGGCATCATATCAGACTTCATATCAAATTACAGTAATGCTGAAATGCATCCGGGGCTGCTGGAGACACTCCTCGCTATAAGTTGTAAAACATGTGTTGTTCATTAAAGCGAGATCCCGCTCAAGTTTAGAAACATTTAAACCTGATGCACATTGATCAAAAACAACATCTAACATGTCACTGAACACCCTGCTGCGCAGTCCAGATATGTTTAGTCTGTAGACGGCGACTCACAATTGTTTACCTATCGAGAGAATAGAACAAAGACGGACTTTGGGTTAAACAAACAACGTGGAAAGTTCAAGGTCGTGACCCGCACACATCTCGTGGATCAGAGGTAGCGCTGTCACTTTGTTGTGACTGGTCTGCCCGAAAAACTCCAAACATTTGAGCTTCAAAGTGGGTTAAAACCAAGACATGTCGCTGGCATCTTGCTTTAGTTTCCTCCAGGAATGTAATCGGATTCAGTCCGGCAAAATAAATCAAATTTGCGGTTGCCGAAGCGGGTGGCTCGTTTTGGGTTCTGTATAATTAATTGACTTAATAAAACAAAACGTGTAAATTCACTAAACGATTTAGCTGGAATTATCACCGCTAATCACAGAGGATTACTAAAATTACTCATTGCATTTGCAACGACTGCCAGCGCTGTTGTGTTTCGCTGCAAATTCAAGGCAAAGTCCCAGTAGTACGAGTCGGATTTGAAGTTGCTGTTCACAGAATTCTGAACACATGCAGTCGGGATTTGCCTCTGGATATACTGTAATACTAAATGATATCATGGCCTCTGGATATAAACAACTGAGCTCAAGCACTTACGGTGTGTGCGTCTGAAAACAGACGCTCATCTTAGAAGGTGACATACTACAATATTTGCTCTGCTTTCAGCCTCTTATTTAAGTGTGCAAGTGTCATTCTAAACATCTAATGTGTCCTAACATCCTTTTTTTTGCAGATATTACTATGCATATTCTGCATGCATTTCCATAAATGTGCAGTAAACTGCCAGAATGCAATGCAAACAGGAAGTGATGTTGACTGTGCATTTAACATCTCTCTAATAACTTCCAAAAGTAGATCTTTTTACACAAAAGTGCATAAAAATGCAAAATACTGCTTAATATTAGAGATGCATGCATATGCATATAACTGCATGTCATTTGCTACATGCATCACATGCAATATAATGTGGTCGTGTGATAATTTTGCATACTGCTGCTGAAATGCATCTACTTTAGTCAGTTCCAAACCCAGCCAATGCCTCTACAGGTGGCAGCAGTTGTATGTCTTAATAAAGGCTAATCTTAGCAACAGAAAAAAAACGGAAAGAAACAGAAAGAAAGAAAGAGGGCAGAGGTCGACGTTCTATTAAGACTAATTTCACCACCACCAGCGTCTACCCTACACGCTAGACTTTCACTCAGGCTCGTAAATGTCTCGCTGCAGACCGGCCATATTTAGACAGGTTTTACACAAAGCTTTCTTCCTCCCACCACGAGGCCTTCGAAAGAACAAGAGACGCCTGCCGAGTAGAATGAGCGTCACTGAGTTAAAGAACATTAATACTTTAACTTTGCTTTCATAACTGTTTTCTGCTCTAATACGACCATGTTTTTTCTTGGTTGTACCTCATTTATCTCAGTTCATGGGTAGTATATCACCATCAGTACTGAGATAAATATATATATATGTGCGTGTGTGTGCATTAAAATCGTGTAAAAATTGTATGCAAAAATTTAAATAATATATAAGAAATTTTAGTTGCATTAAAAAACAAAACTTTTATGTAATTGTATGTAAATAATATATAGGATCAATTTAACTTGCATTAAAAGTTGCAAATTTAAGCTGCATTAAAAGTTGTATTAAGTTGCATGTAAGAATTGTATGCAATTGTATGTAAAAATGTAAATACTGTAATATATAGGATAAATTTTGGTTGCATAAAAAAACTGTATGTAAGTATATGTAAAAATGTAAATATTATATAGAATAATTTTAAGTTGCATTAAGAACCATGTAAAATTGTATCTAAAAATATAAATAATATATAAGATAAATTTTAGTTGAATTGTAAAAAGTGTATGTAACTGTCTATTAAAATATAAGAAATATATAGGATCAATTTAACTTGCATTAAAAATAATGTAAAATATGTAAAAATGTAAATAACACATAAGATAAATTTAAAAATCATGTAAAAATTTAAATAATAATAAAAAATCAGAAATGTAAATGTACTATAAGAGAATATATCATATGTATAATTTATAGTTTTACACATTAACAAAATTTTGTTAGTCGCACACCTAAAACAAGAAAAATCTAATTTTTGCTTTATTTTTAATGTCAATTTCTCGGAATAAGAGTAAAATACTGTAGAAATTGAGCTAATGTAAAATATATTGCAAGATATTAAAGCAATATTACGATTACGATTGAACTGTGAACATTTCTCAGGCTCTACTAATCATAAAACAGGAACTGCTCATATAAACCATAATGGCATGTTTTACTTTAATGCACTTCCCCATGAATATCTCCATTTCTGACTAAGAACGACACGTAAAGATGCTCTTAATGAGATGTATGATGTGGGGAATACAGATATTGTCTGTAAATCAAGGTCACAGGAGTAATCTGTGGAGTTTGAGTGTGATTTACTGGAGATGTGAGCTTATGATGACCGCAGTGGCTGTTTGAAGGGTTTTGAGCACCAGCTGTTACGCTTCTAATCCCACATTCTCTCTATCTGTTCTCCGCTCCGTCATGACCGCTGTCTCTGCTTTTCTTTTTTTACTTTATTGCATTTTGCATGTCCTTATCTCACTCCATCTGTCCATTCTCACATTCATGCCACTGTCTCTCTTTCACTGCTTTTTGAACTCAAACCTGTATGATATTCTACTGTGGAACACAGAAGGAGATGTTTAGCACAATGTTCATGTTGATCTTTTACATACAGTACAGTGAAAGAAGACAGTGATATTTTGTCATACAAAAGCATCATAACAGCAGTCCATACGACTCATGCTCTATATGTTTAATCTTCTGAAGTCACACGACAGCACTGACTGATGAACAGACCACAAGATGTGAGTCACTAAACAATCTCATCTGATTTCAAATCACTTCTTAATCTCATTTTCACTTACAAATAACAAACTCTGAGTGACTCGTACTTGAATTTATGAAACAAATAGCATAATTTTTTATTTATTTATTTTTATATTTTAAACATATTTTTGTATTTAGCCGTTTAAATTTGATATTATTTAAATTTTTACACACAATTCATGAACTCAAATTTATCTTATATATTTGCATTTTTACATACACTTACATACGTGTTTTACGCTATTTTCAATGCAAATTAAACTGATCCTATATATTATTTACATTTTTACATACAATTTTTACATGTTTTACATGATTTTTTTAATGCAAGATAAATGGATCATATATATTATTTACATTTTACATGCAATTTTTACATGTTTGGAATTATTTTTAAATGCAAGTTAAATTGATCCTATATATTATTTACATAAAAACATTTTTTTTTTTTTACATTTTTGTAATGAAACCAAAATTTATCTTACATATTATTTGCATTTTTACGTACAAATGTATACAATTTTTCCATGCAACTTAATACAACTTTTAATGCAACTTAAATTGATCCTATATATCATTTACATTTTTACAAATAATTTTACACGATTTTTTAACGCAACTGACATTTATCCTACATATTATTTACATTTTTACAAACAATTTTACATGATTTTTAATGCAACTTAGATTTATCCTATATATTATTTACATTTTTACATAGAATTACAAACAATTTTTATGTTTTCTTATATATTATTTCTTATATATTTCTTATAATTTCTCATATATTATTTACATTATTAAACACAATTTTTCCACGATTTTTAATGCAACTTACATTTATCCTATATATTATTTACATTTTTACAAACAATTTTACACGATTTTTAATGCAACTTACATTTATCCTATATATTATTTACATTTTTACGTAGAATTACAAAAAAAAATTTTGTTTTTAGTACACCTAAAATTTCTTATATATTATTTACATTATTAAACACAATTTTACACAATTTTTAATGCAACTTAAATTTATCCTATATATTATTTACATTTTTACATTAAATTTTTACGTTTTTTTAATGCAACCAAAATTTTTCCTATATATTATTTACATTTTTACATAAAATTGCATACCATTTTTACATGCAACTTAATATAATTTTTAATGCGAATTAAATTTGCAACTTTTAACACAACTTAAATGTGTCCGTTTCTCTCACAAAGCATCATATGACTGCAGAAGACATATAGCGCACAGGTCACATGAACTACTGCTATAATGCTCCTCAGCTTTCATTGCACAAGAGCAGCGTGAACATCTGGCTAAACATCTCCTTTTGTGTTTTACAGACGAGAGAAAGTCATACGTGTTTGGACCGACACGAGGGCAAGTAAATGATGACAGAACCTTGATTTGTGTGTGAACTCTCTCTTTAACACAGATATTATTATGTGTTCTTTGTGTGTGTTTGCGGTACATGAAAGCTCTACCCCACGCATGCCCTCTGGGCTCTGGCATACATCCACTGTACTCCCTCAGCCTCTTTCTTCTCCTTCTCTCCATCTAAGCTTAAGCACACAGCATCCACACAGTGTCGTTCTCCGGGTGAAAGACGGCAGCTTTTCAGACACTTTTGATGCCTGATTTACCACGGTATTCCACACTAAAAGATTTCATATACAAAAACAGAGAAAGCAACATCATAAAACACGCCATACACCGCGGCCTATCTGTAAAACAGACACTCGGGGACGGGTTATCTACGCTTGTTGAATGCTTTACACACAATACACTAGTATGGTAACACTAGATGGTGTGGAAATCAGTGCCAGCCATCTCATTTGAATCACTGTGTCTATTGTACGCAAACACTAACTGTCTTTTGCATGTATTTAAAGTGTTCAACATCATATAACATGGAGACTATACTGTTTGCACTAGCAAAACATCAGTGCATTCAAATCACTGAATAAATATCCATCTTAGCAACAGCAACCGCCCAAAACACAGCGACTTTTGCACATTCAAACACCACTTTGCTCAGGAAATGCATGAAACTAGTTGATTTAACAAACATGCATGCAATACTTGAGTCAAAAGGTTTTGGTAATCTAGGATTATAATCTGCATAATTTTGCATCTTTTTCTGCGCATTTCATTCAGCCAGCCAGAGAGTGAATTTGGCCTGAAATGGTTCTGAAAAAGCCTGAGCTGATTTGACAGGACAAGTACACAGGAAAGCTATTACTGCGGCTGGTGTGAAGAGAATAGACTCCACGGCTACATTTGCAGATGGTTTTTTTTCTTCAATGATTTCCTCTCGCTCTCTTCTCGTGTTAATTTCACCTCGAGCTGCACGAGACTCTTTATCTCACAGCATTTAAAGCTGCAGCACTGTATGCACCCTCAGTGTTTGTTTAAGGATGTGAGCTCACGCCACTGCGGCCATACTGGACGAACGATCTGAGACCATGGCGAGGTGAAATTAAGTCATATTTAGGAAAGCGTAGAGAGCCTAAACAATGTTAATTTTAGTTTTACTGCATGTGATTATATATTAACCACAATCTCAGCGCGATCTCATTCATATTTAGGCAGTAGGTATGTGTATATGCATTGTGCACATGATCATTTCTGTATTTGAATAGACACTTTTAAAGTCCCCCTGTGGTGAAGATCAAGTTTTGAATGTTGTTTATATGTCTATGCGGTGTTTTTAATATGCTTTAAGACAACCATGTGCAAATTCATCAGTCAACACCATTGCTGGGTATTTTCTCAAAAACCCTGCCCGTTTCCTACCATCACAAACATGTGACCAACCCTGTCAATGAGAGGGCGGGGCTTTTCTCCACTTCCTCTTCTTCTTCTGAATCAGTTTCTGGTTCAAACGATTATGATTGAATTAAACCAATATTTCCACTTGCCACGTTGTGTAGCGCTTACTACAGTTGAGCGAGTGGATCAGGTAATCCGAGCTGGTGTGATTGAGTGGAGGCGGAGACTAATTTGCATGTTCATGAATCTGCGTATACTAAATGAAGCAACGGTGTCGGGTTATATTCAAGGTATTTTAAGGCATGAAGAAATTATTTTCACTGGAAAAAAATATTTAAATATGTCATTTTGAATATCAAGGATGTTTTAAAGGATAAAATTTATCTTGTATATTAATTACATACATGTTTTACGTTATTTTCAATGCAAATTAAATTGATCCTATCTATCATTTACATTTCTACATACAATTTTGGCATGTTTTCCTTTTCCTTTTCCTTTTTTAATGCAAGATAAATTGATCCGATATATTATTTACATACAATTATATACAATTTTTACGTTTTTTAATGCAACTAAAATTTCTTATATATTATTTAATTTTTACATACAATTTTTACATATTTTACATTATTTTTAATGCAAGGTAAATTGATCCTATATATTACTTACATTTTTGCATATACTTTTTACACGTTTTTAATTCATCTTATAGATTATTTATATTTTCACATACAATTTTTACACCGTTCTTAATGCAACTTAAATTTATTCTATGTTATTTACATTTTTACATAAAATTGCATACAATTGCAAAAATCATTTAAATATGTCATTTTGATTATCAAAGATGTTTTAAAGGATAAAACGATTAACCTACATCAATGTACAGACAGCACCTAAAATATAAACTTTTAAGTATAAACAACTTTAGAGAATTACAAATCCGTGCAAATCCCCAGTAATTGCGCAACTCATCAATAAATGATGCAACTTTGTCACAGAAAAACCTTTTAGCGATAAATTAAATCCAGATGTGTAATAAAGTCATTTACACTCTGAATTTAATTCTCTTCAAAGCTGAAACATTGCCATTGTTGGCACCTATATGTGCCATACAATACCTATGAATATTAATGAGATGATGTAGGCATTAAAAGCTGGAACAAACCAAGTTCTCTCAGACTCGAGGGGGGTCACAGAAACAAAGCATCAGTATTTGACAGCAAAGCGCTTCAGGAAGAGCTCAGGAGCGAGTGGGCCGCTCCGGCCTCTTAAAATTCCTGAGGTCTATCTGAAAACAGAGATACGGTCGTTGTGTTCTTGTTTTTAGAACAAGGCCTCTGTTTTTCCCTGACTTGGCTCTTTCCATTCACTGGTGGTATGAAGGGCCTCTGGAGTCTCTAAAAAGGGTCCGTGTTTATTTGCACATGTCTGTCATATGATTTTCTCATGTTAAGATGAGGCATTTGCACTAATGCTACGATATGACCCTGGAGAGCCACATCGGAGCACTTGTTTTTAGCAAAATAACCAGGCAAAAAAATTATATTTACCCGAGTTGTGAGTTTTCAGTCTTGACTGAAATTGATAAGATGAAAAAACGTGAATTCTGCCGAACGGTTAAATGCCAATAATAAAAAAACAACTAACTTCATAATTATGCATTACTGTAGCTCAAACTGTAGAGCGTTGATGCCAGCAACGCCTAGGTCATGGGTTCGATTCCTAGGGAATGCATGAACTGAATGCAATGCAAGTTGCTTTGGATGAAGGCATCTGCCAAATGCATAAATGTAACTGATGCATAGTTAGGACAACACAATAAATCAGTTTATCCCGTAAATTTTGGTCCAAGATTAAGCAAAACTATGCAAGGTAAAAAGACTAAATTAAATGCAAGGATAAACATGCCAGGGAATGCATGAACTGCGTAAATCTTGAGTCGAAAGCATGTAAAAGTAAAGCAAATGTGCATTTTGTGCAATGAATTATTGGCTACCAAGTGCATGCAAACATAATTCACAATTTTCCTACTCATGTCATGTTAAACACATATTTGCCTACTTTTGTACAATAAGCAGTTCTGGTCGTCACTTGTACAGTCTGAGTCACCAAGCAAAACTGCAGTAGGAAACTCTGGTTTAACGCATCACTATAAATAAACGTTTTTTGCTTAAACTCTGCAAGCTTGCTTCATAGTTTCCAGCAAAAATCTGGCACTGGGAAAGGCAGAGCCTCATTAAGAGTTTATAACCCGACCACAATATCAATAGCGTGGATAAAAAAGGGACAGAAAGATTACAGTAAGACCCGGCTTACAGCGGCGAGCGGCTCGTGCCTTTGAAATGTCAAGAGGAAGGAGGAGGTGAACCCATCACGAAACTCATTTAAACACTCGTACCTGGAACGCCGCAATACAAATATTCTGCTGCACTTTCGCCCTCCAGGTATATTTAAAACATAAACGCTGTATATGTCTCTCTCTGTCTGTGAAATGGAAGGGCGCAGACCGGTGCAACGATTTCCACACGCGAGCTTAGTCAGGCAAAAATATCCCGAAAACAGGAGCCGTTTCGATAATCTGTGACTTTACGCGGCGTCTCACGCCTCCCCCTCTGTTTCCTAATCTCGACCGACAGCAGGCGAACAAATTAGGAGCTTTCAAAAAGAATGCCTGCAAAAAATAATTAAGAAAATATTTTTAAACAAAGTTGGTCGCAAGAATCAAAAAAACACGTCTGGTTGGTCCAAACTGAAGCGTCGTCTGGCTTTGCTGATTAGCTGTCTTTAAAAAAACTTAATTATGAAAGCGTTAAGAGATGCTGCCAAAAGCCGCCTGACGAGGAGGACCCGGTTGAGACCAGCTGTGAGCGGCAGCAATGGCACTTACAGTATAATTTGAAGTTTACTCTCCGCCATAACCGCGTCTGGAAAAACAAACAGTTTATCTCGTTCTCACCACGGGTCAGAGGTTCAGAAAAGCGCTGCACTGTAAAATGGCTGCAAACTCACAGGGGGTTTTTAAGTTCCTGTGGTTTCAAATAATTGCAAACATGCTGCCAACAGAGACTGCGCTTACAGTAACTAGTGGCTTATGCTAACTAGCAGCCCTGTAGTTTAGTATTTTGGTGAGATGTCATCAGTTCAAAGCTGAAATGCAATAATACCTGCAGTTATTCTATCTTAAGCACACTAGAAATGCGTCCCTCCAGATCTGCAGCCAATTAGGACTACTAAACGATTACAATACAAACACACACTGACTGTGTTTACTAGTCATGGGTTTACCAGCCTGAGGCGCTTTATCCTGAGGCAGGCGTTCCTTTAATCTACCAGCCCGAAACCATACGGCCCACCGGAGAGAGAATCACAAAGCAACATCTCAGTTGTTTCTCCTAGAATGCAATCTTCTTTTGCTTTTTGCTTTTGCATTTTCTGCTAAATAATGAGTTGGCTCAACAGTTTGCATCAATTTTTTGAGTTATGACAACTTTGAGTGAATTTACGTTCACCCAACAAGCTACATAGAGGAACTTGTAGTTTAAACATAGATTTTTAAGTTGATTACCCAAAAAAAGTTGTAGTCCTGGAACCAATTAATCTTATCTATTTCAGTTCAAATCCACAGCTATCACAGCACATGCTAACATAACTTATTTAACATGTACATTTAATGAACGAATAAGATGTCACTGGCATTAGCGCAGTCATTGCTTATAGATTCAGTGTTTACCTTCATGTTTCTACTCTTCAACACAAACTTTTAAATGTCAAACATAACAGCATTAAACAGGTCTTTCCCTTCACTAAAAACAAATGAATTAACACTTAATTTTAACATTTATTATCCTTGTTCGTTCCTCTGCAAAGCATGTTGGGAACTAGAAATCCACTAATTTCTGAAGTTATCAAGACAATTTCATTAAGTTACTACAACCTAATTTTAAAAAAGCCATTTAACACAGAAATTTGAGTTTAAATTACAGAAGATATTAAGTTAATGTAATGATCAACATTATTATGTCAACAGAACTCAACAAAATAATGTTTGCAACTTAAAAGGTTTAATTAAAACAATAAATTTGATTTTTTTTACTTGCAACCATGCATTTATTAAGTTGTGGTAACAGGTCCCCTGAATTACTTTTTAGAGATCTCGAAAAATGTCTCAAGTCACATTTATTTCATACAGTGCAGATTGTTTCGAAAGAGCTTCACAGAAATAAATATGTGGCAAAATAATGAAATTACTTCAATTTCAGCTCTAAAGCGGCTCTACTGAAGACATTAATCATTATTTAGCTCAATTTAGTGCTTTTGCCAAGATAAAATTCAGCATGAACTCAAATATTTCTCATTAAATTCAGCGATATACTCTTACTGCACGGCAACTATTTTCTCATTTATTTCTTTGTATTATTTCTCTAATTTCAGGTGAAATGAAATATGTGAAACGCAAGTAAGTAAAGGGACATGGTGATGGAAAAAATATGAGATGGGAGGGAAAATAAAAAATATATCAATGCTTTAGCGTTCTCTCGAAAATGTTTTGCTTTCACTCGAAAAGAACTCAAAACATTTGCGAGAGAACGCAAAGCACTGACATATAATTTTTCCTCCCATCTCATATGTCCCTTTAGGGCCTCCGTAAGTAACTCGTTAACCACTTCATTTTAGTTTTTCTGAGAAATTAGGTATATAGAGCTTCAGATCTCAAAAATATCTCCCACAATACTCAGATTTGCCCTGATAAAGTGTGCAATCAAACTCAAAATTGATTCAAATACTTCTCATCAAAGATCTGCATTCATTTTAAAGCTCTATTTTCAAGAACTATTTTCTCATTTATTTAGTTGTATTATTCCTCTAATTTCAGGAGACAAATATGTGAAAAACTCCATTGAGCTTCACAAAACAAACCTCTAACATCTCAGTTGTTTCTTGTACACAGAAATGAAAATAGATGGAGAGCAAATTGAGACTTCTTTTGCTTAAAGTTTCAGATCTCAACAATGTCTCAAATATTGCTCAAATTCGCTGAGATAAAGTGTGCAATGCTGCGATCACTTTTACAAAGATCCACATTAATTTCAGGAGAAATATCTGAAACGTATGCAAAAACTCCAGAGCTGTGAAAGAGCAACCGCTGAGCAATAAACACACATATTTAAACACAACAAATCCAGTTCCTGTTTGTTCCTAATTCAATTTATTCCCTTATTAAATCTTTATAATCCATAATGTCTGCATTTCCAGCGGCGTTTCTCTGGCTCAGACCTTTCCTAAATGCTTCCTACCTTCCTCTGAATGAGTGAAACGATACCAAATTGCTTTTCCAACATGCGGTCGGCTTGATAAAGACAGCCGTCAGTTCCTCTGCCATACTTTCTTTATGGTCTATGTGATTACGAACTGCAACCCACACTCTCTTCCAATCTGTCACGCAGCCGAGAGAGAGAGAGAGAGAGAGACGGGCCAGATTCCAGTGTCTTTGTGTCAAAGATTAGGAGCTGGAATGGAGAACTCACTGTTTGCTCTGGGATCGTACATTATCCCAACTACAACAACACAAAACATTCCTCATCAGTTCACGCACCCGCACACATCCCGCAGGATAATTTCATGCCTGCTCAGAGCTCATATTTTTGACTTCGTCTCAGAAGTTTCTCCTAAAATAACTACAAAATAATCACAAATGACTTAATATACGTTGAAACAATTTTCACTCAGAAATTGCTTGCAGATTTCACACATAAATACAAATAAACAAATTTAATTAAACATGAAATTAGTATTAGTACTCCAATAACCTTTATTTACACCTTCAAAAAAATCTATTTTTTTTACAGTGCAGCATGATTATAGATCTATAAAATGAATTTGGAGGGCAGCTCAGGTCACATGATGAGAAATAATTGAGCTCATACTGAGATCGATGACTTTTAATTGCAGACAAATCTGTGCACACTTTGAAACACTCTTTTGAAACTCTAAAGGAGACGTTTCGAAAAATGCGTTTCGCCTGTAATTTAATGCATTTCAGATTGAAACATGATATTTAACAAGAATTGATCGGATCGGGAAAAGTGGGCGTTACATACCAGAAAGGAGTCATGTGATTTAAGGGGCGGGACTTGTGACATCAGCTAAAAATGAACATTGTTTTGGAGATTTTGCACATTTTATTGAAGAAATCCTGTATAATTGTGCAAAATAAAACCAAAAACAAGTATTAAATAAATAGAGGCCATTTTAATTTCATGTAGAATTTAAAGGGACATTTCACCCAAAACTCAAAATTCTTCATCATTATAAATATATCATAATATATCATAATATCATAATATATATATTGACTATTATTATCATAATATATATATATATATATACTTCACTTACATATGTGTGTGTGTGTGTGTGTGTATATTTAATATATAACATAGTATATTATATATATAAATAAATATATTTATATTATCACACATATATACATATATACATACATAAATGAATGTATACATACATATATTTATATCATATATACAGTATATGATATAAATATATGTATGTATATATATATAATATAAATATATATATTTATTTATTTTATATATTTATTATATATATAGTATGTATGTTTATATATATGTATATTAAATATAATAGTAATATAAATAATATAAATGTATGTATATAATATATATATATATATATATATGATATAAAATTATAAATATATATAATAAATAAATATATAAATAATTTAAATTCTATATATTGTGTAAAATGAAACTAGAATCATGCATTAAATAAATAGAGTCCATTTTAATTTCATGCAGAATTTTGAGGGACCTTTCACCTAAAAAACACCTAAACCCGTACGATATAAAAAGAAGATATTCTTAGAAATATGTAGGTGTTTTTGTTGTTGTTGTTTTGTTTTACAATGGAAGTCAATGCGCTCCAATGTTGTTTGGTTCCCAAAGTCCTTCAACATATCTTTTGTGTTCTGCAGAAGAAAGAAAGTCATACGAGTTTGGAACGACATAAGGGGGAGTAAATGATGAATGATGGGGTGAATTATCCCTTTAACCAAGTCTCCGCTTGCTCTCAATTGAATCAAATGGCTTAGTAGGAAAAACAATTATTAAAAGTCTCATTTGTGGTTTTTCTTTAAAGCGCGGTTTACAGGCCTTGAAGCCACTCAAAAGGCGTTCAACCCTGGTTTAGAAATATGAAATGATCGAGAGACTCATTGTTTAGTAGATGATCTGTGATAAGAGTCGGACACTTATGAAGAGAGACACAGTCACAGGTCAAGAGACAACCCGCGCTCAACTAAACAACATCAGTTCATGCCTTCCTGTTAATTACACTGGAAATGTTCAGGGTCGTGAAGCTCACTCTTTATGTAAATGGTGCGTTTCTATTCTGAACTGTCTCTCGTCTTGTGCACTCTGTGCGACACTGGTCAAAGCTTCAGTTCCTGAGAATGCAACACATTTGAGTCCACAGATGAGTAAGAGAAACACTGGAGGAGTCTCACACATCGTTACGACGCTCAAAGTTCAATGCAAAGAGAGATATTACAGAAATCGCTTTTTAAGGACTACAACAAATGGCTGGTAGAGACTACAACAAGCTTCTTCCCGGGTTGGTGACATCACGAACAGCAAAATTTACATAAACCCCGCCCCCGAGAACACACAACAAAGAGGGTGAGGCCATGTTGGGCTGCTTTAGAGAAGAGGAAGAGTTGTTGTAGTAGAGTGTTGTTGTCATGCCGTCATTTTACACCGGACTGCTTCACAAACGAGGGTCAATTCAACACAAAAGATTAACATGACGGCACATGCTAGTCGATGAGTTGAATCAACTCCACAGCAACTACATAAATTTATCCACTAACCATTCAGAAACGTCTAAAAGTTGTAACTTCTTCCTGAGTCTCTCCATCAGTGTCGACTCCGGTTTGAACAATGTAAGGCTGAAAACTTTTGTCATTTTGGCTGCGTGAGATTCTCCAGCTTTGTTGTTGTTGAGCGACCGAAGCTTGAGCTGTTAAAGCTCCGCCCTCTTCTGGAAAGGGGGCAGGAGCAGCAGCTCATTTGCATTTAAAGGGACACACACAAAAACGGTGTGTTTTTGCTCACACCCAAATAGGGGCAAATTTGACAAGCTATAATAAATGATCTGTGGGGTATTTTGAGCTGAAACTTCACACACACATTCTGGAGACACCAGAGACTTATATTACATCTTGTGAAAGGGGCATTATAGGTCCCCTTTAAAGTCTCAGGGCTTGATTTTGTCCGTGGAGAATCGATTGGATGGTTGTGGTTTGCTATTGGTGGATCTCATGTGAGTGACAGGTTGCCCCGCCCTCATCATCAGAGATGTCGCTGCAAGAGGGAGGGGAAGTTATTCTGATTCAAGATTATGATGCACATGAATTTTTAAAAATAATGATGTGCACGGATAAATAATTTAGAATAAATACTGCATTTCATGGAGACTTTAGGTGTGCGCTGCATGAATGTGCACTTCTCAGGGCGGTCGGGGTGACTCTTCTCAGGGGCCCCGGGCTCGTGGTGAACAGGACCTGAAGCCGGCGAGCTCTAGCACTGTTTGCTCAGGACGTGCCACAGGACACTAAGACAACTGCTTGTGTTTGCCCAGCCTCTCTCTCTATACAGCTGCTGCATTCCAGCGCGCCCGCCGTATTCCCGCTCTATTTATTTATCTCATGTCTTCTAGTTTAACGTATGGAATCAACAATCTTGTACATTCAGTTCTCAGAGTCATCATGTGTGGACTAGAAATACACATTACACAACATCACTCATATCTGCTCATGTCCGGGTCATATTTCACCCTAAAATCAATAGAGAAATAAGTGATTGCATTTTGCTTATAGAAAACGAAGGGGAAAAAATTGCTTATGGAATTATTTATATACATATATATATTTATTTATTTATTTTGTTTATTTATTTATTTATTTATTTATCAGGATACATACATTTTTATGATCATATAAATAAAATGACATAGATTATATAATATATATTATAAATAAATATATAAATATATATACATATATATATATATATATATATATATATATAATATAATAATATATTACATAATTATTATATTAAGTAAAATATATTACTATTTATATATTACATTTAAAAGAAAATTATATATATATATATATATTTTTTGTTGATTTATCTGGAAAAATGATTAAATAATATATATATTTATACATACATTTTATGATCATATAAATAAAATTACGTTTAACAAATAATAAAATGACATAGATTATATATAATATATATATATATATATATATTATAAATATATATACATATATATAATATAATAATATATTACATAATTATTATATTAAGTAAAAGATATTATTATTTATATATTACATTTAAAAGATAATTATATATATATAAATTATATTGATTAAAATATATTATTTATATATTAAAATTAAAAAGGAATAAATAATTATTTATATTATCATATAAATACTACTGCAAAAATAATAAAATGACGTATACATTTGTTCTAAATAATACATATTTGTTTTAATACATTTAAAATTATATATATATATGTATATATATTACAATTATTATATTAATTAAAATATATTATTTATATATATAAATTTTAAAAATAATGATGTATTTATATTATCATATATATAATATTATTATATAATTATTATAATAATTTAAATATATTATTATTTATATAAATATTACATTTAAAAACTAACATAAATATTACTACAATAATGCAAATCTACAGAATTTCCATCGAGAGTAATGAAAAATACAAAAATTCTCAAAAAGGAAACAAATTAAATACATTTTTGTATTACAATGGAATGGCTTCATTACTAAACTATTTCTTTTTTTTTTTTTTTGGTAGGGTATGACATGTGATTGGTGGGATTCACCAAGTCATGAGGCTGGATGTAATACGGGAAGACACATTTAAAAACACTAGCGGTGCGACGATCTGCCTCAAATCCCACAGGGAAAAGGTAGTTGGTCACAGCTGAGTTCATTTTGCAAGTTCTGTGGTATTTTCTCCGTTAGCGATTAGCTTTAGCTTCTCTTCAGCTCGCTCAGGTGGGCCCGTCGGCCTGTCAAACTGCCACATAATCACAGCCCAAACAATATCAGCAACTTCCAGGCCTTGTCAAAGTTTCCTGCATTTACAGCTCATAAAAAAACTTCCACGAAATGTGTTTTTGCAGCCCTGCCCCCACGCGTTCTGCCTCGGCCCTCGCTGATGCTTTAAAGTCCTGAAGAGAGAGTCGATTTCACACTGTCAAGCTGTGTTTTACCTTGTATACTGTATTTATACACATTGTGAATGATTAATCGGTGCACATTATTCCATGTTTGACTTGAAAAGTTTCTTTGCAGTTGCATAGTGCTAATATTTAGGTATATTTTGGTCCTGTTTCTGTTTCAAAACGACTTCTGAATGGCATTTTGAGGTGGTTTTGACTTTCCCTTCTCACCTTAAGCTCACAACTACTTCCCAATAAAGATTTCACGTTATCATAATCATTATTTTTTCACACAGTTCACATGTATCGGACCCTCATTATCAATGCCGCAACAATCCTACAGATTTAGCAAGCGCTTTGTGCTTTCATAACTCATTTCCAGCAGCGCCTTGCAAGCCGGACGAAGTGCTTTCAGTAAGATGAGCTCAAATGCTTTCACTAAAACTTTTTCTGCGGGTCTCTGTAGAAAGCCGCAGATGAGCGAGGTGACAGGTCCACAATGAAGCCGAGTCCGCTAAAAATAATCAGTGAGTGCTTTCATTGTATTTATGTAACACTTCCTTTAAAAACCCCCACAGCAGGACGGCAGAACACCTCCAAAGAAACAACATTAGTTAGTCATTGAGAAACGCTCAATTTAGAGACAAAAATAGGCTTTTTATGGGCCTCTATTTACTTGTTCCTGGCCTAAATATGAATGGTTTAGTAGTGCATGTTATTCCAAAAACAAACTCATCAAAAATAACATCAAAATTACTCTCCTTTTCAGATGATATCATGCTTATGCAATAAAGTCTAAAATGGATCAAATCAATAACGATAGTATAATAAATATGGTGAATTTTCACCTTAACTAGAAACCCTTTGTTCATGCACACAATCTTTGAATAAAGGTCACATTTGCTGACATAAAACAAGAAAACAAAATCAGCCTGATCTGCCTCAAACCGGCGTCTGATGTCAAAAACATCCGGATGGGGTTTATGCAGGAAATTAACTGTATATGCATCTGACCAATAGAGACAACAGCAAAATGAATGCATCATTCAGACCCGAAATCCAAATTGTCTGCACACATGTGCAGCAGGGGTTAAAACACTTCCTGACCAAAAAGAGACAAACTGAAAACCACACACACGTGGGTGACAAAGAAACTGTGCGAACTCTGCGATGCCATCCTGTTTGGTTTAGGTTCAGCTGCCACAAAGATATTTCCTATTTCAAACTTACACAAGCAGCCATTTTATGACGAGATATAAAACAATCGCTCGATTGCCTGCTGGGAAGTGCAATTAATGCATCTGTACATACAGTTAAGAGTTAAACAGCTACGCTCTTGTTCTCATTCTGAAAACCATCCGTCAACAATCCACCGGCTTTGAGTTCTGAACCACGCCGAGTGCACTAGAACAATAAACTTCTGTCTTTCAAAGTGGCGATCAGAGTGTGGCAACATCTGGCGGCGGGACTCATTTTTGGGTCTCCAAACCGCTGACTGACAATTATGGTTGGCTGAGAAATAATGCATCCAAGAACTTTTTTTTTCACCATTACAGACCACCTGATAAACAGCGCATGCATGCACCCTGCCAGCCCCCTCATCCCGTTCACACAGCCAAAATGACATGGTATTTGTGTACGTGCATTTGGGGGTGCAGCTACTGCCGAGCCCACCACATCCTGAAGGGGGGTCTCGGGTGGCGGGTGGACCCGTGCGCCACAGCGTACCGCCGTTTCTGTAAGGCGCTGACGGGTAGGAAACACATGCCCCACATCAAGCACTGACAGGTTCTGATCAAAGTGCCCTGAAGCCCTGCGGGGGATTTGAATTAATGTCTTCCAGTTTGGTCTTATTTTTCGTCGGTTCATTTTGAGGTCAAATTACAATGTGTTCTTTAACATGGGCAGTAAATTCGAATGCAGATTAATTGATCTGTTCTACTAACCCTTATATAGAACTATAGGGTTCTATATATAAGGAGAAATTTCTTAAATGATTCGATAATTCTTTCATTTTTTTTATTTTTTCTAGTGATAAATATGTTTATGTTTACGAGCTGTTTCATTCATAAAATTTAATTGAAATAAATTGATTAATTAAAACTAAATGATCCCATGATGGAACCTCTAAAAGGTATATATGAAGCGGTTATATTTATATAGGCGGTGCAATTATTTTAATTTCTCCAATTTAATTAGAACTATTGGAATAAATTCTTTGGTAACACTTTACAATAAAGTTTCATTTGTTAACATTAGTTAAGTTAACATGAACTAACAATGAGCAATACTTCTACAGCTACACAAACATTTACACAAAAAATGCTGGGTTAAAAACAACCCAAGTTGGGATGAAAATGGTCAAACCTGGCAATTGGGTTGTTTTAACCCAGTGAATGGGTTGTTTTAACCCAGTGGTTGGGTTAAATGTTTGCTCAAACTGCTGGTCCGTTTTATTTAACTCAACTATTGTTTAAAAATGACTATATGACTGGCTTAAAATGAACCCAAAATATGTTGGAAATTAAAAAAAATCAGACACATGATTACTAGAGGCAACAATAATAATCAAAAGGTGAATATTTATTAATAAGCAGTTTAATAAATGTTTATTGTTCAGTTATTATTCATTAAACTTATTAATAAATGTAAATTTCCAACATACTTTGGGTTGTTTTCAAGCGTGCAATACAGTAATTTTTAAACAACAGCTGAATTAAATAAAACTACCCAGCAGGTTGGTCAAACATTTAACCCAACCGCTGGGTCAAAACAACCCATTCACTGAGTTTGTCCATTTTCAACCCAACTTGGGTTGTTTTTAACCCAGCATTTTTTAGGGTGTACATTTTAAAGATCCATAGTTGTATTTTAGCTAATGCACTGTGAACTAACATGAACATTTTATTAACTAATATTAACTAAGTTTAATAATAAATGCTTTAAAAATATATAGTGGTTCATGTTAGTTAATGCATTACCTTTTTGTAAAGTGCTACCAAATCTTCTAGTTTCACCTAAATTTAAATTAGTTTAAATGTTTTATTTCTTTGATAACACTTCACAATAAGGTCTTAATGCATTATCTTTACAAATCTAATTGTTCATTGTTTGTTCATGTTAGTTCACAGTGCATTAACTAATACTTCTGATTTTAAAAAAGTATCAGTAAATGCTGAAATTAACTTTGACTGAGATTACTAAATGCTGTATTCATGTTAACTAATACAGTAATCTAATGTTAACAAATTAAACCTTTTTGTAAAGTGTTATTTCTTTTCACAATGCACAATGTTCTAAATAAGAAAAAGCGTCTTTTAGTTCCCATGCAGCAAGCATGTAATAATTCAATTATACGACTGTATTAATTTTACATAAAGTCACTGGCACTTTAGCCATTTAGTTAAATGCAAATGCTCAGTTGGTTTTATCTTTATGTACACAGCTTGGTCCCAAAAAAGTGTGCGATTCTTTTACAGCATAAATGACACAACGCCTACACAACTTTCTCCCAATTAGTCTCAACTGAAAAAAAACAACCTAAATGCTCTAATTAAAAGTCAAGATGAAAAATGTTGTTCTCGACATACTGTATTTCTGAGTGAAACTGAACATACAATAAAAAACTTAATTCTATCCACTGGGAATTGATTGGATGGTGAAAAGTGGGTGTATCATTGAGACAGTGGTTGGATTGGACGGAAAAGAACAGGATTAGCGACGTCGACTGAAATGGAAAGTCGTTTAAAAGGCAAAGCAAGTTATTGCATTTTGATGAAAGATTAATAAGAAGGCATTTTTTCTCCTTTATAATAACTTGCAGTTATAAATCATCCACAATAAGATCATGTACATGCTCTTAGAAAATAAATAAAGTCAATTCTGAATCACCAAACCACAGCCGCAGAAAAATCCTGACACAAACTCCTGTTCACCTGAAGGGATGATCACACATTTCTAGATTCACATCATCCAGCAGGTGCTAAACTCGACCTCTTTAACGTTGGCCGTATCAGCGAGTGTCCCAGAAGTCTCTGCAGCTCTCTTTCCCCCGCGGACAGGCATCGTTATTATTTACCGGCTGCATTACTGAATCAGTTGCTATTCACCATGCAGCCAGCAGCCATTCAGCGCGTCAAACCTCCAGCGCTCTCTCTCTCTCTCTGCCAAGGCCAATTAGTGCGCTGCTGCGCTGCACCCCCACAGCTACTGACAGCGCTTCACAAAACGCCAGCTACATTTACTGCATTACTGTCGGAGTATGTGACTGGGCTGCAGACGCTTTTATACAGGATACTGGGGAAAACAAAACAAAAAAAAATGCTAAGTAATTTTTGCACAGTGGTCACCCAAAGAGTTTTACTGTCAGCTAAAACAAACGTACGGTGATTATTAATGTCCCAGGGCGTAGAAATCACGATATAACTGTGGGGTAGTAGTGGAACAAAAAAGATTTTTCTAAGATTCTGATACCAATCTGGAGAGCAATATAATGCTACGTAAGCTATATATGAACAAAACCAATGGTGTAGGATTTACTTTGACACTATTTTCACTCAGAAATTGCTAGTACATTTTTACAAATAATTACAAAGAAAGTAACACATTAAATTAAATGTAAAATAGTAAAAAGAAATAAAGACTAAAATGATATTTTCTTGTAAATCCTACTCTAATAATCTCATCAACTTTACAGTATATACACACACTGTGAAAAATGATTTTTGAGACAAATGTGTATATATATATATATATATATATATATATATATATATATATATAATAAAATACAAAATATATGTATATCGAAAAATCCTTATCATTTTTATAGTATATATATATATATATATATATATATATATATGTACATTATCAAAAATATACATATTAAACAATATTTTTTATAATTTTACAATATATATATATATGATGTATGTATATGATCAAAAATAATTTTTCTTATAAATATAATAAAATACATAATATATATATAGAAAAATCTTATAGTATATATATATATATATATATATATATACAATGTATGTACATTATCAAAAATCATCAAAAAATATATATACATACACAGTGAAAAATGTGTGTACATATACATATGTAATATATACATATTAAAAATATTTTTTATAATTTTACAATATATGATGTATGTATATGATAAAAAATAATTTTTCATATATATATATATATATATATATGTACAAAATTATAAAAATTTAAAATTTTTAAAAAATTTTAAAAAATTTAAGTTGTAAATAAAACATTTTTGGAGTAGATTTTACAAGAACATACTATTTCAGTATTTTTACTTCATCATTTCACATTTAATTTAATTTATATATATATATATATATATATATCATATTTTTTTTATTTTTTTTTATATTTATTTAATTTATATAAATGTAATTTATTTTATATATATATATATATATATATATATATAATACAAACTTATTTCCACAGTATTTAGTGCATTTTCTATGGGTTTCTCTTGTATTTCACACTAGTATTGGAGTTTTGTAACAGTTTTGTGGTTCTGACTCATAAAGCAAAGCACTGAATAGTTCTGAAAAGGTCTCGTTCACCACAGAGTGTGCACAGACATTTTCACACCGCATGTCAGCAATACAGGTGCACAGCAGGGCCGTGAACGCTTCTACAACACAGGTGTGACTTACTCTCGCTAATATAACTTCATAAAGATCATGTTTTTAATCATTGCAAAGGACAATGAAGGTTTAACAATGAATATTTTTTGTATAAACGCCTTGACTCAAGTCTGACAGCACTTGAAAGGAAAAAAAGGAGCATTATTTTGAGAATTTAATCAGGTTAAGATGAAAAAAAATCTAGTTTTGGACCACACTGTACCAATGCATACTGTGCCATTCAAATACCTGTTCATTCATTCATTACACACACAAATCAGGCTCAAATACACCTGTTAGAGGAAAATAAGGAATGAACAATCTCTCACAGGCAGGTTTATGATGTTGTGGCAGCGGCGTTAGACGGATCGCTCCGCTCTGCCATACAAATGAATGGCTCAGCGCAGCTTCTGTTAGGCCTCGACCGCCTCTTTCCACCTAATTAACTTCCCCGTGTACCGAACGCAGCTCAGCTGGCCTGACGACTCATTTTATCTCACATCTCCATTACAGTGTCGAGGAAAGAGGAGAACTGTCATATACAGGAAAAGGTAATTGCTTTATGCAAACTGATAGGATCTTTTTAGTTCGTTTTTCATTCACTTGTTGTTTTCTCTAGTCTTAATGTGAACACGATTGAGTGATTTGAGATAACATATACAACGTTAAGTAAACATATATAAAAATAAAACATGCTGTTACACTGATTCAGCTTATAAAACTTGATTTGAATTATAAGAAATCGAGCTTTAACATGCTGAACCAGTGTAACAGCAGCACACCTTTATATGCACACATATATGCAATCATAAAGTCTAATGGATGAGCAAAAATAATGCCTGCAATTTTCTTCTTCGAAAATCTCTAATTTCCACTGCATATACTGCACTGATGCATTTCGGTTAAAGTATTATTTAAGCTAAAGACAGTTGCACTCGTAGATGCAGCACTCTGCACCCATTTCCAGTAATTGCTAGGCCTACGAGTTATTTTTAGATGGTTTAAGCAGCGAAGAACAAGCTCAAAGAGTAAGACAGAGAGAGACAGACTCTTTGAACGGGCTAAATAATAAGTTAAGGCCTCAGACTCGCTTTAAATGAATCAAGGTTTTCTGCCGTCACACAGCTGGTAATGTGCCACTGCCACCCACTTACAGGGATCTGATTCAGGAGCGATAACGTTTTTTGGCTGCCGCTTAACATCTGAGGTGCCTTTTCTTTTGACGGCTGACACTTGGATGTACAATTGAAATTGAAAGTCAAACTTCTCGAAAACTCACTGCAAGAATCGGTTGCAAAGATGACGATGGTACACTTTTATTTTCATGGACGTCTGCTTTACTAATAGTCAAGTCAACATGAAATGACATTTGCAACCCATAATCGGACTTATTTCTAAATGCAACAGGGTATTCAATGAGACAAGACTGATTAGATGCCAATGTTAACGGACAGCTCTGGTAATTTCAAATGCGGAGCAAATTATTGCATCTTAATGAAAGATAATGAAGACAATCTTTATTCACTGATGAATCATTCACAATAAAACCAGAAACATGCATTACGAAAGTACAGGATCAATCTGGATTTCATGTCTGAAAACCGATATATTGAAGATCAAACTCTCTTGACATATAACACAAGTGAGTGCTATGAATACACTTGATGATCTAAGAGTCAAAAGTAGTTGGGTTGTCTCTAACTGTGGTCTGCATATCTCTGTCTGCATTAATACAGTAACTCCGGTGAAGAGGGGGAAGTGGTCCATCTTCTCTTAACCTATCCAACTTCAATTTTAAACGCAGCGAATGAGCCCGGGGCGATGCACAAGTCATAATGCATTCGACAAATATTCTCTGGGTGAAACATGCATTTATGAAGAGATGGCCTTTAGAGGAGGAATTCACAGAGCGTATGCTTAACAAACAATACACCCACTCATGAAAACGAGAGATAGAAAGTCAGTCGACTCAAAGTGAGAATGAGTCACGGCTCAACTGAAACTTCAGCATGTTAAAGAATGTTCAGCCCAAAATCTTGCACTTTTACACGCTAAATATCTTAAAACTGGATTGTGCACCATTTGACCAATGGCCACTTGAGTAAATACTAACATAGCAGTTACTAGCAGCGGTGGACGTGTTTGCTTTGGAAGTATGGATCTGGCAGGTTTGTTGCAGGGCAAATGATGACATTGGTTAATGTATTATCGATTGCCTGGTTGTTATGGCTGTAAAGTTGCTTCCCTATTCTGAGGTGTAACTGCCTGCAAACTATGAGGACTTAGTCTTCTGAAATGCTTAAAAACTGTATAAGATTTGCTAAACGGCATAAAAACAAATCAATAGAAATTTACTTTAAAGTTGCACTTTTGTTCTGCTTGTCCATGTCCATTGTCTATTGTCAATCGTTTAGCAATGTATGAAGCACAGCTTGCACAAAAGCAGCTGTCTGTTTCACGTTACGGGCTTGAACCCATTGTGAAATCTGCGTGGAGAAATCTTTCGCGCAGGGCCTAAAATTAACACTCGCCAAGCGCCAAATGCGAGTGAAAATCTGCGTTGGCGAGTATATGAAACAGTGTCAATCGCCAGTTGGCCGGTAATATTTTTGTGAATTCTAGCAATGCAATGTTGTGAGAACATGAACGTAAACGACGCTCAGGACAGTTGACGGGCCAGTGCTGCATAGTCACAAAAGTTTAAGCCTTGCCAACTGAAATATTCAAGCGCAAGAAGACGCGAAAGGGAACTCGATTCATTAATTGCTGTGTGGGAAGTTTTCTGTGAGCAAACATCCGAAAAGTGTGCCCAGAAATATGCGCCTTATACAGCACACGGATACTGAATTGAGTTCTCTTTCACGTCTTCTTGCGCTTGAAAATGACCGTATTGGCGAGTATCCTCGTAAACACAGTAAGTTGTGTCTTAAGTGAACAACAGTTGAGAAAGAAAACGCATGTGTATCAGTATATTGGATCCGTGCATTCGCTCTTAAAGTGACAGCAGCCTAATAAACCTGCTGCTGTCTGTGTCATTAATGTTAATCAAACAACAAAAGACTTGACTGAATAACTTTTGTAACTTTAATAAGGATTAATCTATGTTTAATTTATAGTGTTATTTTGCATTTGATTACTTTATTAAAGTTCAGTACCTAATTCAGGTTATAACTGCCTGTTTTTGCCAAAATAATTAAAAAAATTAAAAAAAAATATTTATGATTGGTAAATTTTCTTAAGTCACCAGCCATTGGCAGTTCTGGCAAAAAGTTAGTTTTAGGCCCTGCTTTCGCACACATTTAAAGTGAACTCTGTCGCCCCCTTGTGTACACTGGCATTGCAAGAGATTCATTTATTTCGCAAATGGAAATGTGCCTTCAATAAAGCAAGCTGCATTTGGCTAGTAACTCAACACGGTAGTCACTATAACAAAAAAACAATAATCATGATCCATTTTCTTAGACGTAAAACTGGAAAGTGGAAAAATTACTTGGTGCACCTTTAATGACTTAGTGTATATCAATATATGCGATTTTGCCAACCTAATGATGAAAGATATTGGATAACACAAATGCTGGGCAACTGAAATCCAGATTCCTCCAATGGGATACACTAAAATAATAAATGAAAATAATATTTTGATATTCACTTGTAAATTCTGCATATCCGTTGCTGAAAACTCTTACTTGATGGGAATTATCCAGTCTACTCCGGTTTTGGTGTACTGTTCTACCATTTACTATGTTTCATACTTCACATAAAAGTATGAAAAAGCTCATGCGTGGTACAGGAATGCAGCATGTAGCATGTTTGTGTGTTAGCGACAGGAAATGATAGTCACTTATCATGGATGGCCTAGTTTTTTCAGAACTATTTCCGGTTCATGCTGCACCACTGTAAACCACTTCACGCAAACTCTCAAATGTTACATATTAATGCAAGACCTCCATATATGACCTTCATTTGGGGCCTCTCAAGAATGTTGGAGAATATTGCATTATTAAAGCTGGAGCACATAAAGAGGGCCATTGTGGTGGGGAGAGCAGGCTTCCCCCCTAAAATTTTGTTTCATAATGTCCACTTGCACAGGATCATTTTTCAACGTATGGAGTTGGCTTAGATTACTCTGGTCTCCATTCGCTGGCTGATCTTTTCCATATGCTCAGAGCCACAAGCTTAACTCTGTGACACCCTACTATAAACACCCATCAGCAAATTATGAGTTACTCTGTCAAGATGGCTGAATTTAAAAGCTCCATCACAGACTGTCTTTTAAGAAAAAAAAATCTGCAATGCTTCTAAAACAGAGTGGTTATTAAATAATAATCGGGTAAAGCCCGATGTTTCTACCATTATATAGTCAACGTGATTCATATACCACATATTATTTTTTACAAAACATCAATTTAACATCGAGTTTTTCTAAAAAATAAATAAATAAACAAATAACTACGAAGAAATTAACGGCATCTCCACATTTGAAAAATAGTGGCGGTAAAACGAAAAGACGTTACCGGGCCGCTGACCGAGGCTCAATAATCCTCACAGCTGATTGGTTCCTGTATATATCATGTTTAAATTCATATTTAACCTGTTTAATAGAAAATTACAGTAAATATTCTTCAATATTACCATTCTAGATCAGGTTTGGTAGGGTTTAACAACGGCTGAAGCTTCACGAACACAACATGGAGTATGGAATGCTAGCTTAATTGACGCGTGGCTAGCCAGCGCTTTAATTCATCGATTAAGTTCCGAATTCTACCTAAACAGAATATGAATTTGACAGTTTTATTTTCCCTGAGCGTACTACAAGATCACAAAAGATAAAGACTACACTTTTATGAGAACTTACCAGCAACACAATGAACACAAATAAACAAAACACCGACTAACAACCGGGAAAAAAGCAGCGTAAACTAAAAATGAATTCTATATAGCCTACACAGCTGCATTATAGCATACCTTCAAAACTCACAAAGCAATAAGGGCTCAAAATTTACTTGAATTGTTCTTAATTCACGCTGTGACAGATAACTGGATGAACATCCGTAAACAAATGAGGGATCGGGGGTGTAAAGTGCATCTTTAACTGACTGTTAAAATCTAGTCCGCCTGTACTGACGCTGAATTCAAAGTGCATACTATTTTCAGTCAGCACTGTATCTACATATTATACAGAATATTTAGACCCGGTGGTAGTCACGCGCCCATTGGCAAAACTATAAAACTTATGTACGCATTATTCAGTTTAAAATATGCTCATATGTTCTTTATGAATATTGCTGAAAAAGCTAAATGCACCGTGTTTGGTCTATTTCTACTCGTTTCATCCCACTCAAACAGCACTGCCAGAAAGATTAGCCTCGATCCTCGTAATAAATAAATAACGCGCCTAAGAACTAATTAATTGTTCGCTACTTCTAACACGTGCAATTGCAACTACGTCACAGAGGGATGCAGTTCCATCAACAAAGCAATTATGAAGCTAATGCACACCCAGACAGAAAGAAAAGAGCGCTACATGTCTCCCATAATTCATGTTCAATAAGAGGAGCTGGACGGGAGCTCTCCATCTTCCCTCGGGAAACAAGCTCTTCAATGGACTTTAGTTTACTCAACCTAATGCTTTTCATATGCAATGCAACATTTAACTAATTTTGCATGAATATCCCAGCTGTTACAGTGATGCTTGTGCAAGTGCACAATTCCCGAGATACTGAACTAAGTTTGGGATGCCCTGTCCAGAGATGCCGAGGTTTCGCGTGATCCGACAATATGCACTCAGAACTAACACATTCACCATATGCAGCCTACACTATGTAAAATCATGTGCATATTGCAACAGATGAAACTGTCCTGAAGTGAATGAAGCAGGTTATTTCCCATCTGGTAAAGAGAAACTGAACTGGTGCGTAAAGAAGAAGGAGAAGCCAACGCATGGTGTGGTAAATTACCTTGTTGCAGTGGTAATAGTCCAGAGAGGAGAGGCTGGTGTCGGTGGGTAATGTACAGGAGCCCACGCTTGAAGGAGGTGCAGGGTAAAATCTCACATCCATCGCCCGCTCCGCTAGACTGAAGGCATGAAGAGCAGCTCGCGCTTCTGTTCGCTCGTCTCTCTCTCTTTCTCTCTCTCTCTCACACTCTCTCTCTCTCTCTCTCTCTCTCTCTCTCTCTCTCTCTCTCTATTGTTAACCCAAACAAAAAGCAACAGAACGACTGAAAGAGAAAGGGGTTGAGCCTCTGTTCATGCTCTTCTCACATCCGTTCACGGATTTGTTCTGTTCCATATGAAAACGCGCGCGGTGATGCTCGGTGGATATTTTGCGTTTATTTACGTGCTTGTGTTGTGCTTAAAAAGCATTTCAGAGCGAAATACCGTAAAAAAGCTTAAAACATGATAATAGGTTAATTTTAAGTGAAAAAAAAAATGTTTTTAAGCTACGTTGGAATTCGTTTTTTTAACAAAATATGTGTACTTCTACAGTAAAATGTTATTAAAATTATGTTTCTAATAAGTAAAATAAGTGTACACATAAAAAGTAGGCCTATATATATATTACTAATATAAATAGCTATATTATTATATAGTAGGCCTACCCACAATCCCGTAGCGTCTGAAATATCGTCAGTTTATTTTTACGGTAGGTTTCCAAATTTCCAATACGGTAAAAATAAGCTGTATATAACTTTGAGGGAATACAGAAATCTCCTGCTTTATGAACTTGTGTTTGTGTGGTTCACTGACACTGACTCCTCCATGTGAAATGTCAGGCGACCTCTGCCGATGGGAGCGGGAAGGAAAAGAAGGAAGGAGAGATGGATGAGAGAGATTTGAGGTGGGACGTCAACGCTGGATAACTGCTTCACAAACAACGACCTCAAAACGTATTTGGATACTTAAAGTTGAATAAAATCTCCTCGACATAGGATAACCGTCAACATCATTAGCCTAGCATATATAAACAGTGGAGAGGCCCGCGCTTTTTTAACCCCTCAGAAAACTAGCCAATCAGAAACGCTCTCTGTCTGTCAATCATTTTGGACGTCGAAACAGATAGATAGATAGATAGATAGATAGATAGATAGATAGACGGCCCACGCGTGTCGACCTCTCTCTCTCTTTCTCTCTCTGTGTTGTTAACCCAGTTTTTATTAACTTTTATTCTCTTAAAGTTGAATAAAATCTCCTTGACATAGGATAACCGTAAACATCTAGCAGCCTATATATAAACAGTGGAGCAGCCCGCGCTTTTTTACCCCACAGAAAACTAGTTTGCATGTCAAAACATTAGATAGATAGATAGATAGATAGATAGATAGATAGATAGATAGATAGATAGATAGATAGATAGACTGTGCTTTTTTACACCTCAGAAAACTAGCTCAGAAATGCTCTCTGTCAATCATTTTGCACATCGAGATAGATAGATAGATAGATTGATTGACTGATTGATTGATTTACATTCTCAGTATTTTAATAGCCAATCAAAATTACTGTAAATATTCTCAATTATATTCTTATATTTGCATTATAGTAGACCATGTGGTAGGGTTTAACTAACCTATCTATCTATCTATCTATCTATCTGTCATCCGTCCGTCCATCTATCTATCAAATTATACTGTACAATTATACTTTTGCTTATTCATGCAAAGTATTTTGTCTAATTTTAAGCTGTGCATTTGCGTCTTAATCTTATAACAGAAGACATGCAATTTAAAAGAAAGAGAATTAAACAGGGAATAGAGCAGAACAGAGAGAACAACACTTTCCTTCTAAGCTTTTTAAAAGGCAAAGGAATATAATGTTAAATGTTCCTGATGGGCAGACTACTAACTCCGCTGCACAACTGTTTGTATTTTCGGTGCAAATTGTACACTTTAACAGCAGCTCAAATGTGTGTTCACGTCTATAGGGCCATTTGTGTTTGTGTGTGTGTTTGGTGTGGTTGTGAGTGAGCTGTCATTGTCATCGCAGTAGGACACTTGTTGTCTCTCCACGACTGTGTGCATGTCAACATGCTTATTGTACCACATGCAGTTAGTGTGAGTGTGTTGGAGAGGGTCCTGGGGTGGGAACTTGTTTAATAAAAGCCACAGATGGAGAACTCAACAGGCATGTGGAGTAGACGCTCGCAAGAGAGAAAGAGAGAACATATGAGTTCATGCATTGCATTTATATGCATGCACATGCATGTTTTATGTATCCGTGTGTGTGTATATTTAGGGGTTAACAGGCTCAGGGATTCCATTGCATCACGGCTTTGGAATGTGTAGTGCCTCCCTTCCCAGCATCCTCTTGTGTTCAACAAAGAGCAGGGACAAAAAAACTTTGCTGGTGCAAAGATTTGTTTATGAAGGACTGATAAGCTGCAACCCAACAACCCCCAGAAACCAATTACCACTATACCACTTTAATTGTTCGAATCTCACAAAACCTGTCAAGAACATGTCTGGGTCATTATTTCACCCCAAAATTACAGGAAAGAAACTATAAGGAAACTGTTGATTCCCCAAAATACAGAACATTGTGATTCTCTGGTGTTTCAAAACTGATCTGTTTGTTTGAGACCTGACCAGGCCGACATAGAAACAACCGTTATTATCAGTATATCGACGAATGGCAAGATGGGATGTGGAAACCTGTTCAGAAACAATCCAAACTATAATTATTTTTGCAATTTTATGCAGTTTATATGGAGCCCCACACATGTCATGCAGGAAAAAAAGCAAAGTGCGACTATTTACTATTTCATTCCCTCGATTCACTAAATCGTGTGCACGATTTACTATTTCGTTCTCTCGATTCATTAGTGCCCACGATTTACTAATTCATTCCCTTGATTTGCTAAATCCTGCGCACAATTTACTATTTCGTTCCCTTGATTTGCTAAATCCTGTGCACGATTTACTATTTCGTTCCCTCGATTCACTAAATCGTGCGCACGATTTACTATTTAGTTCTCTCGATTCATTAGTGTGCACGATTTACTAATTTGTTCCCTTGATTTGCTAAATCGTACGCACGATTTACTATTTCGTTCCCTCGTTTTCCTAAATCGTGTGCACGATTTACTATTTCGTTCCCTTGATTTGCTAAATCCTGCGCACGATTTACTATTTTGTTCCCTTGATTTGCTAAATCGTGCGCACGATTTACTATTTCGTTCTCTCGATTCATTAGTGTGCAAGATTTACTAATTTGTTCCCTTGATTTGCTAAATCATGTGCACGATTTACTAATTCGCTCCCTCGATTTGCTAAATCGTGCACACGATTTACTATTTAGTTCCCTCAATTTGCTAAATCGTGCGCATGATTTACTATTTCGTTCCCTCGTTTTCCTAAATCCTGCGCGCGATTTACTATTTTGTTCCCTTGATTTGCTAAATCATGTGCACGATTTACTAATTCGCTCCCTCGATTTGCTAAATCGTGCGCACGATTTACTATTTTGTTCCCTTGATTTGCTAAATCATGCGCACGATTTACTATTTCGTTCTCTCGATTCATTAGTGTTCAAGATTTACTAATTTGTTCCCTTGATTTGCTAAATCATGTGCACGATTTACTATTTCGTTCCCTCGTTTTCCTAAATCGTCCACACAATTTACTATTTCGTTCCCTTGGTTTGCTAAATCGTGCTCACGATTTAAATGATTTAGCCTACTATTTTTTTTCCTGCATGTCATGTATGGGGTTCCGTAAGTTTAAAAGAAAATGAAATCTATTTTTAATAAAAAGTATATTTGAGAAAGCCTTTTTTTCCATACAGCAATGCGAATTGGTGAAAAAAATTATATCAATGCTATATATATATATATATATATATATATATATATATATATAGGACATACAGTATATGTGTATATATATATATATATATATATATATATATATATATACCTTTTGCGAATTGGGGAAAAAAATTATATCAATGCTATATATATATATATATATATATATATATATATATATATATATATATAGGACATACAGTATATGTGTATATATATATATATATAGGACATACAGTATATGTGTGTATATATATATATATATATAGGACATACAGTATATGTGTATATATATATATATATATATAGGACATACAGTATATGTGTATATATATATATATAGGACATACAGTATATGTGTGTATATATATATATATATATATACAGTATATACTTATTAATCGCAATTAAGTGCATCTAACAAAAGTTTGTAAATATGTAACATACACACACACACACAGCCTATATATTTACACTGGCCTATTATTTAAATTGTAAACTTTACGTATACAGTATTTTGCCTTTAATTTATGCTAGTTTCGTAAAAAAATGCATTACAGTAATAAGAAATAAGGATAATGAAAATAACAGAAAAATGTAATACATTCAGACATTTACAGTAATGAGAATTTGAGAAGAAAATGTGCTTAATTGTCACAAGACTTAAATTTTTTTTATGCAAAATGAATTCTTTTACATTTTTTTCCATTGATTTGGGGGTGAAATGAGACCTAGACATGTTTTTCTTGAAATTCATCCAATTACTCCAGCACTTAGCCAATTAACAAAGCAGATGACACTTTGCATTTCATAATTTCCATGAAAAGAAAAAGACCATATGTGGGTCATAAAAACCTTAGAAAATAGTTAAAAACAGCAGTCATTACCTTCTTTACAGTAAATGAATTACACACTTTAGCGTGACACAGATGTGTGTGAAGAGAGACCGCGAGTACGTTCTCCCATAATAAGCGAGGGCCAATAAATAAGGGAGGTTACACAAGTGTTATTAAATGTCAAAATGATTACTGTGTCAGCGAACGGCTGGCTTATTCGAGCTGAACACGTCGCGTTGAGCTCTCGTCACAAACCACCTCAATGAACAAAAGAATCCACTCTTATTATAAACTTATGTCCCAACACGTTAAACCTTTTGCTCACATTCATTGTTTCTGAATGCTTGTATACAGAATTCATTTTACTGACTGCAGCTATATGAGCGTCCGCTGAGAGACGCTTTTCACATTTAAAAGAACAGTTCACCCTAAAAGGAAACTTAAGTCATCATTTACTCACCCACATGTTGTTCCAAACCTCAATGACTTTCTTTCTTTCTTCTGTGAAACACAAAAGGAGATGTTTAGTAGAAAGTTCATGCTGCACTTTTGCATTCAATGAAATTGAAGAAAGCAACAGTAAAAGCAGATGCTTTGTGAGAAAACAGGTCTAAATTGCTGATTGATTTTAGTAATCTTCTGCTCTTCCATACAAACCTCATTTGCATTTGTACATACATTGGCTCATAAACTGAACGCAGTGCACTATATGTGGGTGTGGGCATGAGATTTTAGAGCGACGGTGGAATAAAGAAAGCCGTAATGCTCTGGAACCACATGAGCGTGAGTAAATGATGACAAAATTCTCTTTATTGGGCGAACAATTCCTGTAAGTGTGCTTGTTTTGGTTTGCAGCTTGTGTTTGCATGCTTTGGTGAGAAAGTACCTGTGCGCCTTTAACAGGGATATTTATTTTATCCTCCCGTAACCCTTTCGGCCCCTGACCATCAGTAATATAAATATATACTGCTGTTTACAACAGATGGACAGTTGAAAGAGCCGTCTTTGGCTGTCTATTTTTTTTTTTTTCATTCTGGAACCATCAAAAGTAAAATAAAAAAATTAAAATAAATCAAATAAATCAACAATAAAGTGAAATCAAAAACTGTCCTGTAATCTACACTCTAAAAAAAATGCTGGGTTGAAAATGGACAAACCCAGTGATCAATCAGTATCTAACTGCAACTGTTTTATAGTTTTGTCTGTTGGCTGAAGGAGCAGTACTGTACATTAATAGTTAACATAAGAAGCTTCTCAACACTCTTCATATATGCATAACCTTTTCTTATGTACACAATATGGTTATGTCACGTGATGGCGACATGTTGCTTTTATTTCCCCTAAACGTCTTCAAACATGCCAGTAAAGACAGTTTGTTTCATGTTTACTTTGGTTATTCGAAATCATTAAATCCATAATCCTTCCTGCGGGGTTTTCAATCAGGTCTTTCTTATTGCGTAGCTTTTGCATTATAAATAATAAATGTCAGAGCAGACCTCGCTTCTTCGTAATGATTGTGACATTTCAAAATCAAAACGAGTGCACTCCACTTGCTGAAGAGTCAAATTTTCCCTCAACAAAAGACTTGACTCGAAGCCAACAAAATGACTAAGATCAGCACTTTGGTTATCATCAGACGCTCTGTCATTTTTCTGTTGCTTTTCATGCACTCAACTCCAGCACAATCCGCTCTGTCAACTCCAGAAGAACAGGCTGATTCTGAGAGCTGAGATTGAAAGAAAACATATTCCTCTTCTCTCTCAGATTAATAGATGGAGCGCACCTGTCTGTCTGTCTGTCTGTCTGTCGGTCTGTAAATATAATAAAAAATATCTCATTTTATAATATATAAGATATATATTTTAGCACTAGTGCAACAAAATTAAGAGCAAACAATAACTATCCACATTTGGCTGAGGTTGTGTGATTTTATACATGAGCTCAGGGAAAAATGTCCTTCAAAAATGTTGTATCTTTATCAATAGGACAAATTTTCTATTTTATATACTCTTATTAGACTCTTTCTTGTGTCGTTCATTCTCACTACAAACAAACACAAAAAAAAAAAACATACTGTACTTAATAGGAATAATAATAAATTAGAAAAAATATTAAATCTAAGAATATATAAGAAAAATAATAAGAAAAAAGATGTATATATTTTATGTATGTGTATATATATATATATATATATATATATATATATATATATGACTAATAATACATTAATTTAAAATTTACATATAATTAAGAATATAAAATAATAATAATGAATAAATTATGATATATGAGAGTTGACAGGTAATATTATATAATATAATAAATAAAAACTAATAAGAATAATATATATATACATATATATTGTATATATATATATATATATATTCTGTGTATATAACAATACATTTGAAAAAGCACATGTATATTTAATAAAATAAGAATAACAGTAATGTATAATATATATGTATATATATATATATATATATATATATATATATATATATACATATATATTCTATGTATATAAAATAATAATGAATAAATATGAAAAAATTCTGCATTATAGATAATAATATATAAGAATAATGAATAAGAAAAAAGAGTGTGTAATATATATATATTATAATAATAAATAAAAAGTACATTTACAGTTAATAATATATATATATATATATATATATATATGTATTTATGTATGTTCTGTGTATATAACAATACAACAAACATTTGTGTATATAACAAACATTTGAAAAAAGCATATTTATAGTTGATAATATAGGAATAAGAATAATGTTATATATATAGAGAGAGAGAGAGAGAGAGAGAGAGAGAGAGAGAGAGATAACAAGAATTATACAAGAAAATTAGAAAAAATATGAAAATTGTGAAATTTAATATAAATTAGAAAAAACATGCCTATCACAGTTAAAACATATAAGAACAATAATGAATAAGACAAAGTTGTATATTATAGCTAATAATATATTAGAATAATACTGATAAAATAATGATGATAATGATGGTCATGATTATGATGATTAAATTGGAAAAATCTAACAAAAAATACAACAATAAATTAACCAACTATTTAGATTTTTACACTTCTTAATAAACCGAGTGTGTTAGCTGTGTTTCTGTGTGGTATAAATCACTAACACACAGTCTGGGCAGCAGTAATGCTGATGTTTGCCTTAGACAAAACCCAAATGATACAAAACAACACAGTCTGTCCCTCACACGGCCGCGCACGTGTCTCTGCTGTAAATCCAGTGTTTTATAGGCACTCTGTGTGATTGACAAACTTCATCTGATCTTTCAATGGCTCTCGGGTTTCTGAGAGTAACGTGAGTACAGGTTCAATCCGTCACATTGTCTGGACAACTCGTGCGATTCGAGATGTTTGGGCAACATTCCACAATAGCTTTATTCATACTGCGCTGACCGCGTTCGCTAAGAGACACAATCTAGACTTACACTCGCCCTGCTGCGCATTATAATGAGCTAGTCATAATTACACATAATTGCAGTGTACTCACATCTCAACAACAGGTTTGAAGTAAGTACACAGTTAGCCAAGACAGTTTGCCAGAACAATAGCTGGTGAATTTTGATTGTAATTATTAGTGCATCAGTCTTTTGTTAATTGTAAGTCGCAGAAAGCAGCACTTCTCAACTGGTTTTGTTCCAAATCTTGCACTAGACATCAAGTGGTTCCACAATTGTTTATCATATGAGAGTAAACAAAAATGTCCTTAAAAGCATTGAAACTCCAATGTTGTTTCTAAATGCTTCATGCTCTAATAATTATTGGCTGCTGAAAGCATGAAACCATTTGTGCCCAAATACCTAATGGAATTTATTTTCCTATCAAACGCATGATTATTCACATTTTTTTAAATATGCATTTATCATTGATTTTTGAACAGACCTGTGAGCCGCTTTTAGGATCTGATCCATCAGTTGAGATTCACTCACATGCAATTCAAATAGAAAATGACTATGATAACATGTGCAGGAATATGATTATTTCCAATGATCAGAGTAAGATGTTCACATGACACGAGAAAACCTTTTGACCCTCATTTACATGATTATGGGTTGTTTTAACCCAGCGGCTGGGTTATTTTAACCCAACGAATGGAATAACCCAGTGAATGGAATAACCCAGCGAATGGGATGTTTTAACCCAGCGGTTGGGTTGTTTTAATCCAAAGATTGGGTTGTTTTAACCCAAAGATTGGGTTGTTTTAACTCAGCGAATGGGTTCTTTTAATCCAAAGATTGGGTTGTTTTAACCCAGCAAATGGGTTGTTTTAACCCAATGATTGGGTTGTTTTAACCCAGCAATTATGTTGTTTTAACTCAGTGATTGGGTTGTTTTAACCCAGCGAATGGGATGTTTTTAACCCAGCGAATGGAATAACCCAGCGAATGGGTTAACCCAGCAAATGGGATGTTTTAACCCAGCAATTTGTTTTTTTTAACCCAACAATTGGGTTGTTTTAACTCAGCGAATGGGTTCTTTTAACCCAAAGATTGGGTTGTTTTAACCCAGCGGTTGGGTTGTTTTAACCCAGCGGTTGGGTTGTTTTAACCCAGCAAATGGGTTGTTTTAACCCAAAGATTGGGTTGTTTTAACCCAGCGAATGGGTTATTTTAACCCAACGATTGGGTTGTTTTAACCCAGCGAATGGGTTATTTTAACCCAACGATTGGGTTGTTTCAACCCAGCGAATGGGTTGTTTTAACCCAGCGATTGGGTTGTTTTAACCCAGCGAATGGGTTGTTTTAACCCAACGATTGGGTTGTTTTAACCCAGCGAATGGGTTGTTTTAACCCAGCGATTGGGTTGTTCTAACCCAGCAAATGGGTTGTTTTAACCCAAAGATTGGGTTGTTTTAACCCAGCGAATGGGTTATTTTAACCCAACGATTGGGTTGTTTTAACCCAGCGATTGGGTTGTTCTAACCCAGCAAATGGGTTGTTTTAACCCAGAAATTGGGTTGTTTTAACCCAGCGAATGGGTTGTTTTAACCCAACGATTGGGTTGTTTTAACCCAGCGAATGGGTTGTTTTAACCCAGCGAATGGGTTGTTTTAACCCAGCAATTGGGTTGTTTTAACCCAGCAAATGGGTTGTTTTAACCCAATGATTGGGTTGTTTTAACCCAGCAATTATGTTGTTTTAACCCAGCGAATGGGTTGTTTTAACCCAGCGAATGGGTTGTTTTAACCCAGTGGTTGGGTTGTTTTAACCCAGCAAATGGGTTGTTTTAACCCAATGATTGGGTTGTTTTAACCCAGCAATTATGTTGTTTTAACTCAGTGATTGGGTTGTTTTAACCCAGCAAATGGGATGTTTTTAACCCAGCGAATGGAATAACCCAGCGAATGGGTTAACCCAGCAAATGGGTTGTTTTAACCCAGCAATTTGTTTTTTTTTAACCCAACAATTGGGTTGTTTTAACTCAGCGAATGGGTTCTTTTAACCCAAAGATTGGGTTGTTTTAACCCAGCGGTTGGGTTGTTTTAACTCAGCAAATGGGTTGTTTTAACCCAACAATTGGGTTGTTTTAACCCAGCGAATGGGTTGTTTTAACCCAACGATTGGGTTGTTTTAACCCAGCGAATGGGTTGTTTTAACCCAGCGAATGGGTTGTTTTAACCCAGCAATTGGGTTGTTTTAACCCAGCGAATGGGTTGCTTTAACCCAGCAATTGGGCTGTTTTAATTCTAAAAGTTGTAACTTCTTCCTGAGTCTCTCCATCAGTGTCGACTCCGGTTTGAACAATGTAAGGCTGAACACCGTTACTGACAATCCTCATTTTGGCTGCGTGAGATTCTCCAGCTTTGTTGTTGTTGAGCTGTTAAAGCTCTGCCCTCTTCTGGAAAGGGGGCAGGAGCAGCAGCTCATTTGCATTTAAAGGGACACACACAAAAACGGTGTGTTTTTGCTCACACCCAAATAGGGGCAAATTTGACAAGCTATAATAAATGATCTGTGGGGTATTCTGAGCTGAAACTTCAGACACATTCTGGAAACACCAGAGACTTATATCTTGTGAAAGAGCATTATAGGTCCGTAAAAGACAGGTGACCCGTTTTTGGGAGCTGATCCACCAGTAGAGATCAACTGACATGTGATTCAAATGGAAATGAGAGTTTTTAGAACATTTATAAAAATGACGATAGAATCTTTCATGAAGTGAATGTGATGTTTGTTATGAAAGTAAACAAGAATGTACTTACTGGCATCGGTTTCTAAATATCTTGAATTTCAGTGGTTTCAATGCTCTAAAAATGACTGGCTGCTAAAAGCCCAAAGCCATTGAAATTAAAGAGACATTTGTGCCAAAATACCTAGTGAAAAAATAAATGCATCTATTTATTTTGCTATCATTTTTTTATATGCATTTGAGAAGACCTGTGACATGTTTTTGGGACCTGATCCATTTTGGGAGATGCGATTCAAATGGAAACGAGAGTTTTTAAGCACATCTCTATAAAGTGTGCTGTGATGAAGTGAATGTGATCCTCACTGAATCGCTCTAATGCTCTCTCACCATGTGCACATTGAGCATCACAGCAGAAGATCATGTGACTCCTCTGGTGTGTGTCCATCTTCTGTGGATCAGAGGCCTGCAGACGCTCGCATCGCTCAGTGAAATGCAGAGTTTGCCGTTAGGATGATATTATAAGCTGTCAGTCCCTACGAGAGAAAAGAAACACAAAACGTTAATAAGTAATCATAAACCTCATCATGATGATTTGGCCTTTCCATGTTTTTGACAGCATCACGGACATATTTATATATTACAGGGCTTCTCGTTCGGATCAGATCCACACTGAGGAATCACAACAAGTGTGACCTTTACCAAACATGGAGGATGAAAGAGAAAAGGTCACATGAGGAGGAGGAAGATGGAGGAGGAGGAGGGAAAACAAAAAGTCATCTTACAAATAATACACTTGCATCTGATTATTAGGGTGTTTCAATGAGGTTTCCAGGCAGCGTTATTTTAGTATTTTTTATATACTATTATTATAGTATGTGTTATTAATTTGAATTAGCTTTTATTTTTATATTTTCAGTTTTATTTTAATATTAGTATAAATGTTAGTAAATTTGTTTTTTGCTTTTGTCATTTTATTATTATTTTTTACATTTCTATTTTAATTTATTTGTAATTCAGTTTTAGTTTTTTAGTAATTTTTGTACTTTGACTTATTTTATTTCACTTCGATGCCAGGGCAACATTTTAAATTTTCGTATATTTTTTTTCCCTATTTTATTTTATTTTATTTTATTTTATTTTATTTTATTTTATTTTATTTTATTTATTTTATTTATTTTATTTTATTTTATTTTATTTTATTCCAATTAACAGAATTATTTAAAATTATTTAATAAAATATTTAAATAATTTTAAAATATTTAAATATTTTTAAAAACTAATTATTATCAGGGTGTTACTATGCAGTGTCATTTTAGTAATAAATATATGCTATTATAGTATTTATTATTATTTTGAATTAATTTTATTTTTATTTTTTCAGGTTTTATTCGAATTTTTGTTTTTAGTAATTTTGTTACTTGCTTTTGTCATTTTCTATTGTTTTTTTATATTTCTTTTTAGCTTAAATTTAAATTTCAGTTTTAGTTTTAGTCATTTCAGTACTTCGACTTTTTTTTTTTGCAGTTTGTTGCCAAGGTAACATATCTAATTTTTGTTATTTTTATCATCTAATATCTATTTATTTTATTTTATTTTATTTTATTTATTTATTTATTTATTTTTTTATGCCAACTTTATTTCAATTATTAAAATGATTTTAATCATTTTTCAAAGTTTTATTTTTTATATCTAATATATATAAATTTATTTTATTTCAGCTTTGTTTCAAATACACTATAGTTTAAAAACAATTTAAAAAATGAAAATTAATTATCAGGGTGTTGCTATGCTGTTGCAAGGCAGTGTTATTTTAGTATTATTTAAATGCAATTTATATTTTAAATTGTCTTTTATTTTTAGATTTTTTATTCAAATTCTTTTAGTAATTTTTTATTTGCTTTTGTCATTTTATTAGTTTTTTTATATTTCTTTTTAGCTCAATTTTAATTTCAGTTTTAGCTTTAGTAATTTTAGTACTTTAACCTATTTTATTTAAGTTAATTGCCAAGGTGACATATCTAATTTTCCTTTAATTTTTTTTCATCTAATATTTATATTATATTTTGTTTTATTTCAACAGTTTCCACACTGAAAAATAGCAACATCTAAATTAACTAGTTTTATTCAAGTCAAAAATATTTATTTAACATCACTGAATCGACCCAAATACATTAAATTATACCAACAAAATGACTTAAACAGGTGAAATAGCTCTTTAAGGAAGAATTGAAGGTTGCCACTTTTTACAATGCAGGGTTTTGTATATGATGCAAACCATGGTACTGTATGCATCAAAATACCATGGTATTGTCATCTGATCTTATCATTTTACCACCCTAGTGTTTTTGTGCAGGTGAGCAGATCATAATGTGATGCGATCAAAGCTTTACTCTGTTAAACGCAGTGAACATCAGGCTTCTGATGAAACTAAAAGAAGATAAACATCTGACGCGGCCTTTGTTGAAATGACAATACATGCTGCGACTTAATGAAGCACCTTTTTAGTCAACATCTTTGAATTTGTCCCGTAAAACCTACTTTGAGACCAGCAGAAAATAAGAATTGTGATTTTGTAATTGCATTAGGGCGGGAACGCACAGGACTCTCTGGGATTCAATCAAATTAAACACAGATATCTCAGATTGGATTGCTGCTAAATTAGATTTCTGGCTACCAAAAAACAAGGAATGTAATCTCATTCTGCCCCGAAAATATATAAAAAAAATCTGTTCCGTGCACAACAAACCGATGCTAATCTAAATCCATCAGATATATTAAAACACAAGGAAAATATACTGGCGGAGAACATAACGTATGAAGACAAAACTGACCCAGAACATCCACCTTCAAGCATTACGAGATTAATGCTGCACTTTATTCTCGGAAAGTCAGAATTTCCAACCTCCTACTTGGAAAAATGCGACAGAATGCAGCTTGAAATTTTAAAACAATGATTTTGCCCAAACCACACTGTAAAAAAGAATTGTCGGTTTAACTTAAAAAAGTAAGTTATCTGGTTACCTTAAAATTTTGAGTTCATTGAAATTAAAAATTTGAGTTAATACAATGAAGGCGATTGGTTTAATCAACAGAAACTCAAAATATTCCCTTATCTGAACTACATTAATTATTGAAGTTGATTTGACAAAAGAAAAAATGGTGTGATAACAAATCGTGAAAATAATTATTATCAATACTTTTATCATTTTTATCACGTTTAAAAAAAAAAAAACATTTCTATTTAGCTTGTTAGTTTAGCAGCTAAAGTAATTTTAGTATTTTAAATAAAAATTGTTTTATTTCAGTTTTTTGCCAAGGCAACATTTCTCATTTAAAATTTTTGTTTATCTAATATTTAGATTTTATTTCAGCTTTTTTTTTTCAAGTTTAAGTTTAGGGTTATTATCGTTAATTAAAAGTAAAACTAAAGCTATTAAAACAATTTTTGTTAAACATTTCTAATTTGAAATTTTTATGTTTATTTTTTATCGAATATTTATATTTATTTTTATTTCAGCTTTTTTCAAGTTTAAGTTTAGGGTTATTATCATTAACTACAATGATAATAAATGTGTGCGTGTGTGTGTGTGTGTGTGTGTGTATATATATATATATATATATTATATATTTTATATATATATATATATATATATATATATATTAGCACTACAATTACTGACAGAAAATAAATAAAAAATAAAACTGAACTAAAACTAAACCTGAAAAAAGAAACCAAAATTTAATATTTATATAATATTTTATATTATACAATAAAATTAAAATAATATTTATAAAAATATTATTAAATATTTATTTAAATATATATTTATTTTAAAAAATTACATTAAAAGGGCCAAAGCACATAGTAAAACCACAAAAACATTATCTGAAAATATATCTGAAATATATCTGAAAATATAAAAATAAAAGCACATTCAAAAGATTAATAAAAACTATAATAGCATATACTAAAATAACCCTGGCCAAGACGCAGATGTCATGTGAACATGCGGCATCAGGTGAATGTAAACAGTTTATATTAAACATGCTCAGGGTATTAACCAGTTACACACCGCTTACAATCCAGTTTAACCCAGATATTCTACACTGAACTGCCTCATGCTGACAAATAAACCTCTTCCATCATATGTGCGTAAGAGTTTAGCTAATGAAGAGCCCGTCCGCAGGTCCCTCGCCTGTCCTTGCATCTTCAGAGCGGCGCTAAAAGGTTCAGCTGAGGTAACGACACAAAATGGAAGAAGCGAGCCACTTATCAGATCGTTGAGGTGCAGCGGATTCACACCAGACACCTCACTAAAACTAATAAGCTAAGTGTGCGGCGCAGCCAGGGACCGGCGGGGGTCTGGAGACACTCCTAATAATTGGGATGATCATTACACACAAAAACACAAACACACACATGCACATATAAGACACCTTATTCAAGAGTAATGCATATTGAACATGGTAAATTTTACCCTAGAGCATCATATCATTAATTTAGCAACATGTTAATGTCAAACTCTAATGTAACCAGTGTTGGAGAAAGTTACTTTTAAAAGTAACGCATTACAATGTTGCGTTACTCCCTAAAAAAGTAACTAATTGTGTTAGTTACTTTTTTATGGAAAGTAATGTGTTACGTTACTTTTTTTCATCTGGGCTGGGTTTGTTTTTTAATTACAAAAAAAAACCCAAAAGTTATTTTTGGCAAATGTAAAGTCCCTTTCACACCAGAAGTGAAATACTCACTGAAGGAAATGCAAATTCACGCCTGTAAGCCTGTGTTTATTAGTATGGCTGAACTGAAGGTCAGCAGAAAAGACATTGCTTAATAAAGTGAGATTAAATACATAAAGTGTATTTGTGTAATTTACCATATTTAATTATTGCTGGTTTGCGTAATATTCTGAGTTCGCGTTTCACTATTTTTATTAATATTTTGAGGAGTGCTGAATCAGTTTTTGTGCGAGAGGAGTAAATATGTTCACATTTAGTCTAGAACTACAATCTGCACTTACTCTTGATTTCTCTCAACATTTCACTTTTGGTGTGAGAGGGACTTTACATGTGCCAAAAAGAGAACTTTTGGGGTTTTTTTGTTATTAAAAAACAAACCCAGCCCAGATGAGAAAAAGTAACTCAAAAGTAACTAAAATAAATGGCTCAGTCAATAAATGGGACCTGCATTTGAAAAAGTAACTCAGATATTTTGTTGTCAATTTAAAAGTAATGTGTTACTTTACTAGTTACTTGAAAAAGTAATCTGATTATGTAACTTGTGTTACTTGTAATGTGTTACCCCCAACACTGATTGTAAGAGACTAGTGTTTCTTGTACACTATTTTATGTGGAGTGAAATGTTGTGTTTCAAATCAATCACTTATAAACAGGGCCTAAAATTAACACTCGCCAAGCGCCAAATGGGAGTAAAAATTGGCATTGACGAGTATATGAAACTGTGTCAGCCGCCAGTTGGCTGGTAACATTTTTATGAATTCTAACAATGCAATGTTATGAGAACATGAATGTGAACAAATGTCGCTGTCTAAAGGGGATCTATAATGCTCCTTTCACAAGATGTAATATAAGTCTCTGGTGTCTCCAGAATGTGTCTGTGAAGTTTCAGCTCAAAATACCCCACAGATCATTTATTATAGCTTGTCAAATTTGCCCCTATTTGGGTGTGACCAAAAACACAGCGTTTTTGTGTGTGTCCCTTTAAATGCAAATGAGCTGCTGCTCCCGCCCCTTTCCATAAGAGGGCGGAGCTTTAACAGCTCACGCTTCGGTCGCTCAACAACAACAAAGCTGGAGAATCTCACGCAGCCAAAATGACGACGGTGTTCAGCCTTACATTGTTCAAACCGGAGTCGACACTGATGGAGAGACTCAGGAAGAAGTTACAACTTTTAGAATGTCTTTACTGTCACTTTTGATCAGTTTAATGCGTCCTTGATGAATGAAAATATGAATTTCTTTTAAAATTTCTGAAGCCAAATTTTTCTTTGGTAGTGTTTAAATACACTGCCATAGTCTTTCTCCTTTTGTATAGCACTGCTGCGATCTTTCATTTCTCTCCAAACTTTCTCATCTACATTATAAGGATTCAAACCAAATTACAATTGATTAGCTAACAAGCCACAATACAGGACAAGCTCAAACGCTATCAGGGCAGAATCACTCTCTGCACATCTGAAAGGCTTGAAGGAATGCCGCGCGGGTTATGTAATGTGTCGGCAATATTCCAGCAGTTCATCTAGAAGAATAAAGAATGACAGGTTTATCTTGACAACATCACAATGTTCTCCAGAGCCAAAGTTTGGAAAAATCTCTCCCTGAGAAGTGAACATCTCATTCCATGCTTCGAAAACGCTACATTTGAGGAAGAAACACACGCATCTAAACCCTATTAAACAAACTGTATCTGGTCAATTAAAGGATTAGTTCATTTCAAATTTCCTGATAATTTACTCACCCACATGTCATCCAAGATGTTTGTCTTTCTTTCTTCAGTCAAAAAGAAATTAAGGTTTTTGAGGATTTTTCTCCATATAGTGGACTTCAACAGTTGAAGGTCCAAATGTCAGTTTCAGTGCAGCTTCAAAGAGCTCTACATGATCCCAGACGAGGAATAAGAGTCTTATCTAGAGAAACCATCGACCATTTTCTAAAAAAAATAAAAAATTATATACTTTTTAACCACAAATGCTCGTCTTGCACTGCTCTGAGATGCGCCACACATTACGTAATCATGTTGGAAAGGTCACGTGTGATGTAGGCGGAAGTACCGCGGTAGAGCGAAAAACTAATCTAATTAATCTCATTTTCTCCTCCAACTTCAAAATCGCCCGACCTTTTTTTGTAGACGTTTGACTTAGTCTTTGCACGTTCACTTTGTAAACACTGGATCGGTACTTCCGTCTACATCACGTGTGACCTTTCCAACATGATTATGTAATGCGTGGAGCATCACAGAGCAGTGCAAGATGAGCATTTGTGGTTAAAAAGTATATATTTTTATTTTTTTTTTTAGAAAATGTCCGATGGTTTCTCTAGATAAGACCCTTATTCCTCGTCTGGGATCATGTAGAGCTCTTTGAAGCTGCACTGAAACTGACATTTGGACCTTCAACCCGTTGAACCCCAGTGAAGTCCACTATATGGAGAAAAATCCTGGAATGTTTTCCTCAAAAACCTTCATTTCTTTTCAACTGAAGAAAGAAAGACATAAACATCTTGGATGATATGAAGGTGAGTGAATTATCAGGAAATTTGAATTCTGAAGTGAACTAATCCTTTAAGAAATTAAAACAATAGCTCACCCAAAAATGACAATTTTCTCACCATCCTATCGTTCCATACCTGTACATTTTACAAAATTATATGATCAATAAGTCATGGGCTCGTGGCAACAAATGTTTTTCCAATTAATTTAACCAATTTCAACTTCATTTTTAAAAAAATCAGTTTAGTATAACTGCAAAAATGAAAAACATGAAGCCAGAAACTTTTTAGAACATTTTACAGTGCAATGCTATTAATTTCTTTCTTAAGCATTCTTAAATCAAGATACACTTACTAAAAAAGCAAAATGACTTAAAATATTAAGTTTTGATTTCTGAAAAATGTCAAAAGTAAGTGATTTTATCCTTAAAACAAGAACAAATATCAGCCAATAGGGGTTAAACTTCAAAGGGAAAACAAGATTATTTTCTTGTTTTAAGCAAAACACTTAATTTTGATACATTCTAAAAAAAAAAAAAATGCTGGGTTAAAACAACCCAAGTTGGGTTAAAAATGGACAAACTCAGCAATTAGTTTGTTTTAACCCAGTGAATGGGTTGTTTTAACCCAGCGGTTGGGTTAAATGTTTGCCCAACCTACTGGGTAGTTTTATTTAACTCAACTCTTGTTTAAAAATGACTGTATTACTGTATTGTTTGCTTAAAATGAACCCAAAGTATGTTGAAAATTAACATTTATTAATAAGTTTAATGAATAATAATTAAACAATAAACTATTTTTAATAAATGTTCACCTTTTGATTATTATAGTTGCCTGTAGTAATTATGTCTGATTTTTAATTTCCAACATATTTTAGGTTCATTTTAAGTCAGACATTTTAGTCATTTTTAAACAATAGTTGGGTTAAATAAAACTACCCAGCACGTTGGGCAAACATTTAACCCAACCACTGGGTTAAAACAACCCAATCTCTGGGTTTGTCCATTTTCAACCCAACTTGGGTTGTTTTTAACCCAACATTTTGTGTACATTTTTCAGTAAACAAAACTTAATATCTTCAGTCATTTTGCTTTTTCAGTAAATGTATCTTGATTTAAGAATGTTTAGATATTCGTACTGGAAAACAAGACAAACATACTGAGGAAGAACATCATTTTTTTGCATGTGCCATATTTGAATATGTGCAACTTGAGAGCAGATTATCAGAAAATAACATCTTAAATTTACATTTCATGTCGCACAGACTATTTTCATTGTGTCTTTTTAGTGCTTTACAGCTTCCGTACCAAACATTTGCTGTAGTGTGAACATTTACCTAACATTTAACATTGAGCAATATGAAGGTGAATTTTCATTTTTAGGTGAACTTTCACTGCTCACAGCGAGTAAACCAGGATGTTACCTACTGCAACACGACAACAAAATAAGACGAGACGAAGCAAGCAAGTTGCTCTTTTGACGAGCGAGGAGAAATATCTTTTTAGTTAGGCTGTCAGAGCGCATGTCGCATTATGTGGACTACAGATTTTTGCCATCTAGTAAAGTTACATAAGCTACTTTCAGCTCATGACACACTTAAATAAGCAAAGGTTACACAACCTCGCTAACTGCACTTTGCCTTTGAATAGCCCTACAAATGAAGTAGGTGTACAGGAATTTACAAGAGCCGACGAGAAAACATCGCGGTGGATTCCTGCCTTTGTTTGGAGGGTTGCACATTAAAACCTGTTTTTGCATTAGAAATAAAGTCCAGCTGGATGGTATTTCCTCCCTAACGGCTGACTCACAGGAAGTAAGAAGAGGAAGAGGAAAAACAATAAGAGGAGAATATGAAAAACATAAAGTCGAACTCAGCGCAGGATTGAAAAGAGAAGGTTGAAAAACATGATACACAAAGCCATCAGGCTTTTTAGTGAGCGAGAGAGAAAGTGGGGGGGGAGTGTTGTTTTTCACCATTATGCGCGCGGCCCCTGCTTATGGATTCAGAGAGGAGGGTGTTCGGAAAGTGTTGGAAGCTTTCATTGAGGCATTAATGTTTTAAGAGTAACATGGCTTTTTTATCAGAAGTACATTTTTCCCATTTCTCTCTTGGCTCTTGATGTAAGCTGTGTGTTAGTGTGCGTAACAGGATTTTCCTTTTATCTCACATGATTATGTTACCACACTGGTCTCTCTCTCTCTTTCTATCTGGATCATTGTGGACTCTGTCTATCGCGGGTTTAGGACCAGCGCCAACGCTAGCAACAAACACTGGATAAACAGATGAGATGTCCATGAAAATTCCTCAAGCATGTTGTTTATTCCTAATGAAACACATCTATAATTTCATCGGTTAATGGGTTTATAGATGCCACAAGAGTTCAAATGTGTGTATGTGCTGCAGTTCCAGCATTTCTTTAAGGGTTTCACTGTTTTAATCTCCTCTTTTGCCTTTACTAGTTTAAATGATTATGGGGATAGATAGATAGATAGATAGATAGATAGATAGATAGATAGATAGATAGATAGAATGATAGAATGATAGATAGATAGATAGATAGATAGATAGATAGATAGATAGATAGAATGATAGAATGAACAATAGATAGATAGATAGAATGAACAATAAATAGATAGATAGATAGATAGATAGATAGATAGATAGAATGAACAATAGATAGATAGATAGATAGATAGATAGATAGATAGATAGAATGAACAATAGATAGACAGAATAGATGGAATGATAGAATGAACAATAGATAGATAGATAGATAGATAGACAGAATGATAGAAAGAACAATAGATAGATAGAATGAACAATAAATAGATAGATAGATAGATAGATAGATAGATAGATAGATAGATAGAATGAACAATAGATAGACAGAATAGATGGAATGATAGAATGAACAATAGATAGATAGATAGATAGATAGATAGATAGAATGATAGAATGAACAATAGATAGATAGATAGATAGATAGATAGATAGATAGATAGATAGAATGAACAATAAATAGATAGAATGAACAATAGATAGACAGAATAGATGGAATGATAGAATGAACAATAGATAGATAGATAGATAGATAGATAGATAGATAGACAGAATGATAGAAAGAACAATAGATAGATAGATAGAATGAACAATAAATAGATAGATAGATAGATAGATAGATAGAATGAACAATAGATAGACAGAATAGATGGAATGATATAATGAACAATATATAGATAGATAGATAGATAGATAGATAGATAGATGGAATGATAGAATGAACAATAGATAGAACAATAGATGGAATGATAGGAAAACAATAGAATGAACGATAGATAGAACAAATGATCAATAGATAGATAGAACGATAGAACAAACGAACAATAGATAGAACAAACGAAAGAATGATAGATAGAACGAACAATAGAACGAAATGAAAGAACGATAGATAGAACGAATGAACAATAGAACGAACGAACGATAGATAGAACGAACGAAAGAATGATAGATAGAACAAATGAACGATAAAACGAATGATAGATAGAACAAACGAACGATAGAATGAACAAATGATAGAAAGAACGAACAAACAAACAAACGATAGATAGAACAAACGATAGATAGAACAATCAAACGAATGATAGATATAGATAGATAGAACGAACGAAAGAATGATAGCTAAATCAAACGAAAGAATGATAGATAGAACGAATGAAAGATAGAATGAACGAATGATAGATAAAACGAACAAACAAACAAATGATAGAACGATTGAACGAACAATAGATAGAGATAGATAGGTAGAACGAACAAAAGAACGATAGATAGAACGAATGAAAGATTGATAGATAGAACAAACGAAAGAACGATAGATAGAATGAATGATAGAACGAACAAACGAACCATAGATAGAACGAATGATAGATAGACATACAGAAAGCACAAACAACATAGAACGAACGAACGAACGAACGAACGAACAAGCAATACATAGATAGATAGATAAATAGAACAAATGATAGAAGGAATGATAGATAGATAGATAGAATGAATAAACATCAGACAGACAGAACAAACGAATGACATAGAATGAACAAATGAACGATAGATATAACAAACGAATGAACGATAGATAAAATGAACAAACAAACAAACGAATGACAGAACGAACGAAAGACAGATATATAGAATGAACGAACAAACAAACAAATGATAGATAGAACAAACGAATGATAGAACAATCAAACGAACGACAGATAGAATGAACGATAGATATAGATAGATAGAACAAAAGAATGATAGGCAGGAAGAACGAAAGAACGATAGATAGAACGAACGATAGCTAGATCAAACGAAAGAATGATAGAAAGAACGAATGAAAGATAAAACGAACAAACTAACAAACGATAGAATGAATGAACGATAGATGGAAAGATAGAACAAACAAATGAACGAAAGTATAGAACAAACGATAGAACGAACAATAGAATGAACGATAGATTGAATGAACGATTAGAGATAGATAGGTTAGAGATAGATAGGTACAACGAACAAAAGAACGATAGATAGAACGAATGAAAGATTGATAGAACAAACGAAAGAACGATAGATAGAATGAATGAACGATAGAATGAACAAACGAACGATAGATAGAACAAATGATAGATAGACATACAGAACGCACGAACAACATAGAACGAACAAACGAACAAGCGATAGATAGAGAGATAGAAGGACAGATAGATAGAATGATAGAATGATAGAAAAATATATGGAATGATAGAATGAACAATAGATAGAATGATAGATAGATTATAGAAGAAACAATATAATGAACGATAAGACAAATGATATATAGATAGAACAATAGATAGAGCGAATGAATGATAGATAGAACGAACAAAAGAATGATAGATAGAACGAACGATAGAACGAATGAAAGAACAATAGATAGAACGAATGAATGATAGAATGAACGATAGATCAGACAGATAGACATACAGAACGCACGAACAACATAGAACAAACGAACGAACAAGCAATAGATAGATAGATAGATAGATAGATAGATAGAACAAACGATAGAACGAATGATAGACATACAGAATGAATGAACATCAGACAGACAGAACGAACGAATGACATAGAATGAACAAACAAACGATAGATATAACGAACGAACGATAGATAAAATGAACAAACAAACGAACGACAGAACGAACGAAAGACAGATAGATATATAGCATGAACGAACAAACAAACAAACGATAGATAGAACTAATAACGACATAGAATGAACAAACGAACGATCAAATAGAATGAATGATAGAATAAATGATAGACATACAGAACAAACGAACAGCAGACAGACAGAACGAATGAACGAATGACAGACAGACAGACAGACAGATAGATAGATAGATAGATAGATAGATAGATAGATAGATAGATAGATAGATAGATAGATAGATAGAGTGTTAAACAGGCCTCTCTCAGTCTGTGCAAATGAACAGGCCTCTGAAAGAGCTACAATTAAATATTTATCACCAATAGCTATATTTATCATAAATATTCATAAGATACAGCTGTTATTTTTCAGCATGTGGAACATAACATTCAGCAATTACGCCGCGGTCGAGATGTAGGAGGGTATGAGATCTTTAGCTTGAAAGCGTTCTCCATCTCCTTTAGTTCGGATGAGAGATGCTGCTGCTGTATGAAGGTGACTGTGAGCTCCATTCATTACTGATGGAGAGATACTGTTATTCCAGAGCTGAGAATAAAACACACAATGGAGAACCTGGAAATCTTTCTACTGTTTTCTACACACACACACACACACACACACACACACAGACATTAAGGCTTCTTAAAGTGTTGTCAAGTATACATTGAAAATGTACAGTAATTCTCCTCCGTATGATCAAATGCTCTCTAAGATGTTCCTAATTAAAAGTCCAACAGTCAATGCAAATATATCTGATGCAGAACATACTGGAGCATCAACATGCAAATATTCACCCTATAGCACTGACTATTAATGAGCAATAGCAAGTAGCAAATCATAATTCACAAAAGTGAAATAAATTCTGAAATAAATTTTCAGTCCTGCTGATATGCATAAATACAAAATGAAAAAAAAAAAAAATACAAAATGATTTTTATTAATTTTATTTTTATAATTTGTATTTCTTCTGATAATACAATGTGCAATGAAATATTTTGTATTAAATAAAAATTATAAATATATATACATTTTGAAATAATTTTTTTTTATTAATTTAAATTTTTTTCTAACTTGTCAATTCTTCTGATAATATAATGTGCAACGGAATATATATATTTGTGTAAATATGTGTGTAAATATAATTTTTTAATTGTATATATATAATTATATAGATATATAAATATAATTTTACTTAATATAAAATATTTCTTTGCACAATATATTATCAGAAGAACTGACAAATTAGAAAAAAATTAATAAAAAATATTTTGTATAATTTTTGTATAAAAGTGTGTGTGTGTGTGTGTGTTTGTGTGTATATATATATATATATATTATAATTTAATATTTATATGCAAAATATAACAATGTGTGTATATATATATATTACACACACACACACACATATATATATTTATAATAAAAAATTTATATAATATAAAATGTATGTATATATATATATATATATACATTTTGTAATACTTTGATTTTATATTTAAATAAATGACATTTAAAAATAATATAAATATATATATATATATATATATATATATATATATATGTTGACCCTGTCATCTCCTCTCTTTCTACTGTCTTATTTGATGCTAATTTCTCTCTCTCTGTTTATAAACTCTCCGTGACTCTCTAGAACATCTGAAGATCTGACATTCACTCATTATTTACCACATCAGCAACACTTCACTCAAGTGAAATGATACACTATAGATGAATTATCACCATCACATTCACCACAACCTGAAGAAGATCTCATGTTTTTCGTCTTATATAAGGCACTTTGGACATATGTGCATACAAACAACACGAAACGTTGGATTTGTTGGGGAATAATGGTGGAAGTTGAAGGCGTGTGGGCACAGCTGTGTGTAACAGCCCCACCAGCGCTCCACTCTTTTATCTCCTTCTGTAATGTGCACAGGTGCTGCTTAATTCAATTGGAAAACGTTGCCATGGTTTTACATTAATATGTTTCTATGTTGCCGGCGCATCGGTTGTCATGGAGATGATGGGACTTATTTAAGCTTTGGTTGGAAGGAAAGGGAAAAAAACACGACAGAAAAGCATAGAGAGAGGTCTGTGTGTGTTTTCATCTCATTAGATTTAGATTTGTTTTTTAACCCACAGTCAAAAAAAAAGGCTACAAAACGGATCCGTGCCACGCAAGTCTTATTGTGTTTCATTAGAGAAAGTGAAACAAGCATTCAGTCTAATTAAATGACTTGCAGAGAGCAGCATATCCTTTCATAAGCAGTGATTGCTCTCCTGAGCTCTCTGCAAAACCATACCAGAAGCTCTTTCTGCAGCGTTTATTGTGTTTAGTTGAGGGTTTCGGGCAGGTTTCTATTTGCACGGTTCATCTGAGCTCGCACTTTAATTGTCTTGCAATGAAATAAGCAATAGGGAAGTTAAATGAACTCAATAACTTCAGGTAGATGCAAGACAGCGACTGTTAAAGACCACATGAAACATCGACAACACAACAATTCCACTTCCTTAATGCCTGCAGAAATATAGGGTGGGACTTGATTTTATACATCTGGAATGGACTGGATTGTGAAAAGTGGGCACTGCATGACAGTATGGAGCCAGATTTTACAGATTTAAGTAATTACTAGGGCTGGGACAATAAATTGATGCATCACTCGATTCTGAGACTTTCTGAATGCATCGCGATACTCTCTCGAATCGGTTCTGAGATTAGTCTTTAACAGCAGACGGCGCTCTAGGCTAGTTTTTAACCACACGCTCAAATGCTCATGAAGAAGAGCGCTGACGAGTCGGAGAATGTATTTGCGCTTCAGAATGACACGAGTTTAATGTAAACAGACCACTGCAAACACCATTGTAATTCGCTTCAACCTTTTCGAACTTTATGAATGATTATTTTATAGAAGGAATTGGAAGCAAGCAGAGTACGGCTGTTTCTACAGCACGCAGCGTCATCTGCTATTCAAAACTAAGCTCAGGATTGATTCGAGAGAGAATCGCAATGCATTCGGAAAATCTCAGAATCGATTCGGAATCATTTCTTGATTCGCGATGCATCGCTTTATTGTCCCAGCCCTAGTAATTTCGTCATGACTGCTAAAAAAATATGTTCTATCTAGTATGAATGTAATCTAGACATACTACATCCACCATGTTGTCATTATCATGTGACCTTCCAGAGTCACATGTGTCGCTTCACTGCCATTCATAAATCCCCTCTTGTGGCATCATGGGATATTAAAGCGTACATCAAATACACACTTCAGAATCTCGCCAGAAGTAGTAGGTCATCCGGGGACTTTTTGCCTACTCTTTTATTCAGATAGGGCCAGTCCTCCCTATTCGCAAAGTACACAAGTTGCGTAGGGCCCCTGAACCACCAGTCAGTTATGTCTTAAGTGAACATAAACTGTTGATAAAGTAATTAATGCTTGTCAGTATATTAGATCTGTGCATTCGGTCTTAAAGTGACAGCAAACCTGCTGCTGTCTGTCATTAATGTTAACTAATTAATGTCAAACTACAAAAGAAAATGAGAATCATTCACTGCTCTTCACTGAATTTTAATAAGAATTTTAATTCACTGAAATTTAATAAGAATCAATGCATATTTAATACGGTGAAGACTATACTCAAGTTTTTACATTTGATTACAATTGTTGTATAGTTGCCTATTATTATTAGTAGACTAAATTGTTTCTTTTTGTCCTTGTTTGTAATTTTATTTTTTTATGGAATTACTGACTGTTTTCGGATGCAGCCTGGGAGATGATGTTTTAGAGGTTGAGCAAATCTTATTATTATTATGAGGAAAACATTTTCTTCTTCAGCATAACATGATGAATTGTTCACAAAAAGACACAAAAAGACAAGAAACATAAATTGAGAAAAAAAAAAGTTTGTTTTGATTTCATGTTGACTCTAAGCTTTAGTATGTGACATTTCATTGCAAAAGTAAGGCTGTACAATCTTCTGTAAATGCTTCTTTCACACAATTTGACTGTTTGTGTAGATTTAATCGAATACATTTCCATCACTGAGTTCATTAAACACAAAGAGATGGAGGGTTAAATTTTGTTTATTGGTTGCATGAGGATGGGTTAATGATGGAGGGAGACAAAAAAGGCTGTTTTCTCATTTATTAACAAAATATTTCACCCAAAAATGAGAATTCATTTACTCGCCCTCAAAAGATGTGTTGCACCAAATTTGGCGCCAATTATATTAACGGCCGAAGAGAAGCGATTGCGACGGCCACTGCTCACAGTATGCTTGCATTGAATGAAAAAGAGCATTGTGAACATTGCTCATCATTTCTGAAGAAAGAAAGGCTTGGAATGACTTGTCATCTTATATACTGTAGATCTTCGGTTTTCAGCTGCATCTGACAGATACAAAATGAACTTGATTTTCATACTCCCAAATGTGATGGAATCGGAAATGCTTTCAATATTAAACAAAGTGGGATTCTTGTATTGCGCACTAAAGGGTATGAAATAAGAATCAAATGAAGTTATTTTTCAGCTATTTATGACTAGTATTAGAGTGAAACATAATCCTTCTGCATGAGTGTCTTTGCATAATGATTATCAGGGTTACAAAAGCAGGAAATCAACTCACAGACATCTTCACTTATAGGAAAGACAATCTGACAAGGTGATGCAGACAGACAGACAGACAGACATAGATAGATAGATAGATAGATAGACAGATAGACAGAAAGACAGAAAGAGAGACAGACACACTTGAGGATCTTGTTACAGTGATGATGGCCTTTGTCATGAACATCAGCGCTTGGTAAATGAACAAGTATGATTCATACTTGTTCATGTGCCAGATCTGATTACTAATTAAAAAAAGTGCATTAACTGTGTTTCAGACTGACAGCATTCCAGTATATTCAGAGAATAGCTGTGTGTGTATACATGCACCGATCAGGCATAACATTATGACCACCTTCCTAATATTGTGTTGGTCCCACTTTTGCTGCCAAAACAGTCCTGACCCGTCGAGGCATGGACTCCTCTAGACCCCTGAAGGTGTGCTGTGGTATCTGCACCAAGATGTTAGCAGCAGATCCTTTAAGTCCTGCAAGTTGTGAGGTGGAGCCTCCATGGATCGGACTTGTTTGTTCAGCATATCCCACAGATGCTCGATTGGATTGAGATCTGGGGAATTTGGAGGACAAGTCAACACCTCAAACTCGTTGTTGTGCTCCTCAAACCATTCCCGAACCATTTTTTCTTTGTGGCAGGACGCATTATCCTGCTGAACGAGGCCACAGCCACCAGAGAATACCGTTTCCATGAAAGGGTGTACATGGTCTGCAACAATGCTTAGGTAGGTGGTACGTGTCAAAGTAACATCCACATGGATGGCAGGACCCAAGGTTTTCCAGCAGAACATTGCCCAAAGCATCACACTGCCTCCGCCGGCTTGCCTTCTTCCCATAGTGCATCCTGGTGCCATGTGTTCCCCAGGTAAGCGACGCATGTGATGTAAAAGAAAACATGATTCATCAGACCAGGCCACCTTCTTCCATTGCTCCGTGGTCCAGTTCTGATGCTCACGTGCCCACTGTAGGTTCTTTCAGCAGTGGACAGGGGTCAGCATGGGCACACTGACTGGTCTGCGGCTCTGCAGCCCCACACTGTGTATTCTGACACCTTTAATTAACAATGAAATTTTTTTTAAATAGTAGACAGCACACAGTGCATGTATAGTATGCAGTACACTATCATATCATTCTAAACCATTCCTGTTGTAATGTCATCAACAATTTGCTGCTAAAATGTGGCTTTGCTGTATGTCCTGTATGTAGCTGTGACATCCTGTGCTGTTATCAAGGTGTTCGAACAGTGTGACTCTTGCACCTAAAAAAGCCACTGAAGAGCATTTTGACACACAGATAGTGTGAACACAGCCGTGTCTGTTAAAATGAAGATTAAAAGAGGGTGAAAATACAGCTTGGTAAGAGCTCACATCTACTTTACATGTGTGTGTCTCATCACACACTCCATCATCTCTGTCCATCATGAGCTTTACTGAGAGAGACGGCCTTATATAAACCTGACGTGACAAGATGGTTACTCTCTCTCCACTGTGACAGTTAATTCTGCACGAGGAAAAATGTCAAAAATATTTAGCCACACTTGACTGGAGTTAATTACGGACCCCCGCGGCAGCAGCGACCGGCCGCTAATGGCATTGACTCCCAGATAGAAATCCATTTATAAAAATGTTTTTAGCTAGCGATCTAATTTACTTAATATCAAATATTTATGCAGCCACAATTAGATTAACAATGTTTACGTTCCTAAAAATACAGACTTGATGTGTCCATGTTTTTAGCTTGATTTGACATCCTAGAAATTTCCCAAAATGCCATACATGTAAACAACCTTCACAAAGGAGGAGTATAAATACTGTACATTTGGACGATCACGTGTCATATACATTATGATTTAATGGAAAGCAAATGGAATATCTGAGACAAAATTGAAACGTAAATGAAACATAACTGTGTCCTGAACTATGAAAGAGCAGTAAGATTTTCCTCTGGTCTCTGAAAGAGGAAGTGATGTAACCACAATAATATGTTGGCAAAGGTCCAGCGAGGAGCTCTCTCTCATTGTTTCCCTCTCTCTCTCTCTCTCTCTCTCTCTCTCTTTCTGATCGTTTCTCTCTGCATTGATGTGCAGGTGGTTTGGGACTAAAATGTCACAGAATCAAGAAGCAACCGTCAAAAACACTTCAAAGACTTCTGGTTAACTGAGAGCTATTTAAAGCAGCTACATACAGCGAATGTGAACGAGATCAAGATGGACAAGTGCGTCTTTTCAAGAACATTTACAAAAGCAAAGTTGTTCCAGTGAAATCAAGAGCACACTGAATCTAATTACTCAGAAAAACTGAAAACGCCACAAAACTACAGTATTCATGCATAGTAATTGTATTGTATAAATTGTAAAGTAACGGAAAGCATGCATATATATATATATAAAATTTTATAACCACGTGATCTGTGATGTCCGAAGCTTTTTGATAAGAATATATCATAATACGAATACTTATTTGCATGTGTAGTTTTGTGCATGTTCCATTTGTATTTATTTCCAGTTCATAAGTACTTCAACTGACCATTCTATGATAATCTTCATTTACTTTAATAATATATGCCTAAGCGTGCCTATTTTCCCCCCAGAACTGTATTCACAGACTCATTTATTCAAAATGTGTAAGTAAAATGACATGTGATGACTATTTTTTTTATATAGACTAATTATTTTCATTGTTTTATATGCAGAAAACTGATTTTTTACATGAAACAGTCCAAAAATTGAAGCTTTTTCCAGCTTTTGTAGTTAGTGTGCACCGTTTTGAAAAGCTTAATGAACAAATAAACCTGAAAACACCAGAAAATCAAGGAACAAAACTGAGCACATCAACAAAACAGTCATCACTGGACAAGAACTGACAATGAAACACTGGGTTTAAATTCACACAAGATAATGAGG